>NW_024582364.1:4899089-5126432 GCF_018398535.1 Haplochromis burtoni | reverse complement strand
GTATTTAAACCCTGCTTTTCTAGTGCAAAAACTGCCAACATTTGGTTTTTAAGAGCAGGGACAGTCGGTGAGCAGAGCGTTGCAATAGCCAAAGCTGCAACCATACTGCCATACTGTCGTGATAAACGAAGGAGCTTCCAATACAAATACACTTGAAAAAAGGTTTACAAATACAATAAAATCTGCCTGCAGTGGGCACTGGACTGCAAACAGATGAATGAGAACTTTATATCAAACGGTAACAGGCCGCCTTCGTCGCCTCCACGCTTCTCACTCAGCTGATACCCCCCAAAGTGATCACATCCAAAACTCTGATTCTGAACTTCAGACTCGAGACGGGACAACTGTTTGAAATGTTGAGAGAATAAATGGAAACAACACAAAAAAGGGAGATGGGGGGGTGGGAGGGAAAAGGATGAAGTCTCTGAAACAGGCGTCTTTCTTTCTGGCTGCACTGACGGCGACAGGACAGCACAATTAACTTCAGTCAATTCATCGATTTTCCTTGTTTTGTAACAGGAATTCCACCTGAACGCAATCGACCCACTGAGAAAGCGTTTGTGGGACAGAATTAGATGTGCCTGGCTGACGCGGGTGGCTGTGAGGATGGAGGCAGCAGCAGCAGCAGGTGTGGTTGCCGCGTGGCGAGCGTGTTCAGCGTGGGCTTTAAGAGAAGCAAAGAGAGTTCGTCGGCGGGTCTAGTAGAGGAGTATGCGGCGTTCGATGGCCTTGCGGCAGATGGGACACTCGCTCATTCGATCCCCGCACAGCTGGCAGGTTCCGTGGCCGCACATGAAGATCATGTTCTTCAGCCGGTCCAGGCACACCGGACACATGGTCTGCACACAAGTAAGCAACAGTCGTAGTAAAACCCTTTCCACATTTAACATGTCAGTATTACTACCGAGCCGAGCCCTGCACAATAACTTTATGGTGCCGGCGTGCATTTGATCCCTAAGAATTTTACAGCAATGGTTATTGTTTTGCAGTTCAACTGCATTTTATTCTTCCGCTTTAGTTCACGAGCCACACCTGGTTAGTGACCTTACCTGTTCCTTGATGTCTTGGAGCTGTTGTTGTAGCTTCTGCACGTCAGCGTTGACGTTGGTGTTCGCCTTGTCTTTCTGCAGGGCTGGGATGTTTCCGCTGGCTGTTTGGACATAAAAAAAAAAAGAAAAAAAAAAAGACGCAAACAGATGGTGAGAATAAAACAAACTGCACTTATCAGCCAAAAGATTAGCACCAGTGGCAATACCTCAGATTTGACCTCTTAAACTATAAACTATATTGCCAATAAAAGTGAGTGCAGCCACAACAACATTACCGCTCTGAAACGAGCCGGGTGCTCGAGTACATTTTAAAACATGGGTTTTGGAAAATGGAGAAGGATCACAAACACATGCGCGCTGAAGTTTACTGTTGGCAAACGAGCTCGGGCTCTGGCAGTCCGCGCTAACTTGCTTTTACATTTGATTTCTGAAAAGCACACTTTGCAATTATCTGGAATATAAACTGGCACGGGACAAATGATCATGCAGCGCTCGCTTGCTCGCTCGTATATAATGAAACGTGTGTGAAACTTCCTGAACGGATTATTTAAGTGCTCGACACAAATTTTCTGGACTGATGCCCTCCTGAGACTTATTCTCGCTGTCCAAACATCTGCCAGAACACGGCGAGCACCAGTGTGACTCCTGGGATGTGCATCGTACGTATATATATCATCACACTGAAAGAGAAACGGAGGAAAGGGGGTTAAGGGGAGGGGGAGAGGGGCCAGGGCAGCACCTTCGGGTGGGGGGTGTAGGTTTGCAGGAGGTTCTCTATAAACAAGGCTCTCGTAAGGGAGGGGATCATGGAGGTATACTTACACCAACTTAATGCCAGATTGTTGGGCTGGAGAAGATCCTGGGATCCCCCTGCCATACTGTTAGAGCTCCCTGCTGGGAATAACCAGTCACATTGTTATAGCAGGAGCTGCCCTCACCAGCTCAGCGGCTGGCCTGATGACCAAGACTACTCACTATAGCCTCTATGAGAGGTTCAGAGAAAGAATCTGAGAAGCAAAACTAGCAAGTTGGAAACAGTGATCAGGGAAAGAACGGGAAACAGAGTTACTTCTACTGGTTGCTTAAAGTCGCACGTGTTTTTTCCCCTTTTTTGCTTACAGGTGACTATTGCCTGGGTTAGAGGTACAACATGAAACCCATGCACCAAATTAAAGAAGAACGGCGTCAAAATGCTTCAAGTGCCAGGTATATTTTGCACACTAGATTTGCTTTTAAAACAGGAAGCAACAAGCAGGGTTACTGGGGAAAGGGGGAAAATAAAAGCATTCAATGCTGCCCCTTGCATGAGTGTATGTGTCACTGCTTGGGTCTGCATTCACTTTTGCACGTCTGGTAAGTACGACTTGCTGACAAATGGAGAAATTAAAAAAAATAAGATGTATGTGTGTAAACATGAAAGTTGCGTACTTGCTACAGTGCCACTGTTAAACTCAAATTAAAACAAAAACAGAAGAAATCACTAGTAATATGCACCGCAGAACAGAAAGATGAATCGTGAATGCAACCAAAAATAAAATAACTTGTGCATCTTGTCATCACAATATTTTAGGTAAAATAAATCGAAACTGGCTCTTTTGCAGCTGGAAAAATGTTTTTGAAAACACCGCACAGTTTCATAACTGCTCCATATTTCTTTTCAGAAATGGGGGAGATCTTATAATGTGGATTCATGTGGGTATTATATGCATGCATCATAGGAGGAGCTGCAGGTCATTTCTGCGATATGCTTACAAATGAGTTCATCCATTCTATGTGAATGTGATTAGTCAAACTTTTGGAGGCCAAAGGAACATTAATAAGGTTATCTGTGTGCTCTGACATTATTACGTTATTCAGTAAAAGTCAATCTGGAGATGGCTTCTAGGGTTCTACATTAAAAGATTGGGATTTGAAACAAAATCTTCTCTGCTCTGAAGATCTGTGTGCTGATTTCAGACATGGCAGTGAGGCTGCCGTCCACTCGAGCTAAACTCTAAGTGGAGGCTACTACAAATGGTGCGAGCCAAATGGTTCTAATGATTACATTATGACAGATTTAGATGTAGAATTCAGTTTGGAAAGCAAGCGTAACAATTTTATTTATATATATATATTTTTTTTAAATGAGTCTCTATGGATGAAAAAATACAAAGAAAACATGACAGTGATGATCATTCCACCTCAAATCATAACATATTTATAACTTTTTCTGCTCAGCCACCTCTGATTTGCCTTAATGTGCCTTGATTGAACTCTGGATATATATGATGATGATTTTGGATCGTTTGTTTGTTTTTGTGGTACAGTACATCATATTTGCTGACTCGTGCAAGAAAACTGAATGACAACAACACTTTTCTTAATTTTTTGCATGTGTGGTTTTGCATTAACACGACATGCAGGTACATTGTATTGTATTATTTCTGCACTATCAATATTTTTCTTAAAGTGTGCACAAACATGGAAGTTTGTAGGACAGCTTTAATCTTTTTTTGCCATATTTTATGCTGAAAAATTCTGAACATTTCTTGATGCAAATTACACATTTTATTGTATATATAATTTTTATGGTAAGAAATGGTGGTGAGATTTTCATTTGTAATATATCTTAAAACGTATTTGATATATGTAGCAAAAATTTCCCAGCAATCATTATATATGTCCAGACTTTGGACCATAAACTTTTTAGGCGATTCAGGGATGCTCGAGCAGAACGGCCACGATGATTTGAGATATAATGACGCAAACATAAACAAACTGCAAAAGCTAAGCAGCAACAAAGCAAAAGATAAAAGTAAAGCAGATTATTTGGAAAAAGTAAAGAAATGAGAAAAGAAAAAGAAAAATCTTTGAAGAAAGGGGGTGGATTAAAAGGAAACGTGTGGAAAATTCACTCACTAAGGTCATCATCATCATCATCATCATCATCATCATCATCAGCGGCATCATCCTCCATACCTTTCCCTCCACAGCAAAGTACGAAGGGGGTGCGGCGTTCCACCACAGCCCGGCACTGTACGCACTTCTTCATGAGGCTGGCACAGTCTGGAGGAAAGATGAAGAAGATCATCAGTGCAAGAAAAAAAAAATCTATATTCGCTTTAATACTCACACAGAAGCCAAAAGAGGCAAAATGATGCTGAAAGGTGAAGTTAACTTACTCTCACAAGCGCACATGTGGCCACAGGGCTGGAATAACACCGCTGCCTTTTTATCGGAGCAGACTACACACTCCTCGATCTGTGGACGGACAAACACAAGAATTAAAAAAATTAAATAATCCTCACTCCTGTCTGTGTCAAGTAGCGGCTGTGCTTCTTGATACCTTAGTTCTCGACTGCACTTGTTCTTTGCAGATGAGACACTTCTTGACACGAGGCGAGCAGAGGGAGCAGGTGGCGATGTGTCCGCAGGGCCCAAAAAGAGTGTCTCTCTTCATGTCCGAACACACCATACACTCCTCCAGTGACTCGATGTTGCTGTTCAGAGACGGGCTGCGGGTGCCCACCTGGCCGCTGGAACAGAAGAGAGTGTGTGAGCGAGAGAGAGAAACGATTACAAGCGAGAGGCCGGAGAAAACGAAAGATGAGGAAATGAAATAAAAAGAACAAAATAGAACATGACTGTACCAAAATGTTATCTCTTCCTTTATATCTTTAACCCTTTAGTGCATACCTAGAATTAATGCCATTCAATGTGTCCCAGACCGCTGCTTCCTTTCACTAATGGGTTTACAGATATCATGTAAAAAGCACATACAACAACAAAAACATTATAGCCCAGACACAGACGCGCTACGGATCTGATCAGCTGTTCGCAGCACTTCCTACGTTGGAATATACGTCATCACGTTGTCAGCATGTATTTTGACATGTTTTTATGTTCAGCAACTGATGTCATCTTCCCGGGAATTGTAGTGTTTTCCCCTCCTCCAAGGCCTATCACAGCTCCTCGGGTGCTATTGAAAGGAGATGTCTGACTCTGTGCCTCTCTAATTACAAGTTCCTGGGATACTTAGAACTCTGATTGTGCTATTGGAAATACTTAATTCTTTTTGCTAAATATGCATTTGATTTTTTTTCCCCTCTCTCCACAGTTTATAAAAAATGATTGCATCTGAGGTTTTAAAAAAAACTCAATGAAAGCACCAGAATTTCAAGTTTTTTTCCTGTCCCCTATGCTCCACACGTCTGCTCAGTCTCATGATATTCAGTTTGGTAATTTTTGTGTAATCTTGTTGATGGACGAAAAGGCATCATAAGCATGCTAACTTTCCAGCTTTAAGGTTGGTTGTGTGTTGAATTCCTGAGACTCCATGAAGCAGCTAGCCAAGGAACAGCCTGGCACATAATGTTCTGTGAAACCGTTTCACCTAAGCTTTTATGCAGATTGTCCACACTTGTTTTTTTATGCTGAGCTCGGCCCGGCACCTCCTAGCTTCAGCTTCATATTCACTGTTTAGTCATGAGTGGCATCGATCTTCACATCCAATTCGGCAAAATGTCAGATGAGAACATTTACCTGCTCTTTTCTTTGTGGCATTTGGCCAAAGCCTTGCAGAGGCTGGGGTCCGGACACAGGTCTAGAGGGGACTGGCCCTTTTTGTTACGAATGGTCAAGTCTGCTCCATTAGCTGCCAGGAAGCAGGCGATGGATGCTGCGCTCTTCTTCTCTGCCCCCTGGGTGCCCAAGCCCATGATTAACTGCAGAGAACAAGAAAGAAGCAGGAAAACACATAAAGTTAGAGATGCACCAGGGTTTTTTTTTTGACATGACAGATTATTTTAAAGTTGAACCTGGGGAAAGGGGAGGTCTGTGATGTGCCTCTACCTCACACACAGTGGAACTTGAACCAGTAATGTAGTTAGGAGTACAGTTTTTTTATTTTATCAATGTCTTCAGATTTAAACTCATGTTAAAATACATACGGGGTCACTTTGAATAACACGATCAGAAAAACATCTTAAGATGACTGTCAGAAAATATATTCTTCTAACCCCGAACCCAAAATCCCATTAACTGTAACATCTGTCTCCCTCCCATAGCTCATCGCCACACTCAGTCTACCCCAATTCAAAGTCTCTCCTGCAATTTAGAACTTCCATGTCTGATTGTCTCCAACCAGTAGCTTTTACATCTCATGCTGATGGAGCCATCGGGCCGGCTAATTCAATTCTCGTTTTGATGGGAGGGGAGAGCCATGGGAGAGTGACCCAACTGCACACATCTCAATTAGGCCTGCTGTCTGTCGGTTCCGCTCCTCCGCGGGGGGAACCAGAGAGGGCAGGAAGCGGGACAGAAGAGAGGTGGTGGAGAAAGAGAAGAAAATGGAGTGGAAGGGAGACAGAAGGTGACAGGTACGGAAAATCTGTCACAGAAGCCATGCATTAAACTTCTCCCCATAGGGCTTAGTGATGTGGTGTTAACATGGAGACAGTTGAGGCCTGACATGGCCCTTTTGGCCTCTACAGAGGGACAGACTCGTTCAGGATGGGTAAAAGGGAGCAGCAAGCCAGCTGACTGTTGGCTGCTGAGCGGATGATGGGCTGGTGCAGTTATCCAGTGATGCTGGTGATGGAGACTGGAGCGCTTTCATTTTTCACATATTGGAGAGTGGCCCACGTGCTGATCTTATTAAAGGTGTGTATACAGGTCTTGAAGAGCACTGGGACAACTTCCAAGTTTTCCAAGAATGCAAATGCTAAAAGCTATAACAAGAATCTACACTCAGTCACCTGAGAGGAAAGAGGAAAATATGGAGAACTACACTATAATGCCAGACGTATTCACTCCATCCAAATCATTGAATTTAGGTGTTCCAATCACTTCTGTAGTCACAGGTAGTGCTGGGCGATATGGAAAAAATATTTATCATGATATGAATTATTTTATATCACGATAACGATATATATCACGATATACCACCTGACCTGTGGTCATCTGGAAAGTACGCAGTCTGTAAACAGCGAGCGCAGAGGGTGCAGTCTTTGTTAATGAAATGGATGGTTACGCTCATGTAGGGCTGCGTATCTCTGCTCGTCCATAGGTCAGTCATCAAGGCATAATGCACGACACTGCAAACATCCTTCTCTACTTTGGCCCGGCATGCGTCATATAAGCGAGGCAACTCGACTTTACTGAAGTGCTTACGTACCTCGGATGAAGGACTTTGACAAGGTCACGAAAGCTGTCCTTCTCAACTACGTAAACAGGGGCCATGCCTTTACAAATGTAATGTGAGATGGCTCCTGTGATTTGTTTATGGTGCTGGGACGTTTTCTCATAAGGGCCTTTCTGGAATATTATGTTTTTGTTGCTGCAAGTGCTTTTTATGCAGTTTTTGCAAAGCTATATGTGGAAGGAAACCGTGACCTAGGACAAGCTGATGGCATAAGATGTAAGTACAACTCCTCCGGTTTCATATGCAAAAAAATTATTGCGCTAGCTTACGTGGTTCCAGTTCTACAGGGATTAAAAAATAGTTAGGCAAAACAGAGCGTGCCCGCTCCGACCAGTTTTGAGGGGTTAATGATATATTTTATGTAATAATTTATAAAATTAGGTTAGAAACAATAGAAACGATAGAAGACAAATGGCACAATAGACACTTTTCTATCGTCCACATGATATATATATATATATATCGTCATATCGCCCAGCACTAGTCACAGGTGCATAAAATCAAGCACCTAGGCATGCAGACTGCTTCAACAAACATTTGGAACAGAATGGGTCACTCTCAACAGTCCCACCATGGGACTGTGATAGCATGCCACTTGTTCAACAAATCTACTTGTAAGATGTTCTCACTGCTAAATATTCCAGTCAGTGGTAGTGGATCTATAACAAAGTAAAAGTGACTGGGAATGACAGAAACTCAGCCATAAAGTGGTAGGTCGTGTATTTCTGGAGGATTATTGTGTGGAGCTGTTTTTCAGGAGTTGGGCTTGGCCCCTTAGTTCCAGGGAAAGGAACTCTTAATGCTTCAGCATACCAAGATATTTTGGACAATTACGTGTTCCCAACTTTGTGGGAGCAGTTTAGGGATGCCACTTTCTGTTCCAACATGACCACACACCGATACACAAAGCAAGGTCCATAAAGATATGAATCAACGAGTTTGGTGTGGACGCACTTGACTAGCCCGCACAGAGTCCTGACCACAAGCCGACAGAATACCTTTGGGGTGAATTAGAGCGGAGACTGTGAGTCAGGCCTTCCCGTTCAACATCAGTGTCTGACCTTACAAATGTGCTTCTGGAATAATGGTCAAAAATTCCCATAAACACAACCCTAAACTCCTAAACTGTTACAGCTGCAAAGGGTGGGCGGACATCATATGTGGACTAAGAATGGGATGCCACTTAAGTTCATATGCGTGTGAAGCCAGACGAGCGAATACTTTTGGCAGCATAGTGTAAGCTGCATATGTTACAGAGTCACTAGTAGCAGAAAAACAGTGGCTGGTGACCAAACTCGTTAACGAGCCATATTACTGTGCACTGCCTTCCTGGCTTAATATATTTGGGAATGTCTAAATGAATCAGAACATCAGAACAGAATCATATAATAAGATGGCATTCCTAAAATTACTAAGTCAGCCTTTACTGCAGTATGCCAGCATTGTTCATTATTACTGAGCTACAGTAAAAAATTCTAAAAACCTAAAGTTGTATATCAGTAAACACAGATACACAGAAACAAACATTTGTTTTATTTTTATGTATGGCCACCTCCTTAAGAATCCCTGACACACGTAAAATGTGATATAGGATGAACAGCGAGGTTAATAATAGATGCACATGTACCGTGTTCTTGGAAGGTTCCCAGGGCTCCACTTTGCTGACATCTTGCATATCTTGGAGCTGCCGCAATTGGGACAGCGTGTGGTGACGCAGTGCCTCGTGAAGCGGCGTGTCCCCATCCTTGTCCTGCACGTCGAGCTTGGCCTCTGCCCGCACCAGCAACTGTTAAAGAGAAACACATAAACAAAGAGTTGCACAAGCCGACAGCGGAGGGAAACTCGCAGCCGCCGTGAAACAACTTTAATTTAATGCTACAATGCAAATGCCACATCTTGATTTATAAGGTTGCCGGCTGCTCACAATGAACTGCTTCAGCATTGTGCTACCCAATTATAGAGTGCATTTTTTTGTGAGTCCACAAGGTGGCAACGTGGCAATCTCAATCCGATGCTACGCTAACACACTCTAACCAGCCTTAGAGAGCCTTTTTCCCTCCCCTCTGAAGCAGGACTTTGTTCAACTGCAGGACATCCAACCGTATAAATTAAATGTGGAGCTGCACCAATGTTTTTCTACTCCCCTTTGTGCACAGTGTAAAAAGACCGACTGAGAGATGACTAAAGACACAATGCTCACTAAGTAAGGCAAGAAAGAGAGGGAGAACAAATGAGAAAAAGAGGAACCACTAACCCGAACTATCTGGGTGTGCTGGCGCTCCACTGCCAAGTGTAATGCAGTCTGCTGGTTGACATTCTGAATGTCTAAGCTGGCGTTGCCCTGGGTGGTGGGAACAAGAGGGAAGCAAAAAAGCTTAATATACACAAGGGCAACAAACATGTTGTGCACACAGAGATGATAGACAAGTAATGAAATAAGAGAAATAAAAACAGGAAAAAAGAAAACATTTTATATTTAATTCCTTTGCACTTGAAAGACTGCAGCATTTTTATTTGCCGTGACAGAACGTTGTTTCCTTTAGCCCTGCCGACCAACAAAGTATCACCCGGGAAGCTGGTGGGGGGAGAGAGGAAAAAAAAGGCATCCTACAATAACGCTGCATGTGATTGTCATTTCCAATTGCAAACACCTCAGCTGAGGAGATGTGGAGGGAAGATAAGTATTGTGATCAGGCAGCGTGTGAAATCCCAAAGTAATAAGACTGGCTGACTGGCTGGCTTGCTGGCTGGCTGGGAAACTGCAGTGCACCTTGTACTGTGGTGCAGTTTTTGAATAGAAAGCTGAGCCATCACTGCGAACAAGCCCAATGCAGGAACTTGGGGAGGAAAAAGCTGTCCCTGCTGAAAGGTAGCTTGCACTGCGAACACTGATGCACTGGAATGTTGCAGCAATGTTACTGCCTTGCACCATATCCTCATTAACCCAGTTCCTGCTTGATCAGGTGACTTTTGCTGTAAACCCGTGTGCGAGTTAGTCTCCAAGGAGCTAAACCTGCAATCTCGGTGAGGAAAAGAAAAAAAAGAAAAGAGCATGAACTTATGATTGCAGGAGGAGGAGGATATGATGGCCCAGCAGCACTAAAGAATACTCCTGGAGGACCAGCGAAGTGTATGGATTCAATAAAAAAAGAAAAAAAGAGGCATGTATAGGAGCTTCAACTGGTCTACAGCTTGCAGGCTGCAGGGGAGTGCAGTGAAAGCTGCTTTAATGGTCTGTAGGCAGGTAAAGCTAAGAGTGCAGGTTGCTTCAATGCTTTGGGATAATTGTGAAATGTAAATTTTTTGTATTATGCTTTACACAGATGACTGTTTAAATGCGTTTTTCATTCACACGTCTCACAAGGGTCTGACAAAACAGAAATCCCCATGCCGTAGACTGCATTTCAGCGGTCTACGGAGGCAGGATAGATTCAAGATTCAAATCTACTTTCTGAAATTTTCATGGAACTACAGCATTGGCGTCAAACACTCCCCAACATCTGGGTATCTAGGTAGATACACAGGGAGCATGCTTCTGCTGCGCTTTTAAAGTGATAATGGTGCCTCTGTAGACATGCTGTTATAAAGTATGTATTACAGAAATAGCTGCCAGGTTAAGTGATTAAGCATGCATTCAAATGTTGCTACCTGGTGCACCAAAAGCTCAGCCACCTCCACGTGGTTGTTGAGGGCGGCCAGGTGCAGTGCAGTATAACCGTCGTCCTTCTTCTCGTCTACGATCCAAGGCCTCGGCAGTTTGGATAACAGCACACGCATGGCACTGCACAGAGGAGGAGGAGGAGGAAGACAAGGGAGGGAGAGAAGTCAGTGCTTTGCTAGATTCTGGGCTTTGGTGCATGAGAAGACAAAAAATCCTTCAAAAAGTCAGGACAATCAAGTTATTTTGGTATAAATTTTCTGATGTAATCAAAAACCTATCTATGACTCTCAGTCACTGTGCCGTACACGTCACAGTGACTGTGCCACTTATACACAGCACACTCCAATACACAGCTTTTCTTTTTGCAGCAAGGCATATCCCATTTTCACACATGGCGACAAGAATACTAAATCAACTTAGGGAGGAGTTGCTTTACCAAGCACAGTGTTATTTACATCAAGCTTTGAGCAGTGCAAGTGCTGCGTCTTATCTGAGAGTGTCCGTCCCCCCTACAGACTCTTGATTTAAAAAGGGCGGTCACATTTCCCTTGATGATGCGCAAAAGCGCATATCATTGGAAGGCAACTTGGTAATCAAGATTTAGCTGCATTCACTCAGGTCTCCTCCTGGGGAAGAAACCGACGAGGTGGGAAGGGAGAAACATCTATTGTTTAAACAGAGCTGTTAAACAGAAGTGGTCCCGTGTGTCGACAAGAACCGGTTCAGTGTCACTGAAGGTCATTTAGAGGATGTGTGCCACATAGACATGTGGCTGCAAAGGCAAATGTATGAGAGGAGTCACAGTGTCAGAGGAGGGATGAAAAGAAAAAAAAAGAAAGAAAGAAAAGAAAGGCCGACAGTGTCATTAAAGAAAGACAGAACGGCACATACATATTTCCATTGTTTATTAACTACAAAGGCACGAGAACATTAAAGTCAGAGAATGGAAATCTACGCTGAAGTCAAAATATGTAGATTTTACTTAAAAAGTTGTAATTAACAGTGTTGTAATTAAATGTCTTAGTGGCCTTCTTCCAATTAAACAAAGCAGAATTCACAGTATGGCAGTTTTACTTAAATATGTATTTCACCTCATTCATTATCTCTCTGTTCTTGACCCTAACTTCGTTCCTGCTCTAGCCCATGGGCATACAGAAGAGAGAAATACTAAATGCTCAAATGAGACACATTCCCGCTTTTAATGTGCAAACAGTGCATCAACTCACTTTGTTCACATACAAAGAAATATAAAACAACATTTAGAAAAGCACATCCCTGAACTCTTCTTGTATCTTCTCTGTAGATAGGTACACAGTGTACCTTCAGGCACCATTAAGGCAGCAGCAGCAGTGCTGGGGGGAACACTTCTGACCTTGTTTAACCCTGAATACGCATGCAGGGCATTTCTTTAAAATGCGACAAAAAAGAAACGGCCAGTTCGGCTCTGGCTCTTTGATACAACTGACCAGCGTGCACTGGGGTGCTTAAGATAAGCAGGATCTCAAACAGTAAAATGAGGCAGTGGGTTTGGGCACAGGGCAGGAAAGGCCACAGTCGACACTGGTCAGTGAAAATGCTCAACTGTTCGAAATAAAACTATAATCTAGCAAGCTTTTGGTCTAAATGGGAACAGGATGGCTGGCTCTCTGCGGGTGCTTTTTTGCTAAACCTATAGCTCGCCTCCCTCCCACTGGAATAATGAAAGAGAGCATCATCAGCACACCCTCTTGAGGAAAGCAGAGAGGCACGGGGCAGGCAGTCAGCACCTCTGTACGGACAGAGATTCAGGGCTGGCGTACTGCTGCAGTGATGAACAGCGCAGCACACTGATCCCAGTCTCCCTTGCTCTTTTGCTCACTCTCTCTCTCTCCCTCTCATTGCACAGACCCACACACACACACACACACCTGCATTGCTTGCAGCCATCTTCAACCACTTAATGCAGAGGAGCACTGCTTAAATGTGATAGCAACCGCACCCATTCTGCCTAATCTCACATTCATAACGTGTCCCCTTTGTTACAAAGACGTATTTGCTTACATACTGTAGATTTTACATCTCATAGGGGACTTCTAAAGGAATTTCATCCGTGGCCCACCCGCTGGGTAGGAGTTGAGGCTTAAACAAGCAAATCATTCAAGAAAAGATTTTGCCACATAAGGTTATCGCCTGAAGCTGCAACGCAAAACTTGTTCCCAGTGGTTCAAAACAACACTCGTTTAGCCTTGGCGAAGAATTGGCTACATAGGGACACGCTGCATTTTTTTTAAACCACAAGTTCCCACCAGAATAAAGGGCAAAACTGTCCCACATGAAGCCCCCGTTCTTACCAATTTTCTCACTCCTACTGGCAGAACATTCGCACATCTGGATTGGCTGGAAATATCCACCATCTATGGAAAAACCGGCCAATGAACGCACACCGGCTTTAATACAAGGGCACAGTGGCGCCTTCTAGCGTCCGAATCACGCGCTTGAGCACTGAGGCAGGTGTTCGCTGGCGTAAGGAGCCACTCCAATATAAGTCTAGATTGACAGGCTCCCCTGCCACGCTGGGTGAAATGGGCAGACATTAATATTAATGCCCCATACTAGCACTGCTGCAATGCAGTTAAGCTATTTGCTGTAAAAGCAGAAAAAAAGACTGAATTAAGAACTGAGAAATAAATTTAAGTTGTGTTTTTATCTCTGGGGTGAGTGGTGTTAGCTGCAACTGAGGGGAGTATAGGAGAAACTGCGTGTTAGCTGATGAGGTCGGACGTTGAGAGGAAGAAAAGAGGAGAAAAGAGCGATTCTGACCAGCCCAGGCTGCAGAGGTTTTACTGAGCAGAAGAATGACTTGACCTGGGAGCTAACATTCACATAATTGAGATAACTGATGACTGAACCTTATAAAATAATGCTAGGGTGAATATGGAAAAGGGTATGCTAGCATATAGGGGATAAGGGGGTACGTCATGAAACTGGGTCACCCTGTGAGAGATCTCAAAGAGCCCCTCAGGAACGCCACACTGGGTCTTGTTGTCTTTGGCTGCTATTTGTCATTGACTGTGACTCTGATGCCCTCAGCTTTGTGTGTGTTGGCATTTGTCATTGCATGTAAGACAGTGTGTGTGCTCGCAATTGCTGGTGTGAGTGTGAGGGTCGACAGGGCCCTTCTGCTGCCCTCGCCTGGCTGACAGCCATCTGTGTGGTGGTCAGTAGCCGTTATTACAACAGGAAGTGAGAGTCAGGGGACAATAACGTGGGTAGGACAGGGCAGAACAGGAACAGTCAACATCCAGTCTAAGATTAATGGCTGCGCACAAACATATGGTTACTCTGATGTGGGAGACGTGTTTGGCATACCGTCACTCGTTAAATAAGGCTTCGAGCCTAAGAAAAAGATCCCAATTCTGCATCGGAAATGAGTCACCAAAAGGTGCCACCTGCTTCAAGAAAATAAAATTGCTTTATGCAGCCATTAATGAAAATGCTCAGTCTCGCAAATCTTACAGTGTTTATATGGTTGAAACGTACAGATCCAAAGAATATGGCTGCAAAAACCCAGTACCTTCACCAAAGCTTCTGTATCAAAGGTAATTCTTGGCCTTAAAATAAAATCCCAGCAAAAACTCTTCTTCTGCAAAGCTTCCAACAGTTTCAGGGACACAAATAGATCTGTTTTTATCCATATCAGGTAAAGGAAATTTAATGGATTGTATGACAACGGAGCAAACTGCACCTGCCAATCAAGACCATGTAATACAGCTGTAAAGCGTTTGGAAAAAGCAGATAAGCAAACCTTTGGCTCAATGTATTTTGTCAAAAAAAAAAAAAAAAAAAAAATGTTATTTGCCCAGCCTTTTTTAAACCGCCTCAACAGAGCTGAACTGGTAGCATTCCTTTCTACCTTACAGTAGGATTCTTTCCCCCTCCCAGGTCCTTCTTGGAACAGCCTTTCCAGAAGAGGCAAGTTCAGACGATACATGAGGTGTCAGCTCATTGAGGACTGGATCAATATATTCCGGTCCTTTGAAATAGTGGACCCACTACCTGACAAATCATTCACAGCTGCAGCACACTACCGCTGAAATGGAAAACCCACTTCTCCCCTTCCCACTCCGAGCAGGGAGGTGCTCTTCATCATGTGTGAGGCTCGATCCCCCCAACTCACCAGCAGCTGGTAGGGGGAAGAGTCATAAAACCGCTTCAGTGATGTTAAAACATGCTTACCGAAGGAGACTGCTTGACTGGTATGCTGCATGCTTCTAATGCCTTGTGTGTGTGCACATATGTGCGCAACTTCAATTACAGTAATTCAAGTAGCTGATATTCTTAATGCAAATATAACCCTCAGAGTTCATCGCGGGCACTGCCACACCCCTAGATGCAATTAGTTACAAGTTCACTTTGTCATGACCATCCCACAGGTATGTGCCATCCTGCTGTGGACAGAGTAAATAAACACAAGTAGCGTCCAGACCAGCAGTGCAGCAGAGAGCTGGGGACAAGAACCTAACTGGCTCCGCTCGATAAAAAAAGCTTTCATTACCATGCCGTGAAGAGAATAATTTTCCCCACAATGTGACCTTCCCCTGCCTGCCTCTACCTGAGGCCCCTGAGTGAGCATGCTTTTATTACGGACTATTTGCATAAACCAGGAAGGAAAGGGGTGCATTTCTCTGATGTTTTGATTATCGCTATAGTATTGCCGCTGCCTTGAAGGTTGTCCAGGAGACAAGAGATGCATTTTGAAACATCTCCAATTCAGTTTTCTGTCCATTTGGGCAGTAGGTGTGGTCTATAAAGGCTTAGCTTTAATTAGCCGTAAATCACCTGGTGATACGGAGTGCCCTGATTCATGGCAAGTCATGAAAAAGGAAAAAAAAAAAAAAAAAGGGACAGCAAGACAGTCAGAGAAGCCCAATGGCGCGTTAATATCCCATTGGTTCGAGATGACCCAATTATTTTCCCATGCTCCTCTTCCTTTGCACTTCATTCTCCTCAGCACCTTGAAAAAGCCTCATTTTCATTGCTGCACAAGCCATAATAGTCATAATACACATCCTTTTACTTAACAAGGGAAGAATGACATAAAAGAAGGAGCAAGGACATGCAGATTATATTAGACTAAAGAGACATCTAAATCATACTTACACTTACCAGAGAATGGCTCAATAACATCATTACTTATAAAACATCTATATAATTATTGAACACCACTTTTCCCCCTTATAGGGTTGGATAGACCGGGACTAGTGCAAGTATTTTGACAGCAGGGAGAAAAAAAAATGTATATTAACCCACTGAAAGGTTTAAAAAAAGATTAATTAATTCCACTTAATGTGAAAAAAATGACACAAATGTAAATGTTACTAAAACCATGCGTTAGTAAAACAAAGAAATAAATTGGAATATTCTGGAAAACAACTTGGAGCCATAATTTGTCCAAAATATGAAGGAAAAATATGATCTTGGTAAGCATGACTTCCTGTGATAGCCCTCAATGGAAGCAAATTATATCATTTAAATGAATAAAGCATATAAGGGAAGTGCAATGAGAATTAGACCATGATTTTATTATGGATTGTTAATGAATACTAAAAATTCAACCGCATCTATAAAGGGAAGCTGGGAAAAAGAACTCAATATTGAAATATAAAAGAGTGACTGGCAAATCACATGGAAGAACCCCCAACCCACTAATTTTTGGACGTGGAGGGAATTTTGCAGAAATAATGTAATTATATGTTTACTTTAATCCTGCCTGTGATAAAGCAAAAACCCTCAAGTAAAAAGTGTGCTGGAGAGAGAATGCATCCATAAATGGTAGCACTTGGAGAAACATCAGAATAGCTAAAACAAATCGCACAGTATGCATAATGGTAAAAAAAAAAAAGAAAAAAAAAGAATTAAATATGTTTCTCTAACTTTTCTGTACCTTATGTAATTTTACAAATAGCCCCATTCTGCAAAGGAATAAATGACTGGTGAAAATATTAGAAGTGGCTTGCTAAAAGTCTATAAAATGGAAATGATGTCAGCCTGACCCCTCAAACCTGGGTCTGTAGAAAAAGTCACAAGTAGGGTGCAATATGGTGAAGAAAGGACTCGACGATGAGGATTCAATAACCAAACCCTTTGACATGTCATTGGATCTATAATTCTGTTTAAAAC
This sequence comes from Haplochromis burtoni, assembly GCF_018398535.1. Classification (NCBI taxonomy): domain Eukaryota; kingdom Metazoa; phylum Chordata; class Actinopteri; order Cichliformes; family Cichlidae; genus Haplochromis; species Haplochromis burtoni. Next base: position 5,109,382 of record NW_024582364.1, on the reverse strand, counting down.
AGAAGCTACTTTCAGCTGCTCCCTTATTCACAAGGGGTCGCCACACCAGGAAGCGCCACATGTTTAATTTGGCAGAATTTTGCCCTTCTTTGAGCAACCCCAGAGGGATTTGTGTCTTCTCCTGAGATTGAACCAGGGATCTTTCAGTTCTTAAGCGAATGTATAAACCATTACATTTTCAATCCTAAAACTGATTTGGGAATGATAATACCATTGCACTGCACCAGAAGAATCTTATACCATCTATGAAAAGCATGGTGTTAGTATCATGTTTTTGGGCCTGTTTTACTACATGTAGGATAGGATGGTGCATCATCCTCAATATTTTCCACAGTAAATAGTCTAATATACTCTAATATTTTTATTTCATTTGGTTTACTGGCTTCTCTACTTTTAGTAAAGTGATTGTATTTTTTTAAAGGATTTAGTGAATATGGAAATCCAGGATGGTACATATGTTTTAAACAAGTATAACAGTCAATGCTGATATTTGGACAATATATTGGTGCATCGCTAACATAGTTGGTTATATTGACATAGAAGTATAATAAACCTTGAAAGCAACAACTTTCTCTTGCTTGTGTTAGGCCTCAATCACACAGGCTTGCAGATTGATTGGAGCCCCATCTGGGATCTGGTCAGTGGTTGCCAAGGGCCCTTCCCTTTCTGTGTCATGCCACCACATCACTGCCATTTGAATGCTTCTCAAATGTTTAGGCTAAAGCTCTTTCACTCAGCAGCATCTACACTGCACAATCTGTGAGGCCAGTGTTTCATTCCCGATTAACAATTATTTTGCTGTGACTGAGATACTGGTCATGCTTTAATCATAAAGCTTATTTCACACTTATTTTAGAACCAAAACTAGACATACTCCTGCTTGGTAAAATTAACTACAAGCCTTTCCAGATATACGCTCAAAGCAGTAAATAGAAGCGAGTGACTGGCTACGAGTTCTGCAGAGCGGTGGGGAATTCGGCCACTCTGCAAGTCCTTCGATCGACAGCCACTCATCAGCCGGCCACTGTCACTGTATGGGAGGACAGTCTGAGAGGCCCCTATGATCTACAGGCTCAGGGAAAATCTAGCAACTTAAATCACTCCTGACTCCCGACCCCACCTCCCACCTTTTTATGCCTACAACCATGTCACAAATACATAAGCCCCACATTTCCACTGAAACACTCATTTCTCTATGGTTTAAGCTGTATTAGTGGAAACCTGACAGCATCCCCCCTCAAGCATGATGGCAAAATGATGACAACGCACCATCAATTTTTCTACCACAGTAATTGGCAGAGCAGATCCAAAGTGACACAAACAAACTGCAGTGCTGCAGCAGATGAGTCTGACTTCTTCGGCATTTTTACTTATAGGCACATAAGCAGAAGACGACGCTGTGGCTGAAGGAGGAGTTTGGTAATTACAATCTATTGTTTGCAGTGGAAAATAATGGGGATCAAAGGACATTGTATCAGCTACTGCCTTCCCTAAGCACTGAGACAACAGGCCATATGTTCCACAGCAGCACAGAAAATGTCTAACAGCCAACTTGTTAATGGAGGGGAAATAGAGCTTATATCAATGTACTGTACATTACACACATACAGCACGGAAACGTCAACAGATTCCCCATAGATCCAGACTCATGATTCATTGCACAGATACTGCAATGAAGGTTTTCCACAGCAATTTTCCACATAGGCTACTCTGCCTAATCCCAATAATGTTGTTTTTTTTCCCCTCCACAAAATGAAAGCCAATTTTCTTGAGCATGCAAGCATCACGCGAGTATCCACACAGCCACATGCACAAACACACCAGGAGACATAAACTAACAGAACTTCTTATCCTGTCTGACCTGTCGTGCTGCATTTACATGGAGCCATTGACTTCAGTGTCCATACGGGTTACCAAGGTAACATGGCCTGCATTATTCAACAGCTAAGCTTCGTTTTGATCTGAACACTGACCTGAATGTGTCCCTCAGAGTACATTAAGATTACGAATACCCACCGAAAAAAAGGAAAAAGAAAAAAAAAGAAAGAAAATGAATACCTTAACTGGACATAGAAAGCTAAACAAAGACAAAGCACGTTTAACCACACATAATAATTACATCTCTCTCAGAGACTGATACTCAGTACTGCTCAGGGATATGAATTTGAATCCTAAAAAATACTCTTGTGACATTCCCAACCACAATCTAGGATGATGATAATGATATTCACTGTATGATACTAGTAGAATTTTGATAAATGACAAAATGTAAGAAATTCAAAATATTTGGTTATCTGTATAACTCTGGCTCTCTGAAAACCTCACTCAGTTATCTGAGGGCAGGAAGATATTAACATAAATTAACCCAATGCCCTATTAAACAGTAAAAAAGGGCAATTAGGAGCTGCATCAAAAATTTTATATCAGTTTACTTTGCTGATGCTTCACCTCTCTACCAAGTTTTATGAAATTTGACTTAAAAGTAAGTTTTTGTGTAAAAAAAACCAAACAAAACAAAACGCAGCGATATATATGTATAAAGTAGAACTGACTGAAGAAATACCTGACAGCAAGTAACTAGCTGCATAAAATGTTACATAACAGCAAATTTTCTTCAGTTTTGTGTGGCGTGAAACTGTATTTAGCAATATTGAACTGTTACAGCAATGTTTTACACTAAACTACGAAACAAGCAGCAAAGCTCAATGTTTCCTAAAAACACAAACCAATGTGAAACACTGGTGTTAAAGTGTCACCTAATGCACAAATAAATTCTAAAACGTATTCCAATACATCAAATAAATAGATAAACTACACTAGTTTTTTAAGTGGTGGAGACAATATTAAAGATGTCTGACAGCTGCGCTGTGAAAGTATATCACCTTGCTCTGTCATATTTATTACCTGCATTGCTGAGGCACTTAAAGTGCCACAAATATATCCTGCTCTTTCTAGGTTTGGCAAGTGGGCAAAAAAAGGGGGAAAAATGCCATCAGTTAGTACAATGGCTTCACAATGCAAGCATTTCTCTTTGCATGCTATAGTCACTTTCCCAAAAGCTCTTTATGTCCTTGAGTCCCTTCCGTATGGGCTGTACCTCTCCCTCACTCCTTCCCTCCCTCCATCCCTCATTTCTTCTCTTCCCCCTCTATCCATCCATCCATGCCTCCCTCCCTCCGCTACCCCCAACCCTCCCTCTCCCTGCATGTGCTATAGCAACATAGCAGCCAGGACTCAATGTTTCAGCATGCCACAGGACAGACAGAGCATTACAGCATGGCTGAGCTTATCTATTGGCTCAGAGCCACTGTTGGCCCAACCCTAGGAGGAAGTGTGGGCGTTCTGATTGGTCATAGGGGGATTGGGGCTTGTATCAGCGTGTCCTCTGGCTGATCTGTTGGAGTGGTCCCAGCTCATAGAGAGGTGGACAATTGAGGGACTTTTCAAGTAACTCACAGTGCATGCTGCAGCAAAGTGGTACCCAGGCTCACTGCATGAACCAGTCACTGCACTACATCTTTGATGGTTTCTCACTCCAGTGACTTAACTATTGAATAGGATACAGCGACACAATGCAGAGCCTATATGAACAACCAGGGGAATAAAATAAAACAAAGGCCTAAATAATTACAAAATACAGGAGCACCAGCTTAAATCAAGGTGCGCAGTGTGCATGGTGTGGATTTCTAGGTTTATGTTGAAATATCGCAGTCTTGATTTATCTTTTAATGAACTGTAGCTGCCCACCTGGAAATAGGTTCATTTCCACCAACATCCCACAAGCAGGAATGATCTAATATTACTGTGTACATTGGATTGAACATGGCAAACGGCAGATAAAACTGAAAAGACTAACAGATGCGTCACTGTGTCTGAGGAAGATCACTAATTTTGACCAAATTATATGACGTTCATGACAGTCTGCAAAGTTTGTGACAAAGTTTTCACACTGTTCTCAAACGCTAAATCATCTTTGTGTCTATAGAAGCTCTCTTGAGTCAGGATAAAAACAATCTTTAAAATCAGAAAGTCAAACTGTTGTTAGGTTAGGGCAAGCACAACAATAAAACCCATGCAGAGTGCATGGGTTGTTTGCATCCTTCCTTCTATTAAAAAAAAAAAAAAAGAAGATCATAAGCTATAAATTGAGGATGAGAAAATGGCTGTGGATCACAGGCATTTGTGCGACGGTATCTGTGGAGTTTGTGAGTCACTTATTGGTAAAAAAAAAAAAAAAAGTGGCACCAGTAAGCCACGGTAAAATATCAGAGAGGCAGAGGAACTTCCCCTGCAGTGAGGCTGAAGGGAACAATGGGCAACTGGATCAGAGAAGCTGACTGCCACTGGCTTCCCCCTCCAGCACCCAGGTAGGTTGGCCCTATTCATAAATCACTTTTATTCCTCCAGGCGCTCAACAGCCTCACCTCTTCAAATGATGCACTGTGTAAAGGGAAAAGGAGGCAGGCGGGTGTGGGGGGACAGGATACAAAAGCGGGGAGCTTTGGGAGGAGGCAGAAGAGAGGTGCTGATGGTGAAGTACGTCGAAATTAAGATGGTTAAAATCGTAAACATCTTTACTCTGTTTAACCGCTTTCTCTAAACTAAATCAGTATTTTTATCCACCTGAAAACTGAGCTTTCACAAAGACATCCCCAGAGGGTGTAAATCTGGAAAGGGCCAGTGCAGTGTAACAGTGTGGATACGCTAAACAGAACTTTCACATAGTAATGACTTAAAATAAGTCCAGTAACGATCAGGGGATGAGTGCCAGAGTGGACTGATGAAGAAAGTCTTGAATCTCCTCCAAAATGTTCTCTCAGGTTATTTCCCAGCCAAATTTTTTCCAAATTTCAAAAGATACCATCAATGTTTTCTGTTATGATGCCGCTGCGTGTCCTATGGTCGTTGTAGCGTGACCTTTTTTGGGGGGCAATAGTACCAAACGGAGGACAATTAGGGAATTAGGGTAGAGGTGAGGGAGAGGGAGGATTTACAGGACAAGTGAAGCCAAAGCCAACTTTGTATAAAATTGGCAAAGATTTTTTGCATACCTGAGAAAGAGACGAATGGACAACCCAAAAACGTAATTCCTCTGGACACGGCTGTCGCTGTCACTTTCACGGAGGTTTATGCCTCCGTGAAAACACTAATGTGGATGCAAATCATCCTGTATTTGGACAGCTTAATATAGACATAACCACAGGGAAGGCCCAGGCTCATGGAAAATGAGCATGAAGATGTACTTAAAAAACACAAATTGAACTTATTAAAAGCACCTTTAATCCCTATATAATGTTCTCTGGTGGGAAGGTACACAGAAAGGTGAAATTAAGATATACTGAAAGACTGAACAAAAACTTCCAGGCCAGCTTGAAGCTCAGCGAAAAAACAGATGTTACACCATCAAAACAAACCAGAATTCCCAGTGCAAAACTTCCCAATCCAAGAGGAAACCTGCCTCTCACTTAGGTAAACTGATAAATGAGCTCTCGTAGGGACTGACCATCATAAGAACAAACCTAAAATACATAACGCTTATTAAGAGACATTTATTCCACAACCATGTGAAAAAGACTCGTCCTACTGCAAAAGGCTATTTTTCTTGTAAGTAATGGTCACAGATGCTTGCAGTAAATTTTGGAATACACTGCTGAATATAAAGTTTTACATACAAAACCTACAATTGTACACACAGCAGTTTTGCAAGCATGTCTGTAGTCAGTGCAATCAATGCTGTTGCTATGTGGGGGGGGGCACTTTTACAGACCCCCTCGTTGTAAAGGAATGCTAAACAACCAGCAACCATGCGAAACCCTCTTCCTAGCAGTACATTACAAACACTTTGTGATATACCCTGTGAAGCTGGAATCCCACTAGGTGCAAAAGCTCTTCCTAACACCAACTGGAAAGAAGGATCCATCCATCCACAATTTTCTTCTGCTTATCCAATTCAGGGTCGTGAAGTACATAAAAGTCCAGTCAAAAATTCTCAACCCTTTGAAATCTGAACTATAATAAAATTGCCAGAAAATTGAAAATGGAGTGTTTATTGAACTGACAAGTAAAAAAAAAAAAAGAATTTGCATATATGAGTTTTAATTTGTATCATATTTGCAACACGCAGACTTTTTTTGTTTTTGCAATTTATTGCTTGAAAATATATTTTACTATTTATTTAGAGTTTTCTTTTGGGAGGGTAGGGCATATCACACTGATGATGCAGAAGTCTCAAAAACTGGCAAATACTCATGTATTAAATGTGACAGACTAGGAATTAACGAGTTAACTGCAGGTCTTACTTTGCCAGTTGTGCTAAATCATCATCCCACCATGGCCCTCAACTATCCCTTAGTTATGCTGCTACAGGCTCAGGCAGCTGGGGGCCTTTTCATACTTTTCCATGCTCGCCTATTTTCTCTTCTCTTTCTCTTCACCCTCAAGCGGTCTCTGCAGGCGGCTTAGCCCGGTTCTGTCAAATATCTCTTCCTATTAAAAGCAAGTTCTTCGTTCCCACAAACGCCAAGTACTTGCTCATAGAGGACCAATTGATTACTGAGGTTCTCTCTTATTTTAGGTTCTTTACTTCATAGTTTAAAGGATTTTCCGATGACTGCTGTAGTGAACTGAAGTGAACTGAGGCTTTCATGAGGCCTAGTCAGTACTGCGCTATAACGATATACTTGACCTAACATTGTTGTTGTACTTTAATATCACTTTTTTTTTTTAAAGGAAGAAAAAAAATATAAAATATAAAAAATATAAAGTTCACACCTTTATTTTTGTACTATTTAAAAAGATTAATTTATAGAAGAAACACAGAAAAACATTAAAATATTTTACTTATTCTTTGTGCAAATGTCTTATCAGATGTAATCAAATGTTGCATTTGTTTAACACAAGTGCTGAAGTTTTTTTTTTTTAAAGTGGAGATATGTCCTAACCGGTAATCATGAAGAGAACAAGCGCACCCACCCCTTCATCCAGTGAAACAAAGCACATCCATTAGTAGACCCTTTTCTTATTGATCGATTAACTGCTCAGCTAAACATTCAGCCCTGTGCTATTCATCATGGAGGGAAGATATAAGCCATGCCGCAGAGTTTCGGGGCAGGAGGGATGTCGGGATGTAATTGAGATTAAACTGGTGGGTTGGGTAGCTGGAACAGGCAGAGAGGAGACCCAAAGGAGGGGGATACACATAACACACAAGGGCATCCTCAGCGGAGTTTGTTAGAAGCCACAAAAACCTTAACCAACTTAGGGGAGAGAATAAAAACACAAGCCCAGACGTGCATGAACGGTAAGTGCATTAACTGTGTGTAAATTTAAACAGAGTACATAAAAAGGCTGAAATTACCATTTATTCAATTTGAAGTGGTTTGCAAACAGAGAGACTGTGGGACAGTCATTTATCTAGCTGCAATTCCCAGCCTTGATTGGCCTTGTATGGTCAAGTTCTGAGCTTGAAATCCATTTTAGCCAGCAAAATGGTCATTTCTTTTAATTGAAAAGCTATCATTTGCAGTGCCAATACATTACTTACACTACACACTTAAATCTATGCAGAATTATCTCCACAATGAAAAGGGTCTGAGATGTAACTAAGGGACTGAGCTTCTTAAAAAGCTTATCAAATAAAGGACTAGCAAACTGCGTGAAATTTTTCCACCTCATGAGAAGACAATGAAATACAAAAACATTAGCTTTCTTAACATTCGGTTTTTTGCTGTTAAAATGCAGGCGAGGAGAGTAATAGGACTCGTGGAGGTACCAGTGGGAGGCTAGAATCTGGAAGTTTAAAACAGAGAAGAACAGAGAGTAAAAAGAGCGAGGGCACTGAGGACGGTGCTTTCGTACAGTATAGATGTGCACCATGATGAGACCAACTAATTAAATAGATTCTTCTGTGGTCGCGCCTCGGGAAAGCTTGAAAAAGACACTTGAAAATTAATGAGAGCTCAAAAAAAAAAAAAAAAAAAAAAAGGAAAGAAAGAAAGCAGCACAAACTTTTCAGAGCCTCAGAGGTAAGGGTTCCACTTGTCTTCTTGCACTGCCAGGAATGTTACATATAAATATATAAATAGATAAACAACGATATTTCCTGTTGTCTAATCTCTGCGCTACACAGTCAGCCTTACTCCTCCGAATTTTGCAGTTATTCTAAGTATAGCGGTGAGAAGACAGACGCTGAACCATAGTCAGCTTGCTCTACATCTATTTTTAAAAAAAAGAAAGAAAAAAAAAATGATAAAGAGTGTGGGTGGGTCAAAAGGACACAGGGAAGTGAGGGGGTGGTATCAGAGGAGGCGGTGGTGGTAAGGATGTAAAGCAGGGGAAGGGGAAGGTTTCAAGAATACAAAAGTGGAAGCACGGGAGACCACTTTATTTGGAGCTACTAAAAATAGCGCAGCAAATGGTAGCAGGGGCTAGCTGGACTAACGCGCCTCTCTCTCCCTTCAGGCCCGTGGAATCGATAGGCTGGGAGCTGGAGGGGAGGCTTCCCGGAGCCTGCAGCCAACAGTTGCTGAGGGGGGGATATGGAGAGAGTGGAGAGGAGAGAAGAGTGGAGCGGGAACTATTTTTTGCACTGCTTGACTAAATATGGTCAGGGAGGTGGTGAGACAAGACACAGGAGCAGCCCGGCAAAACGGGGCCAAGACATGTTTCGAATGCTTCTCTTCCCACAAAGTGCTAACCGTTTAGCGTAGCCCTCCACGACGTGGAGCCACTGGTCAGTTGGCCCCTTGCCCCCAACTTGCTGCCAGTGTGTTCTTCCTCCTAACTGCAGCAGCATCTCAATTTGATCCACTCGCCACACAAAGGTGACCCTTGCAATGCACTGGAATGTATACGCTGTGATATTGCAACATCCTCCACCTCTCGTCTCCGACAATGCTAATCGAACTTGCATGGATCACAAGCAACTATTAAAAGTACAGCTGTCTTCTACCGCAGAGACACAGCCTGCTGCTCTTCTTCTTCTTTCAATTTTTTATTTATTTTTGTAAATACCTCCATCCCATTTCCGCTTTCAAACATTCAGCAAACTCCCCTCATCTAACCTGCTGTGTGTAAAGTTCCACTGAATAATAAAAGCGCATTTTAGGAGCAGAATAAAGCTCTGGGGCTGCGCTTGTGTCGATGGAATAAGAAAAAGGAAGGGTGGGAGTACGGTTGGTACACTTTCTGCCTCATCCACCGATCAGGGCATCCTCCCAGCTCTTCCCCCTCAGAATGCACATGATGGAGAGAAGAGTGCTGCAGTTTTTTTTTCACTCCACCCCTCCTTTTCTCCCTCTTCTCCCCTTTTTTTTCTTCCTCTCAAATAGCATCTCTTCATGTCAGCTCTACGTCTTCCTCCTCTAAAGGTATGACTTGTGTTTGTGTGGGAATGTGTGTGCATGTGTGTATGCCCGCTGCTCCCCCCTCCCTGACTCTGGCACTCAACCCGCCCCGCCAACACCCCTCCTCCTCCCCCCAATCATAGAAGCTGATTCAGCGAGTCAGGCGTGCACCCGGCACACACGATGGCTGCAGCAGCTGGAGCGCTCTCTAGGTCATTATGGCTCTCTTCACTACGGGAAGAAGGAAGAGAGGAAAGGGGAAGAGAGGAGGAGCGGCTCAGATAAGAAACTGATCTGACAGGTAATATATGCTCTTCCATCGCTTTTGGACGGAGTTTACCCCTGACGGGCCTTGATGTCTCCCCCCGTCCTGTCTCTCTTTGCGCTCTCTTCTTCGGATGCAATCAGTTATTAACCGCATGGTTTGCCTGTGAGACGCGTAGTCGAAAGGGGGAGAGGACTGTGCTGTTCTGCAGCAGCAGCAGCAGCAGCACTGGGACAGAACTTAACCAGAGAACACCTTTGGGCTTTTTTCCCCTCCCCTTCTCCTTCTCTTGTTCTTCTTGTCATTAGAAAAAGGGAGGAAAAAAATCAAGGCTTTGTAAAAAGAAAAAGTACGGAGAGGAAGAGGAAGAGGATGCAGGAAGAGGTGAAACAGGGCTGGGGAGTTGCTGTGGTCCACATGGATTTTAGCCCTTTTTTTCCTCCCCCCACCACACTCTCCACTCTATCTCTCTCATCTTTTTCTTTCTCTCTCCCTCCCTCCCTTCCTCGTCTTGCTCTCTCTCCCTCTCTTGTGTTCCTGGCACTGGCCGGACATGCTGCAGCAGCACAGCTCTTTGGCTCATTAGGCTTCATGGTTGCAGCCCTGCCGCTACCTAATGACGGACTCGTTAACTCAGACCTGCATTGGTGTGGAGACGTTTCCTTATCCACACTTCGCCCTCTGCATCCGACACCTTCCAAGATCCTTTTTTTTTTTTGTCTTCATGACTAAAGGATACTAAATTGCTGGGACTTTTGAAGTGTCTTTTGTTGTCTTTTTGGTTCCTGTTTTTGTTTTTTGATGTTTTTTCTTTTTTTAATACCAATTGTTAACTAAACAGAGGGCGGGGGTAGTCACTGCCTTTCTTAATTGATAGGAGGTAAGTTTGAGGATGCGTCGCACTCTTTGAGACAAAGGTTGACCGGCTGAGGCGGAAGAGTGGAATTGTGACCAGAGGAATGACGAAGCATCAGAATAATGAACAGCGGGCAGGTCATGAGTTCTGAACAGGAGGAAAAGCGGATTGACAGCACACAGCTGTGAGAAGTGTATTAACACAGATGTGGGAGGAAGGAGGGGGAATGGTGGGCGGGGATATTGGGCAGCAATGGCTGGCTGAGTAGATGTGTGTCACTGGCTGAACCCAGAGCACTTAGGGTAGTAACCCAGTTTCTTCTCTCTCCCCCTCTCTCTCTCTTTTTGAAGCAGATTGGTGTAGGTTAGGTAGGGCATGCAGGGCACACAATACTGCAGTGCTATCGCCAAAACCAGAACAGACACAACAACCACTGGGCTAATTTGCTGGTTCACGTCTCCCCAACCTCCACCGTGCCCTGTGTAGGAAGGAATTTCACTCCCTCTCACTCTCTCTCGGGCAGCTGTGACATTTCCCAAGCAGGACGTCACACCTTTAGGACCAGGCTCATCCACCTGCCCAACCCCATCTCCGTGCTGAGAACAACAGTCACCTCCACTTACACCTACCCTCATTACTATTCTAAACGCTTCAACTGCAAAAACATTGCACCACGTTTCCCATTTATTCAGTCCTCCTTGGCCACCTTAGTCTCCAAATTCACACCTAAGCTGCTCTCCCCTAATCCATTTTTTGTTGCATCCACTGCCTCAGCATTCAGCCTGCCGGCTAGCTTAGTGTGGTTGGAGGCAGTGTCGACTTGTGGAATGTGCTGGTCCGGGGCAAAGATTCATTAGAGACTTGCTGTACAATTCTCACCACCATGCAAATGGTTATTGATCTGGTCCACCCGGCAATAAAACAGCTGGTTCCACTGTAAACACAGACAAGTGAGGTTTGATCAGAGGGAAAGGGAGACGCAAGAACAGTCTATGTGTGGTAAAGGGAATGATTAACAGAGAGAGGGGAGAGAGAGAGAGGGAGGGAGAAAGAGAGGTGGCGATGACAGTGTGTGTGTGTGTGTGTGTGTGTGTGTGCGTGTGCGTGTGCTGCGGGGGGGTGGGACCAGGACCAATCCACAAGTGCTGAGTGGGCATTAGCGCCTTCATGTGGCCTATGGCCTGCCTCTGTGCCTAAAGCCCAAATCCTGCTCACAATAGCTTCCTGTTCAACTTGGATCACCCTCATTTTCAAACATCAGCAAGCGCTCCAGTTAGCCACTGGGGACGTTGCTGACACCAGAGAGACAAGGGACAGGAGAGAGAGGGGGGACGGTACATATCGGTCCGTGAGAGGTGGTTAAAGGGGGAAAGGACACCAAAAGCGGGGCGGGAGGTGTAATAAGAGAACGAAATGATGGTGTGGAGGAGAGGAAGCGAGGGTCTAGTGGGTGGAGAGAAGTGATATGTTTAGTATGTCAGCGGGACCGCTCAGCTTATAGGTGCACCCCTGCTCCCAGGACACCGCAAATGATCGTCATACGAGAGCGAGCGCACCTTACAACACTTTTTTTTCCTTTCCCCCCCCAAGGAGAAAACTCTTATCTACTCTGCTGCTTTTTTTTTTTTTTTTTTTTTAAACCTCCAACCACTTAAAATCTACCTCCTCGACATTTTTCCTGGACAGAGAAAAAGGCCACCTTTTGACTGCCTTAAAAAAAAGAAAGGAAAAAAAAAGCTGTATTCCTCCCTCTGAGCCTCCTGGTTTCTCCCAGTTGCCTGGAGGACAGCAGGGGTCACTGGGACAGTCGACTATGGTATGGACTCTAAAACTTCTGTTATGTTCAGGGGCGGGGGGACTGGCTGTTCAGCCTTACATGGCAACCAAAAGGAAAGCCTTGAGTGTTGAACTGAATTTACACTCAAAGTCACCTTACAGTGCAGACTACCATACTTGGGAGAGAAAGAACGGTGAGGAAAAATGTTCTGCTCCTAACTTCCTGACCTTGGAAAGAGGTGAGAAAATTTCATATCTAAGATTACCTCCTTGGTGCACATACTTCTTTATGTACCCATATGAACATATGATAGCTATGGAATGTAAAGAAGTATGTATTCTTGGTGAGGTTCGAGCCCTCGTTCTGGAAAACTGATGTGCAGCACTGTCACAGGATACGTTTATGCTTTGTGTCAGATGGTGAAAAGAAAAACAGCAAACAAAGGTAAAAGCAAGGCAGGAAAAGAGTGAATTAATCTAAGTGGTGAGGCTCATACATTAGCTATACTGTCTCTGGGCAGTCTCACTGCAGCAATACTCGCTGTAGGGAAGTTTCTGCTTTCTCAAACTGGCTGACTTGGCCAATAAAAATCTCTCATCCAAGATACGTTAACAATTCATTTGACAATTACTTGGCATAAAATGATTGCAACCGTGTTTTAGGCTCTGACAGCAACCTACACCAGCTATGAGCAGCTACCTTGTGAGAGTGTCATATGAACAGAGCTTCCTTTCATTATTGAGTGATTTTGCTGCATTACAGCCCTTGAAATTCAGCCAGCTGCAACTTAGCACCAACTTCAGCAAGCGGTATGCTAGAGCTGTTGGACCATTAATACCATAAGCTTTTCCAGTGCTGCAGCACAGTTCAAGTGGGGAAAGAAAGCAAGGTGAATTGAACCAGCAGCCTGCCACGGTTGCTGGCTGTTTAAAAATAAATAATAATAATTATAAAACAACTAAACGGGAAAAAAAAAATGGAAGAGCGGTAAATTGTTGCTGAGAAGGCAGAATGAACTGTGGCCGCTATTGCTGCTGTCACAACCCGGCTCTAACCTATTGCTGTAACATATAGCTTCCGAGTTGACAACCTTGTGTGTTTAACTATGGCCACCCTTTCTTTATGCTAGTGCCCTTATCGACATCCCCACCCCACATCAACCCCGCTGCCCCGTTCTCCCCTCCCTTTCTCTGATTTCTGTGCTCTTTGTTCACGTTTGCTATGCTTGCCAAATGCTTTGCTGGGCTGCATGGCAGCCAGATTAGACCATCAAAAAGTGACAATGCAGGATCAGGGTCAACTCTGGCCTGTCAGCTGATTCCAATTGTCAACTGTTTCAAACAAATAAAGGCAACAGAACATAGGCAGAAGCGCAGTGACAGAAATGAAGCGAGGAGGGGAAAGAGGGAGGCGGGGAGTCGTTTGCATGGAGAGCTATTCATATCTAACACTCTCACCTATTCTGACCCCCGCTGCAGCCCGTGTCTGGATCATATATAAGGCTTGTACCAATTTTAGCACAGATTTACCACCCTTTAACCCACTTTAATATACACAATTCTCCCAAATTTGGCTCCAGATTAATAAAAAAGGAGCACATGAAAGATATATTAATTATAAAAACAAGTGTGTTAAAGGAAGTGAAGAAATATCAAACCAAGTTCAGTGGCTTAACTTTAAAGAACATAAATTCATACTAGCGATTTCTCTTTTCTGCAGTAAACGTGGATGAAGCCGACCTTTGAAAAGACAGGATAAACGCCTTTAAAATCCCTCTATAAAAACTCCTGCAGTGGAGTATGCACGCAACCATAGTATATAGGCTGTTGTCACATGAACTCATTAATATGCTAAGTAAAGGCCCGACTTACTCTCTTGCTTTTGAATAAAAGTAAAATCAAAGCAGAGAAGATAGGAGTGCAATAAACACATTATCTACTGTTATACGCATTTAAGCCATACAGCTGTTTGTATTCTATAAATTCGTTCCTTATTTGGGTTTTGCTCTGATTAATTTTTGTCTCTCCGAGTATGAGGAATACTGCAACGTTTTAAATACATGAGAATTTGAACAATGTTTAATTGTCGATTGCAGTTTTTACTATCTGGAATCAAATGAGCTTATAAGAAGTCCTCGAGGAACAGAGAAACTAGCAAACAAAAAAGGTCATTTCAATCCCAATCGAAAATAAAATACAAACCAACTTCTTTATTAATTTAAGAAAAACAGAGTGAAGCAGGCTTTTAAGCCTTTTCCCCTGCATTTATACCCATGTGGATCATATTCTCTGTCTTTTCTGTCAAAACATCAAAGGCAGGTGGGGTTGTGTGGCTCGCGCCTGCATGTTTCACCCAGGCCTTCAATAGCAATGACCTGCTGTCTGAGTGACAAACACAGCAGATGCTGACATTATCAAATGCTAAGTGCCTGTCGTCGTCCCCGTGCTTTTGCCCTGTTATGGCCCTTAGACGAGGTGAGCGGCCCGGCCACCTGACTCTGAGGGACAGTGTGTGTCTACGTGTGTGTATGTGAGCAAGCGTGAACGTGCATGTGTATGTTACAAATAGACCTGCCTCTGGTGTGCCATATCAAGCCGGCCCTATGCTGACCTCCATCCTGTCTACAAGCAGTCCGGTATATCCCTCAGCTGTCGCCGGCCACTCTGAGAACCTAATTTGTGCCACGGCAGGAAAAGTCAATAATTATAACAGCTGTTTCGACATTTGTTAGCACTGTGAAGGAATGATATAGTTTAAAAAAGTGCCAAACAAATGTCACTTGACTGTATTTTAATGCAGCACGGGTGCTCGAGTCAAGTGTTTTACAGCACAAATGAGAAAAAACACTGCAGCTATTAAGATTTTAAAGAAAAAACTATAACACCCCTATGCATGGCTAAAATATGGAGATTGTTTTATGTCTCTACGATAGCAGAAATTGCTTAATGATTTCATAATTAGCAACAACTACAATAAGTTTAGAAACATTCTTCTCCATGTGGGTGCTCTTGATCATTTTTATATGAACATTGTAATGACTTTAGGTACAAAACTGTACAATACTGTACTACCACGGAGCCCCGAAAGAGACATAAAATAATCTGCCCTCAGTCACTGTTCAATGTTCACAGTACTCTTTATACTGCAAATCAGTCCCCGTGACTTAAATGACTGGTTTAAATGAATGCTGTGACTTGACACCCCTCAGTGCTGCTGCAGGAGTATGAGTGAGAGAGTGCGTACGTAGTTATGCCTCTGCATTTGTCTGTTGGGCGTCTCGGTGACCGGAGCAGAAGCGTGCTTGCAGCAGAGCCCATCTGTCAGAGCCTGTAATTGCTTCATGACTCCAGGACATTTGACTCAAGTGCAGTGCCACAGATTATTATTATCCTTTTCTCAGGGAACAATTTTTCTCACTCTCTGAGAGGGGGGCAAACATAAAACTTAAAAAGATAGTGAGGAGGATAAATAGACTGCCTGGGAGGCAGCAAAGGAGAAAGTTGGGTAAGCTTAATCAACTGTACCTGTGTGTTATTGGTGTGCTGGTAAATGGGGTGGAGGGTGCTAAATGTACCTGTGTGTCACACAGGAGTGGATGAATGTGAAGAGGCAAAGGGAAAAAATGGGAAAAAGAAACCCGGCAAGTAGGTTTGCATGCCGTGATGAGCCACGTGTCAATTTTTTTAAAAATGTCTTCATGTGTTTCCTTCCTTCCTTTTTTGGATAAAAAAAGATTGCTGTATTTTCAACAGTTCAAGCGTTTTGTCTCTGACACAGTGACTCCACAATGCTTTGCTAAAGCTGGTAAAATGGAACCAAATCACCTCTTGAATGGATTTGGTCCCCTTCAACCAGCTGTAGCTATGCTTTGATGACTACCGGAGCTCCTTTTGCTGTGACGCATTCAAAACAATCACTGGAATAACAGCAGGATACTTTTTGATGATGATGGCTTATGGCTTTCTCTCCACCAGCAACATCTGGAGTGTTCAGTGACTGTGCTAAACTTGTCTCATTTGACTAATAAAGAATCCAATCGCAGCTTCAAAACTCTTGTATGGTCCCCTTTCCTGAATCTGTGTTTC
This sequence comes from Haplochromis burtoni, assembly GCF_018398535.1. Lineage (NCBI taxonomy): Eukaryota > Metazoa > Chordata > Actinopteri > Cichliformes > Cichlidae > Haplochromis > Haplochromis burtoni. The sequence continues at coordinate 5,093,055 of NW_024582364.1, read as the reverse complement.
CCCTCTCTCTGCCTCTACAGGGATTTATAATCTCACCAGACTATCAACGGCTGTTTCAAAAATAGCAGGGGGACAGAAGTGCGGTGTGCAGTATTTCAGAAATACACCACTCACATGTCTGTGTGAGAATGTACGGCTGTCTTGCTAAGACACTTTCTAAACTCACTGTCACTAGATGCTAACAGTCAATTACACTGTGGGTGGGAGCAGGCAAAAGGGAGGTAGGGGAGCCGCTCCGCAGAGGTACAATGGAACTGCAAAAGAGATTGTGAATAAGAAATACAACAGCAAGACTGCAAGAAACCCAAGAAGGAGCAAAATATAGCCGTTTAGACAATGTACATTACACACAAGCACACTCAGACTCTTTGGACTCCTTTTCATTAAGCCTGATGTTAGACTAGCTGGGGTAGATGAGAGCCAGATGCTTCGGAGGACAGAAGCTTCACGCACAAATCACAGGAGCAAACAGCTACAGGCTTCCACATTCACTCGCTGTGGGTGCAGAACAAGCAGGAAGCGCAAACCTAACTCCCTGTCACAGGACGTCTCCTGCCCGCACACATGAACTCCAGAAAATGTCAAGGGCATCTGGTCAGGACATTGTCAGAAGTTATCGTTTTTCACATGTACCACACAGCAAGAGATCGTTCCAGTGAGCATTCGTTCTTTCTTCTGGAAATTTAGTGTGTTTTGTTTAGGTGAGGATGGTGCCTCGCGTTGAGCTTGAGGATACGGGACAACCCCTCGCTAGCTGTGAATTCACCTGAGTGAATAGGTATTTGCGCTATTCTCTGGACCTAGCATGTTAATGGACCTAACTGGACCTAACTGATTAATCCCTTTGTGCCTCAGATCTTTGCATTCAAACACACGTCTCTATCGGCGGGAAAGTCCTGGAAAAGTCCAGGACTGCAGTGCATGTAAGAAATGCCTTAGATGCCCTTTTTAAAAAAAAAAGGAAAAAAAAAAAAAGAGAGAGAGGGAGAGAAAATATAAAACATAAATATAAAAATCAGTGCTAAATCATTTTTTTCCACAACTGATCTAAAAGATGTAATTTGTCTAATTATTTAAAGCAATTAAGAGGATGTGGGTATAGCATACAGACATTGATTAAATCTCAATTTGATTTAACAAACTTGGTTATAAATTCTTTTTCATTGGACTAATGACCATGAAATGCATTTGTGCACCATAACACGCACTAGTTTTCTCAATCAAAGCAGTCCAACTCGATTAGGCTGAAAGAAGCAAGAGTGAACAAACCTCCTGTTTCATCGATGTCAGCGATAAAGAAAATCTGAACATGCAAACGTTTTAATGCAAACATTTGACCCATGTCTCCACTCCTTTCTAAGTGGGATCCCTATTACAATACTACCATTATGGTGGTGCCTATTAGTGCCAACATTACAAAGGGAATAAATGTCTGCATTTCAGAGCACAGTGTGATCTCCTGCACAACCCTCCATCTCCTCAGGTGAGCCAATTACCATACGGGGTTTTGCCTGTATGTTGCCGTATTAAAAGAAAGCTGAGAACTATAAGGGGAGAGGGAGGAGGGCAAATATTACAAGGAGGTGACACGTAAAAGGGTACGGACGGCCGCTGCAGGGCTTGTTTAGAGCCCGTTTATGAGTCATGGGCTATTAATCGTATTGTTTACAGTATTGTAGCAGCTACTAGCTTCGAGCAGCCCGGGGGAAAGACACAGAGATGAGCCAGGCTCCCCTTGCAGGCTAGAGCTGTGGTAAACACACAGGGAGAACACACAAGAAAATCCTTCCCGGACATGTTACTGCTGGTTATACCAGCACTTTCAATTTACTAGCAATTGTAAAACTTAACAACTAGCTTTAATTTATGAGGAAATGCCTTAACATGCTGCAGCCGTGTCTATGTGTGAGTAATGAACAAGGTAAAATATAGTACAACTCCCCAGTTCCTGCTGCTCGCCTGTTGGTAGAGTTGATTTGTCTCAGTGTTTGGGACTCCAAGTTGAAAGATTCATCTGTCACCCACAGGGTTCTTCCTATGTGTCTTCCTCAATCTTGTTTCCACTGCTGGAAGACCCACCCACGCACATAACACATTACAAACACACCAGGGACTCTGACGCAGTCTCTACTTGAACCCAAAAGCCAGCATTTGATGTTTAGAACATACATCACTTAGCGTAACAGAAGAGAGGAAGCTCGTTTTTAAATTGTTTTTCGCACTGTCGTGGAATTACACGGCAACAAGAAAATTATATTTTACACTTGTTTGAGCCACGAATGCCAAAAGAGTCTGTGCTCAAACACAAGCAGGTCATCGGACTTATTAACCTGACGGGTTTTGTTTGATATCCTCCATCTCACTGCTCTCTGATTGGCTTCCAGTTTCAAGCAACTCTCATCTACAGCCATCAAGGCTTTTACATTTTCCCCCCCTTTTGCAGAAGTATGTCAGGAATTTCTTTAAGCACTCAGTCAAAACAACTGCCTCTCCACTAAAAACACGCCAGACAAGGTGCTCCCACTTCAGCCTAGGGAGACATTTCCGAGGGCTTTAGGACTTGTAGACCGTCTCCACGATATTGCAGGAGCCCGAGTGTGAAATAAAAGTAAATGGGCAGACTGCAGAAGGTGACATATATCTTTGTCTTTCTGACGGCATGGGGACAGAGTGTGGACTGAGACAAGCAAAGCAAGCACAACAGGGCCTTTGATATAGAAACCACCGTACTCAAATGAATCTTTCAGCAGGTCAGCTCTCTAACATATACTCTCAAACCCGACAGACTATTCTATTTAAATATTTAAAATGCAAATATCTTTTTTTTTAACGGTGCCATTTATTCCTTGAGCATGTTTACTGTTGTTCATTAAAGTTTAAAGGTTGTGCAATAAAAGATAACGGTGGCCTTGCAATATTTTTTCCGCCCTCACCCTCTCGGATAACACAGACAGACTCGGACTGCAAACATATGGCCAATTTTTCAGTTTCCTGTCTGTCATTTTCACTTCTTTCTGCAATTTATTCAATCAATTCTGAAATAGATTCAACAAAGACAGCCCTGAATCTATGTAATCATGTTTAATTACAGAATTTCAGGGATCATCAACTCTGGAATTACCTGCTGAAGAGAAGCAGGCAGGCTGGTTATGTATCATTTCAATAACAGAAAATAAATGAAACACTGCAGACTTCATTTAACATATTTAACAGTATGCCGTGTATCAACACTGGCTTCATATTTCATTTAACTTATAATTTATATATTATAATATTAATATAATATATTTTATAAAACTGGATCTGCAATTTGCTTTGTAAATATATATATATATTATATATATATTTATAATCGCTATATAACAATATATATATATTAATATATATTATATTATATATAGTATTATATATATATATCATATATATATATATATATACTATATTATATATATCATAGTCTGCTGTTATAGCTGATATTATTCTGAGTATTTGCTGGCTTGTAAATAAAATAAAACATAGCCCCACAAACTGTAAGATCCTTATAATATTTAAAATTTGCCAATATATTTGAACAAGGACAGATTTTAGCCTTGATAAATGCAATTTTCTGTATTAATAAAGTGATTTTTAGGAGGTTTTTTCAATCTGAAATTAATCAATGTTAGAAACAGGCACTGGCTTTAGATAATCTGACCTACAGGGTACCAGATGTGGAGGGGCTGGACCAGGCCTGTGACCTTTGACAGGTGTTCCACAGCCCTGTGACCTTAATTCCATTTGTCCTAGTGCCAAAGGAATAAATGCCAACGAAGGGGAATGACATTTAGCCTGGGATAACCACGCTCATGCGGAAACACACACCTGAAGCACTCACAGCGGAAAGCAGATGTTAACTTTTCTAGAAACTGCTCCACTCCCTTTACCGTGGCGATGAAACATCAATTTCCATCACCTTAAGAGGTGGATGATAAACCTGATACAGACAGTCATTGCTCAGAGCCATCTTTAATATGCTCATGGCTTAGAGAGCAGAATAAAACAGATAAAGACTGGAAAAGCAACCTGCTGGCCGGGAACAGCACCGACAAGGACAAGACGAAGTGCTGCCGCTGCACTGCAAGCCACTCCACACACGACACACACAATCGTGGAATAGCAAAACAGTGTGCAAACAAACACAAACGCTCCAGGTTTTTAGCTGTACCAATATAACAGTCAACACAGGAGACCACAGCATCCTTTTGAAAGATAGATACGCCTACAGTTCTTTAAATTAAATAGTCAATATAACTGAGATACCAAAGTAGAGCTTACAGGAGGATAACTTTTCTTTTAATTTCTTTTAAAGTGTTTTCAACGTAAACAAAAAAAAGCAGCGGATTCAGTGGAAGCAAATTTCAGCATGAAATTGGTAATTCCCTTTGAGATACTGCAGTACCACATTAAATTAACCCATGACTGTCCTCATCTAGACAACAGAAGGACTCAGTTAAAGAAGTGTAACAGTTATTGGACCTATACTAAGTACAACTATATTCCTGTAGGGTGGTGAGCCCAAATCCTTCATCAAGAGGAGGATAATGAATGATTCTGCCTGGCTCTCTGTCTTCTAGCTGCTAACAAGCAAAATATAAACCCTACTTTTTGTAGTTTTAAATTATTCTGTGCATTGTGTGGGTTCATTAGATTGAAATTAATCCTCTCTTCCTGTTTGATGACACATCAAATTTAATCTCATGCAGGAAAGTGTGAATAATATATCCAGGGTTTTTCCTACATATAGCAAATTCACAGACATTTTTGTTTATTAAATGGCCAGGCCAGAAACAAGACGGTTAAATCACCAGGATAAATAAACAAAAAAACAACTCATATACTGAGACCATCTCATCACTATTTCTGGGGCAGGGAGACCAACTAAAATGTGATTTGTACACCACACAGACACTTCAAGATATTTGGTGTATCGCACAGTGTGGGTTCAATATGGCGTTTAATCACTTTATTCATATTCATAAAGTTCTCACTGAGGCAATTCTCTGTGGGACTTTCCTGTTAATCTCTGGAATTTGAGAATCAACAAATGAATCAATCAAATGTGGTTAACTTAGTGTGTGGACATAAGCTATGCACATGTCTCTAATTTTGGTTCCACTGAGCATATGAAACCGTTATTAACTGAGATCTGCATCGGCAGATTCCACTGAAACAAGCCTTCATTCGTCACAGTCGCCAAACCGAACATGTCACACACCTGGGGTTTCCTCTCAGGGCGGCGTGATGCAAAGCATTGAACCCGTTGTTGTTGGTGATGGTGACGTCAGCACCCGCCTCCAGCAGCACTGACAGCATATCATCTCTCTTCTTACTAATGGCATCGTGAAGAGGTGTGTCACCCTCTGAATCCTGAAGGGGAAACCTTATGTTAAGGACTGCTGTTTAAATAACGTAATTACAAGTCAGGTCTACAATGACCCCTCAAGTGTTACAATGTACTTCAAAAGCAGCTTATTCTATTCAAATTTATTTATATTGCACCACATCACAACAATAGTCGCCTCAAGGCACTTTTTATGGTAGGTAAATACCCTAAAATAATACAGAAAAAACACCAGCAATCAGACAACTCCTATCAAGCACTTGGCAACAGCGGGAAGGAAAAACTCCCTTTTTGACAGGTAGAAAGCTCTGCGTGCCATCTGTGAACGCCACACTGTTGCTGTTTTGTTGTATACAATGTGGAAATTTCTGTAGGACGTCCTGCGCCTTTACTGAAGTCTTTCGCACAACACTCGAGCCACTTTGTAACTTAATATTTATACCTTTGCTCCCTTATTGTGTGTTTTTTTTTTATTGTATGCTTTGACACAGTGTTTGCTTTTTATCCTCTTGTTTTGTCATTTATATATCTTTTTATATATCTTTCACAGCAGCACCCACAGTTCAGTTATACATGTACAATGACAAAATCGGGGGAAGTAAGCAACTAAGCTATGCCATGAAGTATTTTCTTAAAGGTAAATAAGTCAAGCGATACATACCTGAAGGCTAGGGTGGCAGCCGAAGTCCAAAAGGGTTTTAACCACCTGTAGATGGCCCTTGTTGACAGCTATGTGTAATGGAGTCTGCCTTCGTTTGTTCCTGGCATTCAGGTCTGCACCGCCCCTGTGCAGCACTTCAATGACAGAGCCTTCATCACCAAAAGCTGCGTGGTGCACTGCTCGGTCTCCATCTTTATCCTGGGAACAGTGACACATCCAAATAATGACTCAGTATTGTGTGAAATCTAGTGCGAAATGCAATATAAAAGAAAGCTGAGATGCGTTCGCGATAAGAAGAAGCACACATCAGAGACAGGTTATTTTTTCTAATTAGACAAACCTCAGCCTCCAGGTCCACATTGTGTTTAAGAAGCAGCTTTAGGACATCCACGTGACCGTTCTGACTGGCTGCCTGCATAGCGGTGTGTCCAGCACACTGCCCGTTCACCTGGAAAAACACATCAAGAGTCACTCAGAATACGGCCGCGTGTCAGCGTGCTGTTTAATGTTTAGAGCTGCCAAACACATGGTGATGAGACTGGTGAGGGTGTGTTTTAAATATTTGGATGTTGTACATGTGCATCCACAGTTGTGTGAGCAAGTTTCATCACCAACTGCAGCACTGCAAAAACTCAGAGCATAAATATTAATGTGAACTCCTTTGGGAGTCTCGAGACGTCTCTTGTCCTGGCAGCCAAATCACTTGGCCAGCCTCAGTGTGCTCAGCTTTAAGCAAATAATTCCACTGAAAGGCAACGGGGCATCTGGCCAGCACTCACCAATGACACACACACACACACTCATTCAGTCTCCCTTTCTCTAAAGTGAAGACGGCATGGCAGACTGACGTAATCTTTTTTCTAGACCTATAGAAGGCACAGATTTCTGTCCTGCTGCCTGAGTAAGAACAAAATCTACAACCGTGTGGGGTTTGTAGATCTCCACTTGATTCTGAGAGTGAATCAGGCTCTGTGCTGCAGTGCACACCAGTGCTCATTGGTGCCTCCTTTGGGCCCAGCCTTAATGCCTTTCAGATTGAGAGAGGTGCAGGGGTGGGAGGATCTTTGAGAGGTTTCCTGGGAGACTCTCCTCAATATAGCCTCCTCAATATACTGAGAGAAGAGCTGAGCACAGCCAGGGGTATTCCAGCTCCAATTATAAATGTACCTATATCTTCTGCATAGGTTTAATGGTAGAATCATTCATCAAAAAGTCATCTAGAACTTCAACAGTTCCTTATATCAAAACATCAAAATGCTGGAGCACTCACATCCACATCAGGTCTCTTAAGAATGTCCTCCACTTTGGCCAAGTCTCCATTGGCTGCTGCCTTGACCAGCTCCTCATTGATGTCCCCAGACTCTTGTGTCTCAAATAGTTTCTTCAATAACTGAGACAGGCGTTCTGGACAAGCGAGCGGAAAACATCAGAGATTGATAGCATGTAGGTGCCAGATAACAGAGAGCAATGAAGCAACGAGGACAAAAAACTAAAAATGATGCTCTCTCTGAGTTAGCGGTGCATGTTCGCACATACCTCCAGAGGCGTTGCTGACAGCGGAGCCGGAAGGGGCGATCTTGGTGACGGCAGCAGGGTTGTACGTCCAAGATGTCCCACAAACCTCGACCTTAAGGTCACTGTCAGAGTAGATCTGCTGCACACGGCCTACCTTGCCCAGGGTCTGTTTAGAAATGTTGTGACAAACTCATTAGTATATGAAGGCTTATTGTCTTTGGGCTACGTCCTGTGTAACACAGTCTGTAAGTGGCAGAGGACAGATGAAGAGGGACTGCAGTGAGGAAAGTAGAGCTGCGAGGGAAAGGATAATGTGGAAAGTACAGCAGCTCAAAAAGCCAGCATCCTACACAGAGCAGCTTATTATAAAATAAAACACTGACAGAAAAAAAAACAAGGTATGAGAGATGTTTGAGCAATGTTCTTATTATTCAGAGTGTACTCACTTGCACAAGAAAGAAGATGGATATAAAAGAAAGACCCTTCTACTTGCTAGACCATTTTTCATCTATACAGGCAATTTGGAGAGGACAGAGTATAACGCATTCCAATTTTGAATTATATCATCTCGATCCCGGCTATAAGGGAAAGAGGCACTTTGAGTGTGTTGAGCCGGGTCTGGGGCTGTCCTGGAGGATGTCATCAATAACGGGGACTGCTGCAGCAGAAGCGGCAGCAGGCGGCAAACAGCCATGGTTAGTGATCAAAGCTACAACCCATCTCAGAGTTTTAAGGCTCATTAGCTGCTGAGGGGGGCCAGTTTGGCAGGGACAAGTGGCATATTGGAGTAGACTGGCGTTACATAACCCACGGCATGCTGGGCAGCGATGAATAAACTTCATAATACGGGAAGAATAAAGTCATGTTAAGACTGAGAGAAGATTTTTTAAAAGAACTGGCAGCAAAGCATCCATAGATTTTACACAATGCTGCGTGTAAAGTCTTGTAGTAACTAAGACAAATGTAGCTACAATGAATAATTTCATTACATGTCCCTCTTTGTAGAAAAATTTTATTTATCTATACACATTTATTAAATAAATTTAATTTTTTTCCCCAGCAAATCCTTAACCATAAAAAATTTATTTAAACATGTCCACATTTATTTCCTGTTTCTATTAATGTAACAGCCTCAACGTGACCGTGAGTGCGGTCAACTCTGCACAAATCAGTGTGAAAATCTATTAAACTCTTACAGGCAGCATCGCCTCAGCCCATTCTCCATGGCCTCTTTGTAGTAACTTGATGCGGTCAATGTCGTAGCAGATCTGGACCAGGTCTCCCACATGGAACTGGGAAGTGCCTCCCTCTGCACCAGCTGCGACTTCGCCACTGCGCACTACGTTAGCCTTTGTCAGCACTGCTGGGTTGAACGTCCATCTGAGGACAGAGAGAGCGATGCATTCAAGCAGCACCGACTAGCTCCCCTAAACTGTGATAGCTGATGTGAGATATAGAATTTGAGCAAGCTACGCTGGAGCAATAAATAATAAGGCACCAATAAATGGGCAAAATGGGAGCATTTCTTCTGAATTAATGCAAGCATTTCTCCCCAGACGTGAATGTGAGAGCATAAAGTGTTCAGGCTTCACTGATGTTTGATTTCTGACACAAAGCTTGCAAACAAAAAAAAAAAAAAAAGGGGGCAAACTTTTTTCTTTTCTTTTGCTTTGGTGAAACAAAAATGGTGCATGAATTGTCTAGCTAGGAACTTTTCATTTTATACATCCTTTAATTTACAACATTATTTAATTTGAATTTATTTCAACAACATAATTCTAGGCAATATTAATGAATGCAAAAAAAACTATAGTAAAAAAAAAATTGCTGTTATTGAATTTGCTTTTTTAAAATCAGTCAGGACTCATTCAAAGATGGTATGTGAAGCAAGGAAGTATCACTCTGTAACAAGCTTCTTTCAGCTACTCCCTTACCCACAAGGGATAGTCACAGTGGATGTATCTGCATATTGAATTTAGCCCACATTTTACACCGGATGCCCTTCCTGATGCAACCCCTCTGAGGGTCTGTTCCTCTTGTTCGTGTGTTAGGCAAACGTGTTACAGAGTGATATAAGCCTCACTGTGTAATTAAACTGCAAAAAAAAAAAAAGAGAGAGAAAGCAGAGAAAGCGCATCTATACCTCCAACAGAGCAGAAGTCTGAAAGGTCTTCTCCCCAGTAATTATCTTCACAGCATTTGAATAATTTAAGCTCATCAACGTAATAAAAATAAAGGGGGCTAAATTTAGACCGCTTTTACATTACTGGTCCACATGCCCAATATTAAACGACTCCCAAAAGAACTTGATCGAGGTATATCTATGATCACTATCAAAGAGCATGTTGAGAACATTTAATAAACACTAGAAGCGACAAAGTGCTTTTACATTCACAGAAAATCCACTTTAATTATGCATTTCACTAGAAATTGACTGCTAATTTATTGAGAGTCTCTTCTCTCGAGTGTTAAAAAGCATAATTACATCCTACGGTGAAGATGTGCTGAGAAGTGTTTTGCTGCTTCTGAATGACCTTAAGTGGAAGGGGTTATCTAAAACTAAGAAATATGTTTTTTAGTAGTCAAATACTAAAAAATAAGTAAATCAATTATTCCGAGCCTCCATGTCAAGCGCTGCACCTGTTCCCGCTGGGGTACTGAACCACAATGTCGTGATCCTCATCGATGCCGCACACTGTGCCGGTGGTGGTGAGCGTCTCAAACATGCCGTCAGTCCACCCTCCGTGTCCATGCTGGAGGGACTGTACAATCTCGAGATCCAGATCAATGTTTACCAGGTCCCCAATCTGAAGGCCACCAGGATTTCTGTTGCCATTCTGTTCACCTGAGACGATTAAGGTAACGTTAGATTTATTAAAAATGTGATTTGCACGAGTTGCCCTGAAGAGAGGCAGCACTGCAGAGTGATTGTATATACTACACATCAAAATTTGTTGCAGTTTTAAACCCAGAAAGACAATTTATTCCACGAGTACCTAAACACTGTAACTGCATGACCTGAGTCTATACCTGGTTTTGGAGCCATGTGACTATGTAGTGCTGACATCTAGTGGCCACACAGACTTTACTACAAGAAAAACTCCTCGAATGTCCTTGAATTCACTGCACCAGCACGCTAGGTGAACAAATTGGTGCAATAACGACGCAGACACATATCACCGGCTTGCTTACCTAAAACCGGACAGTGGTCTCTGTAAAATGTCCCTCCTTTGGCATCCTGGACACATTTGAGGTCCGACTAAAAGGGGAAAAAAAGATGGAACGGGTTACATAATTAACCAAGGTAATTCCATTAGAGGGGAATAGTGATGGATAATGACACTGAGAATTTATGCACTTCAGTTGCAGAGGCACATCAGTTGCCTACAATACCCACAATATCAGTGCCCTAAGCAACATGGTATATGGCAGGAAACTGAAACACTATACTGCTACACGGAGAAAGCATCATATCATTTGTGATGACTCAGATGTGCAGCCACTGTAGCAGAGTTAGAGGGCAGAGATCATCATAAGACAGTGCAAACGCTCCTCTGAACTGATGGATCGCCAAAGTCATGACTGCAACACGTCTCAGTAAATTAATAACTGTCTCTTAGACTGCATATCCAGCGGGATGTGTTTGATCTTATAGTACTGTGCACATGAAGCAGGCATCGCAACAGAGGAAACGCTTTGGCCTCTCACGCTGCGTTTGGAAAATACAGTAAGCTGCAATTCTTTTTTATTCCTTTGCAGGATTTATCCGATCTTCATAAAATAAAGCCGAAATAAAACCGTCAATACGGGGGTCTAATCCATGATTTACTTAATCCAAAGGCAGATGCCACCTACCTTCCTTTCAATCTATTAGAATAACAAAGGACAAATCTGTTATGCAACTGAGAAACCCAATTGGCCGCTTTCATAAAAAGGAAGAGGCAGTCTGCACCAATGAAGGACACGCTTTTCATCTGGAACGCGTGTGTAGCTGAGCCCATGACATCCCCAGGAGAATGTCCCCCCTTTCTAAAGTTGACCGCCATGTTCACCGTGTCCCCTTATAAAGCAGAAGGAACAGATTGCCTTTATCATGCAGATACCTCCCCCTTCCAGCTGCCTGGACAATAGTGCCGTACTCACGCTGGCTGCGTGTCTCTCACAAAGGCCTGGCAGTAAAAGAAAGAGCCTCAGCTCCACGGTTAGATACAAAAGCCAACTGACAGCTGATCTTTTGTGTGAATCCGTCTGTGTGAGGGAGTTAGTGAGCATGAGGTTCATACTAGAAGTTTGCTCACCATTCCCTCAAAGCCAACTCTGTACAGGTTCTTGGCCCCGTTGTCCCACAGTACGTAGGCAGCGCTGTGAGGGCTGGCCGCACTCCAGTCCTGGATCTCTGTTACCTGTAGAGAGAGGAGGGAGAAGATGAGAAACAGCAGAGGACACATTAAAAGCAGGGTGTTTTAATCTGAATTACATGAAAATAAAAGAGCAAACATACAAGGAATATACAGCAAAGGTTTGTAAAACACCAAAGCTCTTCTCTGGGTTTTGGCTCCCTTTTGCTCAGTTCTTTGTCAAGATGAGCCCACACTGCTCTAATAATATGGAGGTCCAGGCTCTGAGGAGGCCCATCCATTACTGAAAGTGTTCCTCTGACTGTTTTTCTAAGCAAGTATGTTTTTGCTGCTGAAAAATGAAGCCATTGCCAATATGTTGCTTTGCAGATGGTAGTGCACAGTGGGTTGAAAGAGAGTCCCAAACCTTGACAGAGCCTCCACCGTGTTTTACAGACGGCTGTTGACAACTTGAACCAAAGACTTAAAATTTGGATTCATAACTCCATGAGATCTGTTCCCTCTGATTTGCAATCTAGTTCTTGTTTAATTTGGCATACCTCAGCCTTTTCTTCCTGTTTCCCTTACTTAAGAATGGCTTCTTGACAGCCACCCTTCCAATGAGATCATTTCTGATGAGGCTTCAGTAAAGTGTATCAACTGAAGGGTAATGTGAATCTCCCCAAGACTCTTGCCCAGTACTACGTTGTTTCACATTCTCTGCAAGTTGTCCAGTTACTGAGTTTCTAAAGGAAAGCTTATTCCCTAAACACTAAGAAATATTAGGGGTGGGACTAATCAAGCACAAACCCAATTAGGCGTTGATGTGTTGGGTCACAATTAGATTATGATTTTGTTCTTCCTGAATTTGCATTTTCACAGTCAATGCTAAACCTTTTATTGTTTCCACAGTTATTTAGACCTGTGCAACCTCCAAGGGTATTTTAATGAAAACAAATAAACAAATAGTGTTTGTTTAAAAAGAAAGAAAAAATAGGCGTCGTTTAGCCAAAGTGCAGACAAAGCACGTTTATAAAAAACACGAGTGAGGTTTTAACTAAAAGAAAAATCAAGTATCATGTGTTGTTGCTTTTCTTATTGGAGTTATTTATTTTTAAATCTCTATAAATCCCTGAGCATCAGTACACTGATATTAAAGCACCATTACACAGTTGTAACAAAGTGTCATCTGACACCATGGCCCAAGTTCCCACTTGCTTGTTTTTACACACTTTGGAAACATACAAGAAACTGCCTTACAAAGACACTCCCACCACTACCAGACCCTCGTTTATACAGAGATATAAAAAAACCAAAACATTTATTTGTACATGATAAATATAATAACGCCAAGTGCCATTCGTTCCCAGAGAGAAGGCTGTTCTTGTTCTTGCGGTGATGCACTATTAAAATATTAATAAACTCCAAGTAGCTGGCTGCGCTAAACTTCTCAGTGTGTGGATCCAAGTTTTATAATTAGAGGGGAGTGAGTGGAAATCAGTCAGGCTATTCTTGACTAGCTTGTAGGTCCAGTGTAATGATAAAACTATCACTAAAGACCCCAACAGCGTCTTTAAAGATCCTTTTTTTGATTTAGTATTCACTGGATTAAACCATCAATAATGCTATACATATACATTTGTTATGAGAACATGACTTTTAGCTGTAAGCTAACTAAAATGATGCGTTACAGGCATAAAAAAAAAAAATTAAAAAAAAAAAGCAATAAGCTATGAATATTGGACTTCAAAATCCATTCTGCTTTGAAAGAAATAAGGATTTTTACAAGACAATTCTCTCCTCATCAGAAGCAGCTCAGAGCTTTCATATCGCCGAGGAGATGCTGTGGAGGAATAAATTATTTCTTTAATTAAAGGCTGTGCCTTAAGTAAATACAGAAAACAAACTATTAAATTATGTTCAGCCCCCTTCCAGTGTTAATTGATTAATGGGCCTTAGGAGGTAATATTCATGCTAACCTAACAGAATATCTAAGCTGGAGGACATGTAATAGTGGTTTTCTGGAGAGCATACTGCTTACAGCATCATAAAACTGTAATGAGATATGCCATTAAATAACACAGCAAAATGAAGTCTTAAATTGCCTAGAGGGACTCTTAAATTGAATACTCTGGGGACTGGACCAGAGTCAAAATACACGCACTTTACAGCACAGCAAGAGCATAAATCTAAATAGACTGGGCTAAACAAATTCAACCTCATCAGACATCGCATTACTTTCTAATGACATATTTAAGGCTAGAATAACCTGCAGCAAAGAAAAAGTGTTTATAATCACAGAAAAGATGAACAGGAATCAGCAGCGTGAACCTAAGGGGAGGAAAACAGGCGTTTCAGTGACGCACACAAGGTTATTACCAGTCCTGTGTGGAGGACCTGACAACTAAATTGAAGGGTAAAGTTGGATTTTTGTATAGAAACAAATCCTGTTTCTCATTTTCTACTCGTGAAGACAACTGTACAATTATGTCTGCTCTTGATTATGGCCGTATTGTGCACATCCACGCCTCTTCCTCCCCCTGTGGTTACCACAACAGGCCCGCACAACATGCAGAAAACCTGCGATGTGAGATAACACCAACATGACTTCTGATAAAAAACATTTGGAAAAATGCTGAAGGGATACATGTAGATGTGCACTGCTCAAAAAAACATTAAGGGAACACCCAGTCATCACATTGTAGAGAATGGAGTTTTAAACATGGCAGACATATAATACTCTTTCCTTAACCCTGCTCACTTATTTTTCTTTAGCTTTGCTTTTTGTTTCCTTGTTACATCAGTTAGCATCAGAGAACACCTGCAGCACAGGTAGTCCAGCTCTTCCAGGATACCTCATCCAAAAGTGCTGTAACAATACCCCCATTACATGGGGGGAACTGGACTGGGAACTGGAAGGGCATGAACCCAGCAACAGAATCTGTATTGGCTTGGTTGTGTGAGGAGGAACAGAAGAAGCACTGCCAGAGTGCTACAAAATGATCTCCAGCAGGTTATTCACATACACGTTTCTGACCAAGTGACGCAAACACATAATGTCAGGACATATGAAGGTGTCCCAGCATCCTTGGGACACCTTAGTGCTCACAGGCCCATGCTGTGCAACTCAACTGGCATTCACCAGAGAACATCAGAACTGACAGGTCCACCACAGGCACCCAGTTCTCACTACAGATGAGATCAGGTTTACACCGAGCACATGTGACCGACATTAAAGAGTCTGGAGACACCCAGGCAAATGTTACACTGGCCTGCAACATCATCCAGTATGACCGGTTTGGCAGTGGGTCAGCGACGGGCAGATTCCACAGATCTCCATATGTAAGCTAACGGTACCCTGACTGCTGTTACACACCAGGATAAAATCCTCAGACCTGCTGTCACACCTTATGCTGGTGCAGTGAGCCTTGGTTTCATCTTGGTTCAAGTCAGTTCTTATGGAAAATGCAGCTCAATCTTTACAATCAATTGTCACCTTGTTTTCTAATTTTGCTTTTTAAATTTCCTTTTGCTGTCCACAGAAACTTAAAAGTATAGAAGGAGCAGTAATGGACTGATCTCTTTGTGTTACGCTCCTAACATGTTGAGTCAAGCAGTGAACTTCCTGTTTTGTTTCAGGCTACTGTGCTTTGTTTTTTAACCAAACCATATCCTGGGATGTAAGATTGTTTTTTCCTGCCTAGGATTTTTTGTGAAAAAGATCTTTGAGATTTCTCTGGCAGGTTTGCTAGGCCTGTATTACCTCCAAGGATTTATAATCCTTTTAGTTGTACAACTTTAAAATAAGGCAGAGACAGTTTTGCCTGCATTTCTCAACGCTACCCATTAATAATCATGCATATTTATCTGAACAAACAAAGCTCACTTGTGAAACAGGATTTAGTGGAGACAAATTTCCTGTCTTTTTATTACCATTGATGTTTGAGTTGACCACTGTTTACCTTTATTGACTGTTTCAATACTATGGTTGTTAAAGATTATTCTAAGTGACTGGGACCCAGATGAGCTCTCAGATGAGCAATTTTATTTATAATTTTATTTATAATTTTATTTATAAAATTGCTCATCTGTCCTTCTCTGTAAAGCTAGGAATAGTTAGTAGGCACTGAAAGCACATCGCTTTGCCATTCTAGAAAATTGGTACATTGCTTGCTTTTGGCTTGGGGAGGGAAGGGGAAAAAAGGCACAGTTAGAAACTCCAATTTTTCTGGCAGCTTCCCTTACCTTTCCTCTCCTCCCATTCCCTCCATCCTGGTCTTCCCACTGCCAGTCGACTCCTCTCACAACCCGACCACCAGCAAAGATTCCTCTGGCTGTGATTTTCTTTGACTTGCGACGTGACTCCAAAAGTACTCTGTCAAGACAAAATACGTTTTATAAATGTAGACCATTATTGTTTATTTGGACAAGCATTAATCACATGCACTATACTCATCTGTAAGGGTTTCTGTCAACTGTGTTTAGGTAGATCAACTCACATGCATTTTAATTATGTGTAAATACTGCAGAGAAGTGCCTGTTGCACAATAATTACTAAATTATATGCCACAATTCATCCAGCCACAGCTCGTCCTTAACTGTGTGCCTTCTGTCCAACTTCACTTTCCGTACATGGGACGCTGTTACCATCCTCTTTTGTCACTCAGCACCTCGTGTTTGATTGAAGTAAAAGATAATAAACAAAAGACTTCTGTCACAGTTAGGCTGGATACAGACTTTTGCTGGCAATTTTGTAGAGCCTGTAATGTAACCTATGGAAGTGTTTGACGTTGTCGCCAGTATTTACCGTGTGATCATGTCCTGGTGTTTTACACGCAGTGCCAGCGATCCAATAGAAATAAATAAAATGCTGGGACTGTTTTCCCTTCTGGGTCCCAGCTCTTATTTCCCCACTTCTTTGTAAAATCCTTCACATTCATTCCAATAGTTTTGGCAATCTCCCTCCAGGAATCTGCTGACGTTTATGAGTCCTTATATTGATGCTATGATTATTATTCTTTATTTTGAGACAATAATTGTTATTCTCTCACTGATAAATTTTTAAACTTTGGCAAAAAAGTAGCTGGAAATGTAGAGGACGAATCGATAGAATCAATAGCTGTAGGCCACATCGATCTGATGTGTAGTTAACTTCTAGGGAGGTGTGTAGGGTATGCCGTAGGGTACGCCATATGTTACATCGCAAATTCCCAGCTAAAGCAGTTAGAAAGGGACTGGAATTGATTTTATTTTCTAGTCTTACTGACCACTCAAGGAACTTTACACTACAGCCAAAAACACAAATGCATTCAAACAGAGCTTTACTGAACTTCATGTATTTAACACAATTTAGAATTACCAGTCAAACTAACATGCATGCTTTTTGCAGTGTGGGAGGAAGCTGTAGTCCCCAGAGGAAACCCACACAGGCACAGGGAGAGCATACAACCTCCACACAGTGATGCGCCAAACAACCCAGAACCTTTTAGCTGTGAGGCAGCAGGGCTAACCACAGCAGCACTGTGACAGCTGCCCTTCCTACTACCATCTTCTCAGGTATTTTTTAAAATCACAAACACACAATGTCACAGTGAATAGTGATTAGCTCTCTAGAACACAAAAAGTTTTTATGCACTCAAAATCAGACACTAAATTTTTGGCACAGCAAATGAAAAGTAAGAAGTACTCAAACACACCATTACAATGCTCTGAGGCATGCTCAAAACACCAGCATAGCTATAAGGAAAACAAATTAATAGATATTGGCAAATAAAACCTCAGACAGAGCTCTAACAATCAAAGACCATATGAGTCTTGGTAGGCACAGCAGCTGGACAGTGTAGGTCTAACCAATGCAAACAGCTTGTGGCCTCTAACCACTCCCTCCTCAGCAGTTACTGAAAGAATCTAATGTGGTGTAACAAAACACTCCTCCATGCAGTAGGAGCAGTGTGAGTCAGGGAGTCCTCAAGCACCCATTGTACATTATGCAATGTCTGTCTCAGGGGAAATGCAGTTGAAAAGTCTGCCAGCTGTTGGACCATGTGTTCATTTACTAAACTACGGTGTTTAGCTAATATAGGCCTGAAATGGATGCATCAGAGTACTGACGGTATAAGTGGAATCACAGTCAAGTGCTGGTTGTGCAATTTAGGAAGTAAATACTCTTCCAACAAAATAAGCATCCTTACTCTTCATCTACAGCACAGAGAGGAGCCCCCTGATAACTTTAAGCTCAGCCCATGAGCAACTGTGATCCGGCAGCTCGGGGTGAAACCAGAAGAGAATTTCTCTTCCATTTCAACTCTTCTGTTCTTGTTGTCATAGCAGAGAAAACCTCTCTAACGCTAAAAAAAAAAAATACAAAACTATAAATCAATGGAAAATCCTGCAGGATATTACTCAGACTGTTCAGGTACACTTTTTTGCTCTCAAACATATGTTGGCACTTAGTCTATAAAACTTAAAGATCCTCTGATAGAGGGCAAGGCAGAGTAAAATTCTTTTCTTCAATCTGACCTGATCTTACCTGTGTGTGAATTATTTAGTAACAAAGTCTCTACTTTCAACTTCTGAAAAATTTATCAAAGCAGGAATTCAGATAAAGGATATAAAAACAAAATTCGTTTTCCCACATAAACCATGTCATCTGTAAACAGGCGATTTGGCACATTAATTTGATTTTGGTGAATAAGACAGAAAAGACTGATCGCATCAGATGTCATATGCTCCTGCTGTCAGCTGTTTAATGCACGCAGTTCCTTGTGAAGGATTCATGACAAATAAAAGATGTTTTTGTAACATTAGCTAAGGTTGCTGACAGTGTCAGTACTTCTTGAAGAGTCTTTACTGTAATCCTACCACTTCCTTTACAGTAAAACCAAAATTGTGAGTTACATGATCTTACCCATCTCTCTAGAATTTTTTAAAAGGTATTTTCAGACAATAAAATTAGCTTTCAACAGACAATAAAGCCCAAAAACAAAAACAATGGGGCACACAGTGACACAATTCAATCTGACTGTCAACATCAACTTCAGGTAAATACTGATAACAATATAAAGTAGGGCTGTGTGACATGACCAAAATCTCATATCCCGATATAAGACATCTATCATCCAGATAACGATATAAATCACAAAAATGTAACATTTTCTGTAAATTCTGTGAATCTCGGGCAGCTCGACTTGCGTGAAGTGTTTCCAGCTGGGCGTCATGCCAGTCGAGTGTTTTAACGATGTATGAAACTATATATTTTTAGACATAAGTTGTAACGACCGCAGTTTTCTTTGTGAGTATTTATTACACAGTGTGCTGCAGGAAAAAGCCTGACGGCTCTTTTTTGCTTTTCATCCGTAAACACTCTGCATACTCTTTCAAGTGATTCAGTTTATTTTGAAAAGTCTCAACAGGAGCTTGAGCTTTATTGTGAAAGGTTTATATGGAAAATAAAAAAGCGGACATGCGGTGGTTTTAACATCGTTGTTGCTAACGACAACGCATAAAAACAGGCGCTTGTCCGTCTGTAGTGTGGTTATATTAAATATAAGAGAAAGAAAGAACTTTAAGAAATGAACATAGCCACTACAGTGACCATCAAAACGATGAGAAAAAATTGCCGTAAACAGTTTATTTTGCGACACCACGAAACAAACGATAGCGTAAAATGAAACGATAAATGTTTTTATATCGTCATCCGATATATATCGTTATATCTAACAGCCCTAATATAAAGTGTGGTAGAGTCACTCTCTGAAAACTAAATAATGTGAAAACACTGGATTTCACATGCCTAATGTTATTTTTTCACATCCTGAAGCAGTTATAATAAGTGTATATTTCTTATTATAATAAATAAAGACAAACTCTGCAGCAATACTTTGTCTAAACTTCAAAAAAGTAAAACGCCTAACATTTCCCACTTAACACCATCACAAACTGTTGTTGGCAGGTGTGTTGTTTTGTTTGCCAACTTATAAAATATTTTTCATTACTCTATAATGCGCTGACACCATCTCAAGCAGTTTTTTTTTCATAGAGACCCAAGGGGATCTGACCTTGCACTAAAGGGAAATCACTTGATTCTATTACTAGTGCTCAGTGTTGGGTAAGTTACTTTAAAATAGTAACTTAGTTACATTACTAGTTACTTCTCTCAAAAGTAACTCAGTTACTTCAAGTTACTCGTTACTTTCAAAGTAACTAGTTACTAGGGAAAGTAACTTTGGTTTTACTCAGAATTCTCTTGTTAATGTGTTTCTTCCATAACTTTGCCAGTCTTCTAGCTTGCTTACTTGCCACAGTGCACTGTGCCACCTACCAATAGAAAGGAAAAGATAATGTGCATATTTCCACGAGAGAAATCCCACGCCTGGACCGTCATTGACTGCTGCCATGATTCTAGCCTACGTCACAGCGTCATGTGCGCCTTTTACATCCAACACAAAAACTGCAGTCGTGGTGCTTTCGATTGTACTCAGAACTCGGAAATTCTGCCTTCTGAATAGGAAGATGTAGGTAACACCAGACTGCAGATGAGCTGCATACAGGGCTGGACTGGGACAAAAATCGTCCCGGGCATTTTGACTAGAGACCGGCCCACCATTATAGGAAAAATCATAAAGCCTTTGAATGAAAATAAACACTGTTGTGACAGTGATGTACACTGTTCTGATGGTATATATGCATCAATCTATCAATCGTTTGTTGTAAGATTCAGATAATTATTTTTTAAAAGCTAGACATTTTAAATGAGAATAAGAAAGTATTTCTTTGTGCCCCCCTCCCTGTTAATGCCCTACCTGGCCCCCCTGGCAACACTTTGCTAGACCCGCCCCTGCACAGTTACCAGCTGTCAGCTACATAAAAAGGATCCTGGTGTTATTTGTCTCTCAGAAACAGTTCATAACTTCCCTTCAACTCATTCATGTCACCTAAAAGGTAAACCTGTTTCTCCATCACCTGTTCAGCTCTGATGATTCAGTAAGGACATCTCCTGGTTTCATCTTCATGTTTCCCTCTCACCAGATAACCAAACCATATCATGACCAGCAGCTTTCAGCTGTGGCTCCAGCAAACATCAGCTGATACTAGAAATTAATATTAAATAAATTCTAACAACAGCTGATCAAGCTTAAACGTGCTGCTGTTGTTTAGCGCGACATCCGCTGGTTTCCTCTTTCGGCGCAAAGTGAGCGATAAACAAACAAGAGAGCCGATCAGCTGATCATTGATCAGTTTCATGATTGAAGTAGAAACGGAGAGGGAGGGAGAGATGAGAGAAGAAGAGGCAGCTGTGCAGCAAAGACACAGAATAACTCCAGCTTTGTGCCTTTTTCATTGTAGCTGAATTACGGGACAAACTGTTCCTTTTCACCTCAATAAGAAACGCGTAATATTTTCTCTGAATACCAGACGGGACGGTTGGCAACTCTAATAACTTATGAACAAAATAAAGTTCAACATCATAACATCAGCACCACCCAGCTGTATAGAAACTCCGTCATGCTAGCTAGCACGCAGTACGGAAAAAGTCAGCATAACGAAAATAAACTCCACCTAAACTTGGTTCATATCTGACCCAGAGAGACTGCAGGTCATAACTTCTTACCTGAAGTTCAGTTCACACTTGGACCGGCGGCCGCCTCGGGTCTCTTTTCCTTCTGCGTCCCTTTTCCTTCATCCACCTGCTGGCCTCCACCACTTGCTAATGTTACTGAATCTGTGGAAGCTCCGCGATAGCCACCACACGAAGTAACGAGTAACGACCCTATCTAAATCCCAGTAACGAGTAACGCGTTCCTGATTTTGGCATAATAACTAGTTACCGTGCTCGTTACCACAATAATAACGTAGTTACTGTAACGCGTTACTTAATAACGCGTTAGTCCCAACACTGCTAGTGCTTAATTAAACCTTAAATACATTTTGAAATCAAATGGACAAAAACTCTATAGTTTTGCCTAAAGGTATATTTTAAATCGTGAAAACAATACCATAAATTTGTAAAAACTAGTCGACTAATCACTTGAACTGACAACTACTAGTACACAAGAAAAAGAAGCTGCATGCATCCTCCAGGAGACAAAAAAAGATTATATGTTCTCTAAATGGGAAACACTGCACTAATATGATTTTTGAAAAGGTCTGACTGATCTTAAGGTGAGGCTGAGTTGTTGCCAGGCAACTGAGGGCTGGGAGCATAGAGATAGACACAGTCTGCCTAAAATGCAGGGTGCACAAAAGACCCACAAATATCATACACACACAGCTACACAGAGTGTGTAAAGGGGGAGACCAGCCAATCACAATGAAATACAGGGATTACCTGTCTACTCTATGTCTACTTTATAATTGTTGGGTCTACGATGAGGAACAATAAGAGCAAATATTGTTAGATTACACTAGAAAACAGCTGTAGTAAAGGGCCGATCGCTGCATACAGATGAGAGAGCAGGGAATAAAATGTGACACACTTTTGCCTCATGTGATTTTTCGCCTCTGTTCACATGGCAATCTAGAATTTTATATAAATATTAACTAACCTCTCGCTGCCTGGGGTGGTGATCCTGTAGAACCGGTGTCTCAGGTGATGCTTGTCTCCATGGTAACAGGTTGTGCAGAGGTCGTAATTGGTGCACTCTGCACATTTCCAGCGAATACCAATGATGGGCTGTTGACGGCAGGTGTCACACATGGTTCCATCATGCTTGATGCCTGAGGGAGCAGAATTAGTCGTAATTTAAACATAATAATGTGCACAGTACACATCGGTAATATTACTGCAACAACTTAGCAGCACCTTGCTACCAACAATGTGCATGCTATCAGTTCAAAAAGAGACATATTCTTCATACTATTAAAAGAGCAAGATAACAGATTTATTAATATACTGGCAGTTGGATTTGTTTTTCCTTTACAGCTCCTTAAAATCTTTTCCCCTTCAGCATGTCCTTACAGGTTGATCAACAGTGTAAATTACTGCAGGAAACTGCTCCTTATCCAGTGACTAACCAGGGGGCGGATATGGGATGTCTGTCAATCGGACGTGTACTGAACGAAGTAATTGGATTGACATGTATTGCTATTGGTCCTTAAAACCACATCATGCTTCTAATCATTTACATAATTAGTACAAAAGTTTATCCAAGCAGTGTGAAGTTCAGAGTCATGATATGTTTACGACAGTGACTTATTTTCATACCTTCTATACAAAGCTTTCACTGCCTGTGTACAGACAGGATATAAATATAAATGGGGCAGTTCGTCTCAAATGGTGATCTTATTATATATTCTTAAAATATTTGTAAGTAAGTTGCTTCTGAGAAACACTGTAAAAAGCTCCCAAGTTAAGCCAAAAAAAAGAATACATTTTAAAAAGTCCCGTAGCTTGCAAACGGAGCACCCCTCTGTTACACTGTAAGCCACTTCCATGAGACTAAAACTCAGCCTGAAAGTGCGAGCAGAAGCAAGCAGCGGAAGTGAAGTTACCTGTTGGAGCACTGTCTAATATCCTCACGTCATAAGCTCCAGAACAACGGTAGTTGGCAGCCGTCCCGTTATCCCAGACAACCACCACCTCCTCTGGACTTTCAAAACTCCTAACGGTGCCGACATGTCCCTCTCCTCCATCCTGCTTCCCCCACTTCCAGTCAGGTCCGCGAACCACTCTTGCTCCAACTCCTTCCATCATGGCTCGGTTATTCCTGCCGGTGGTCATTTAAGAAAAGATGTCGCAAAGGTACAACAATCCTTAAAAGTTACCGAGCTAGCACTCTTTGCTAGCCAACTATGTGTGCACTGGTAGAGAGTTTCCAAACGCAAGCGAGAGCAAGTCCTAACAGGAAGGCGACTGGAACAATCCACAAAGCTAGCCTGTTAGCTGTGTGTAGCTGTAGTTAGCTGCCCAAGAAGGATTCTGGATCCTCTCCCAAAAACTATTACAACAAGCTAGCATCAACCTCGAGCCAGTGGCGTCCAAGTGTTGCCTCTGGCAGTGTGGAAGTTAATACCCCAAAGTAGCCAACAGCTAGAGCAGATAGATCTCAGTACTCAGCAAACTGCCAGTCCCTCTCCTCCAGTCCACACACTTGAATCCCACCTCTTCAACTTAGCAGGCTAGTGAGCGAGTTGCTAGCTATCGCAGCTAGCAGGATAAAGCTCTCCTGGCTCCCTGTGGCTGGAGTGAATGTGTTCCTTTTCGATGTTGCTTGTCCTTATTATTATAGTCTGCGATGCGGAAAAAACCCTCCGACATGTATCCTTTATCAGCTAGAGACGGTGCCATAGACTACTCTCAGAATAATCGCGTCGCCATTATAGTCAATCACCGCTCAGACAAGCAACAACTAGCTCCGGAGCTGGACGATAAAGCACGAAGACGCGAGGCTTGGAAAACAAGCGAGTCTAGCCATTGCGCATGCGCACCTGTAATACGCTCGAGCATATGGACCATCGCCAACTCATAATACATGTATTACCGATTATTACACGGTTTTTGTTTGTTTGTTTGTTTTTACGTTTTTTATGTTCTTAAAGTGTTTTTCTTTAACTATTAATTTTTTCTTAATTTTCTATTTTATCTTTATTGTGATTATTCCTCGTTTTTATTTATTTTGTTTTCGTGTTGGTTTTATTTTGTACATTATTATTTTTACTGAAATAATTTTAATACATGGCAATCATTTTGATACATATTATAATATCAGGGTTTTAAATCTTTTGGTGATGAACATTTATATAGTGCCATTTAATTGCTTCACTAATTTTCCAATCAGAATGACAATTTAAACTCTCCCACATTCTAATTTAAGTGATTTCACTAGTAAAGAACAACAACAATAATTATAATCATAATGACGATCATGATCATCGTTATTATGATTATTATTAGTAGTAGTAGTAGTATCTTTCAGCTTCTTCCTTTATTGGATTTCTGCCTTCATTTCACATCTCTTTAATCCTCATCTGTTACACAAACTCTCTGGATGTCCTCCTTCGCTGTTTCTCCCCTGCACATGTCCACACTATCTCAGCCTCTTTGTTTCTCTAACTTTGTCTCCACATTGTTCATCCTGAGATGTCCCTCTGAAGTACTCAAATTACCAATCCTGTCCATCCATTAACATCTTGAACGCTCTAACCTCCAGCTCTGCCTCCTGCCTTTTTGTTAGCCTCCCAGTCTCCAAACCAAACATCATAGGTCTCACTACCATATTGTAAAACTTCTTTCACTCTTGCTACTACCCTTCTGTCACAAATCACCCCTGACACTCGTCTCCACCCACTCCACCCTGTCTGCACTCTCTTCTTCGACTCTCTTGTGCTGTCTATTGCTTTGGATGGTTGTCATTTACCTTCATGCACGTTCAGATTTCCACCTGACTCCCTCCTGTTCACACACATGTATTCAGTCTTGCTTCTACTGACTTTCAGTCATCTTCTCTCCGGTACCTATACCTCTCCCGGTTCTCTTCCACCTGCTCCCTACTCTCACTACAGATCACAGTGTCATTTGCAAACATAATGTACTGAGACTCCTACTTGACCACATCTGTTATTACTACTGCACAGGACACTCACTATCTCCATACATGTCCTGCACCACCCTCACATACTTTAGCGCCTCTCCTGACTTCCACATACAAGACCACAGTTCTTTCAGTTTTTTTGATTTTTGATGGGCTTTTTGCAGCCATATGAACTGACACGAATTTAGAACAAAATGGGATCCAACACACAGAAAATGCATAAGTCATGAATGGGTAAGTCAGAGGGCACCTTTTTTAATTGTTTCAACTGAGTAATAATGTATACTGTAGTTATCAAGACACATATTGATTGTCCATTTATTTATTATGATTTTTAGAGTTTTTCTTTCTGTGCAGTCAAATACCAAATATATTGATAGGATAGTGAAGAATTACTGAATGAAAACTAAGCTCACCAATAAAAAATGTTAAACTACATTTACCTACACTAGAACATATTTAAGGTAACTTCCATATTCATTGTAAGCAGTTTCAGCCTTACAGGTACTCATCAGCTTATGTTTTCCTTGTATACAAAATTATGTACCAGATTGTCAAACTATTAAACTTTAATCACCCCAGATTACATTTTAAAATGTGAGATTAGATTATTTTTTTAATTGTCTGTTTAAAAATTGAAAGGACTAATTCTCATATGAATATGTTCTACTTTATCCCAAAAACGTCTCTCGTGTTATTAGCGCGCTAACTATTTTCATGGTGATCTAACATTTGTTTGTACTGGAGGTTTTGTTCCTTTTTATTTACACTCCAAGTGAAAGAACAATTCTTTAAATGATTGCTCTCTTGGGTCCCGAGAGCAAAGCCTTCCATAGGGTACTGCAAGTAAAAAGTACTGCAATAATGAGCATAAACATGCACAGAAAACACAGCATCTCACACAATATACCAGTACTTTGTGTAAGCAATGTTTTTGAAAGGCTGTTTGATCAGGTCAGTTGCACAAGCTGAATGTACAAAATGCATTTATTCACAGTAAAAACATCTTTCTAAAAAATTTACATCATTTCATTTTTTATTTAAAGGTAATCCAAAAACAATCAGATTAGATTACACTGGTTTCCAATCCAGCTGAATATACATATTCAATATACTGAATGATTGTAACCCTTTGTGTGGCCCTTGGATCAAAAATGCTCTTTAAGCCCAGTGATTCCCTGTTTTTGGACTTGTGAAAAACTGAAAATAATAATAATAATAATGTATTGAAGTTTGTTTTTTTTAGCCCAGGTTGCCTGTCTGTGGGAATAGATTGGAAAACAGTTGCCATAAGGCCCCTCCAATTAAATTAAACTATACAAATTTCCACAAGGTACACACCTCCACTGGTCCCCATGGAGGTGTGTACCCGCTGGGGCATTTGCCTGTTTTGCTTGGTAAGTAAATTAATTTCACCCTGTACTTCCACAGCAGTAAGTGTATTTTCTGGAGGTCAATGTGCACAGTGATGTTGCTGCTGTTTTTCCAAACACCTTTTTATTGATTTAATTCGCCAGCTTTAGTTTCGCTTTAGTTTTTGGCTGAACCGTCAGCTTTCCAATCCCTGTGCTGCACTGCGGGTCTGTGGACTGCAGGGGGCGCAGGGATGATTCTGAGTTCCCTGTTCTGCATAGCCGGTCAAAGAGCGCCACCTGTCGCTGATACCTATATATCTCTGTCCTTATCGGGTCCCCTTGACTGTCTCCTTCACTGTGGGCTCGCAGGCACACACAGCCGCGTATCACCAGAGCTGGCCGCTGTCCTCGCAGTACCTGAAACACCAGGGACCTTGCAATGATCTCGCTGGACTTAAATTTCAACATTTTGACTCGGGACCTGTCGCATTACCTGGAGAACCAAGTGAAAGTTGGGCTGTTCGGTTCGGGAGTGGGTCTGTCTCTGGTGCTGGGCTTCAGCGCGGCGTACACCTGCTACTATTTGATCTCAGTAGCGAAGGTAATTGACATTAACTTAAGGGTCTGTGTCTTTTGAGGGGAGTCTTCACGGTATACGGCTTGTATATCACATAAATCCCCGTGTGCGGTGTGTGGTCTTTCGCGGAGAAGCATCTTAACTGCCAGGGACTGGTGATGGTACTCGGCGTAGGTGCTGATGGAGGTGTCTGTTAGCTGGCATCAGTTTAACTGGAGGGATAACGCCGCAAAGCAGCACGTGTACGTCGGATGTCAGGCGACGGAGCAAACACTAATCCGTATATAGACCCAAAATGGGTGTTATCCATATTAAAGTTTAACTCGTATGTAACGAGAAAAGGACTGCAGTTAGACGTCGGCATTAGGGAAGCTAGGCTAGCTTTTACTGTAAGCTAGAAATGCCGGTAGAAGGTGTTATGTAACGCCCGCTGAGCTGCCGCCGTTCATTTGTAAAGGATGGAGACGAACAGCGTTCACTAAATGAATAAAAAGAAGCTTTTCGTCTGTGACTTTAGGGTTTGAATGTATAAATGTGGTTAAAATAAACGTGGATCTGTGAAATTGCCAGTCAGAATCTCTTAAAGCGGTGGTGTCAAACATGAGGCACGGGGGCCAGAACCGGCCCGCCAAAGGTTCCAATCCGGTCTACTGGAAGGGTGGAAGTTTTTCTTTTTGTTTTTTCACTTTCTTTTTCACTGTACTACACAGGGATGAAAAACGTATGGCTGTTTAAGTGTTGGTAGAGCTAAAGTTGTTTAGCATAAATAAAGATTAAAATACTGTAGGTTTTTTTTCTTGTTCCAAAAATCATTATTTTTTATTGTTTATTTTATTTTTAATTTGCATTTATTTATTTCTGCTTGTAGCAGAAGTCACTTGACCTTTGAATACACCAGAAATATTGTAGTTCTGTAACTTTTATTAAGTTTTTGTGACTCACAGTCTTGTGAGTGGCAAAGTTTCAATAAAATTTCAGTTTTGATTTTGTTTGGGTTTTTTTGCCAAACTAACAAACACTAAAACTAAAGATATTGCCTTTATAATTTTATTTTATTTTATTTTAGTCAGTTTTTTTCACATCTAATTTTAGTTTTGTTTAGATTTAATTACCTAGATTAACATTTGTAAACAACACATAAAAACCAATCACATCAAAATAATGCAAACAATATACACACACTTTCTTCTGCTTTCAGAGGTTTGATGGTTTGAGACAGAAAAGACAGTTTAGACCTATTTTTTGTGAAGGGGGGGGGGTAATTGTGCTGTGGAGATGGTAGTAGTTTAAAGGAAGAGGTCTCATCACTCACAATAACATTGTGAGTGATGAGACACACACACAGTCCGTATAAATGCTTTCTAAACTTGGTAATGCAATTCCCAACAACATGTAATGGAAATGTAATAAAACCTGTAGCTTAAATTGCTTTAAACTGACTTCCCCACCATAAGCGATGTGATACAACCACCAGGTACTATTTGTCAGTGGATCCCGGAGGTTGCTGGCTCTCAGTAGAGGAAAACCTTTACCAGATTGAAATGGTTGAAAATATTTGTTTTGCAGCACAAGCTGGAATTGGGGAATGTTCGCCTTCAAATAGAAGTTGTGGCTCTCTGCTTTTGCACTGAAGGCAAACAGGATCTGTTTCTAGTTTGCACCACACTTTTCACCGTTTCACTACAGCTCGGGGACTAGCTGGCCAGTGTTTGTGGATAAATCTGCCACTTCCATTCAAACTACACCAGCTACTAAAGAAATACCTATAGCCATTTTTCCTAGTGAGAGGTGGTTGCCAGGGGGTGAGTGACTGGTCTTTAGACCTGCGTTGCCATGGAGAGTACCTGCAACCTCCAGCAACCACTTTTATACCCTAAGTCAGGGAATGCAAATTTTGTGTGTGTGTGTGTGTGTGCGTGTTTATTTCTTTACATTAAAAGGTTGGTTATTATGCAGTTGTTTAACTAGGCCAGCTCACTTGAGATTATATTGGGCCATGTGTGGCCGATGAGTTTGACACCCGTGACTTAATGCAAAGTAAGCAGCTTGCTATGCTTGAACGTGGTTGTGCACATTAATCATGCACAACTGTAGGTTTATGCACTCATAAAGCAAACTCTGTCACAGTTAGATCTGTATTGGTCTGTATTAGATGTGATTTGATGATAATGAATATATTTAGATTTAGCTTTACCACATGTGACAGTAAATTTATTATTACAGTAATGGATCTATTGTTAAGACTAAATAACAGCACTTTAAATGAGTCCTGTAGGGAGACAAAGTCTCTTATATGATTTTAACCTGTGCCATCCTACATTCACGTCTGTTTTGCAGAAGCCACAGCTGATCTCTGGAGGTAAGAAGTTCTACCATTTTCTGAGGGAGCAATGTCCAGTAGTGTCAGAGACCTACTACCCCACCTTTTGGTGTTGGGAGAGCCGCATCCAGACTCTGCTGAGACCTTTCGTCACAGCCAAACCGGGGGTCATCTACAGAAAGTAAGTCCCCGCTGTGACTGATGTGCCAATTGTCACTTTCATCCTCTAAGCTTATATTTTATTTCTCCTTTGAATCAATTTTGTTCCGCAAGAGATTTCAGCATTACTAAATGTCAGGGAAAACATTTTGAGTATTTTGCTGCTGACTGTGCTTGGCTTTATCAAACTTGCTCACTGAGAAATTGCTGTTGGTCGTTCTTTCCAGTGCCACAACTGGAAACAAATCCGGCTCTTGTTCTTTGCCAATCTCCAAAGCCCAGAGGAGAAAGAGATCCTTTGTGTCACCGTGCTGGCTTGGTCCGCCAGGCCTGCTCCTTGAAAATGTTCATTCTGCTGAAGATTAATTGGCACTGCATTCCCTACCCCCCACATATCTCAAGATATGAGATTAGAATGAGTGAAGACAGATTTGGTTTTAATTATAACACATGTATAACTTATTTATTTGTTTTCACTTGGGGAAAAAAAGACCCTCATTTTCCGTGTACATGCGTTTTGCCCAAGTCTGTGTGTTTATAACTGTAAACTGTACAACTGATCTGATGTCCTTATGTTTAGGTGTCTGTACCATGTACTAGACATTAGAGTAAAAGACAAAAATACAATCTTTAATATTCTTTTTCCTTGTTTTCTTAATTCCTTACATAAAACCACAGCTGATTTTGTTTAAATATGACTTTTAATTCAAGGGAAACGGTAAAGAATTAAGAACTGTACACCATTAATCTGCCACAAGGACTTTGACACTGCCTCTGCTTTTCACAGAGATCTTTGTCAAGGAGAAAAATGCTCCCATAATGCCCCTGGGTGTACAGATGCTAGTGGAGGTCTGTGCTACCGCATCAAACCTAGAAAGACTGATAGTTGCATTCACTCAAGTCATTATCACATGGCCTCTGGGGACAGCAGGACACTCCTCCTATAATGAAGTTATACAAGGTTGACCCAAGGACGGACAGCGTGAAAGATGTCCGATGTATCGTAGGCTGTCTGGGTGAAATTCCACTCAGCTTGTTGTCATAGCTGGGGATTAGCACCACGGACTCTGCTGGTTTCTCCGAATTGGCCTTTCTTGACTTTAAAGTCTCGCCTCAGGTGCATATTTCATGGCCGTTCTGTAATTTCACGCTGTCTCTCTTAACCGCCGGACGGCCAAGTTGGGCTCAGCGGCTGTCGCGTGTGTGCGTTTGTGTGTGCGGAGCAGGTTTAAAAATGCACCGAGACTGAATTACATCATCTGCCACGCACGGGTTGTGCATCCACGAAATTGATTAGCTATAAGAACCCATTGGTGCAATGGCCTCCTCTTTATTTGAATTTGCTCTGTGTTGCAGAGTCTGCTGACAAGGTGCTCGCAAGGGAAATGAGGCAGCTGTCAGTGAGTGTTGTGCTCACATATCCAGTCCCCACTTTAGCAGCGTGTGTAACGGATGCAATGAAGAAATCCCGTTACTTAAAAGTATTAATTGTGATGTGAAAGAAGAAGTGGACTATTTCCACTGTTTCTATAGCTATTTCATTAGCAGATATGCTTTTTAATTCAAATTTCACACCAGTGTTGTCCCATGCTTGTGTCTGACTGTATATATACTGTATATATACAATGGATGAAACGAAGAAGACGATATATACAGGCGCACAGAGTGATCATTGTCAGGAAGACCGGTGTTGCTGACTTGCGTGTCCTTCTCGTCTCTGCAGTGAGCTCATTAAAGCAGCAGATGGAGGACAGATCTCTTTGGATTGGTTCGACAACGATGACAGCCTTTCTCATCCCGACCCTGCCACCAGGCCCACAGTCCTCCTCCTCCCCGGTCTGACCGGCACCAGCCGAGAGTCCTACATCTTACACATGGTCCAACAGAGCCGGGATCTGGGCTATAGGTGGGTGATCTTGGCTGAATAGCCTGGCTGACTCAAAGAACTGACAATTTCTCTGCTTTATGTTCTAATTTGCTATCCACACAGACTGCAGATTTCATGTCCAAATAAAATGAAAGAACTTTCACTGGCTTTCATGATTGCAAAGTAAAATCTGCAACCAGTTCTATAGTGCTTTTGCAAGATTTTTTATACCTTTATATAATGGGTCCATGAGTGACAGGGGCTCGGGGTTATTTGAGGTGAAATCACAAATAAAGTGGGCAGCTAAGCTCCGTGTCGAGAGCTGCTTTTGTAAATAGCCAAATGTAGCTCGAGCTTGAAGAGTTGCAGAGGGAGGCACTTTTTTCCCCCTCCACTTTCCTTCATCTCCAATAGGCCCTGTCTGTGTTCTCTCTGCACTCATTCTTTCACACAGATTTGGAAAGGCATGGGAAGAGAGCCGGCAAACTCAGCATCTTCCACCCCTCTCCCCTGTCTGTGTAGCTTAATTAATTACAGCTTATCCGGGTACAAGCTTTGCAGCTTAGCCCGGACCAGCCTCCGAGTGTATGCTGCAGCGTGTGTTTAAGCACTCCACCACCACCACCACCTCCTTCTCCCCCCTCCTCTCGCCCAGCACCCTGTACAGCTCTGCCCTGCTGCTGCTGCTGCTGCTGAGTTATGCCGATTATAAAAACAGCAGGTCTGACTCCAGCAGATAATAGATGACTGGCGAGATGCTGATGCCTTTGCTTTGCAGTACAAACACAGTTCCTTCACACAGCTGTGCCTCCCTGCGCACTTCATCGTATACACAGTTCATTTCTTTTATGTAAGAAATGTTTGTATAAAGAAATCTGGGCTGTTGCTTTCATTTGGAAGTGAGCTTTTATAGGCTTTTGATTAACTGTAAAATCCTGAAATTGGAAGGAAATGTAAAAAATAAGCCATTTACTAGCGATTTAGCCAGTTTGAAATCTGAAGTTGGTTAGTTTACACCAATCGAAGGCACATTTGAGGATGTTTTATCAGCAAACTTTGGATTTTCTTCTGGAAAGCTGAGTAAAAGAGCTAGTCAGTGGTTGTTTAATGCACTAATCAGTTCAGATCTCCTTATATTACATACACATGTACAACATATACAATTACTTTGCAGCATGCAGTTAGTTTTTATAGTAATAAATACTATGTATAAAATGTCAAGAAACAGCACTACATTCTCGACAAACTCAATCTAATATATTCAAAATGTAACATTTACCTGCTGCCCATTAAATTTGACGGTGATTATTAAAATTATATATGTTTTGTGGATTTCAGATGCGTGGTTTTCAACAACAGAGGAGTTTCTGGTGAAACATTACTGGTAAGATCTGTTCCAACACGTGTCAAAGATTTCATT
Source organism: Haplochromis burtoni (assembly GCF_018398535.1). Taxonomy (NCBI): domain Eukaryota; kingdom Metazoa; phylum Chordata; class Actinopteri; order Cichliformes; family Cichlidae; genus Haplochromis; species Haplochromis burtoni. The sequence goes on along the minus strand of NW_024582364.1, from coordinate 5,059,935 downwards.
CTTTTTTTTTTCTTCTTTTTCGTCCGTGAGCGCCGTCCATGTTCACAGCGTCAGACACGACTGTTTAGGACAGCTGACCTCCCTGTAGAGTTGCTCTTTTTCTTCTGTTGCACACGTGTCGCAGAGCCCACAGGGAGCCTGAGTGGACGCCGAACAGACAATGTTGCTGCACAGCAGGGATTAAGTTACAGACAGATACTGTATTTTAATGCCGAGCCACAGAAATATGAGCTCGCCAAACACGTGCTGTCCCGACACCTGGCTTAATCTCTCCTCTTGCACTCGGGTATATTGAGCTAATACAAATTAGCTCAAACTTGGATATTGTATTCCATGCACATTGCATTTAATGGCTCCACTCTCTGCACTCTCTGCATGTCTCTGCTTTAGAATAGAGATACCGTCTACTACCTGCTACATTTACTATCACCACTGCATAGAGATTTTAGTCAAAGTGGTGTTTTATCACCTGGAGAGAGTGCACAAAATCAAACCTTCAGATTTGAAACAAGAGCAAAGGATCCAGTGTCACTGTGTTTGATTGGGGTTTACATCCAGAACTCAGTTGGTTCAGCTGTTATTACATTTGAGCTGGACCCTGTAATCCTGGCACCGTACCAGGTCGTTGGGGCAGTTTTCTCCCTCTGTCAGTGGAGAAAATGGTGCGATATTCAGTGCAAATGCTTTAGCACTTGTATGCTTCTCTGCCCAGTAAGTGTGAATATCCTCCATTGTTCAACCAGGCCAGTTTTTCCAAATGGCCCACTGTGTGAAAGATGCACACTGATACAAAGATTATCCCTAAGTGCTATAGCCCTATTTCCAGACCTTGAGAAAACGCCTATTACATTACACTCTCCTGTGGAGTTGCTTTGCAGTGAATATGTTCACTCTGCTAAGTCTGTTCCCCTGAGACATTATTAATTTGTTGTTTTGTTATATATTCAATAAAAAATAAGCATAGTAAGATCTGGTGGCCTATTAAAGTTCTGCTCTTGTCCAGAACTATTAAAGGAAGCATAAGAGAACAGAAAAGCAGGAATATAGTTTGCCTGAGCTTCTTCTTGAATCCTAATGAGCAGCCTTGGAGAGCTGAGAAACTGGACTTGTTAAATAGGCTCCTTCAAGTTAGAGCAGGCTTGTTTTAAATGTTAAGTAGCCTGCACTGAGTAATAACACTGTTTCAAGTCGAATAAAATGTCACCCCCACATACACAGAACAGCATTCTTATCATACTCAGAAATTGCCAAATAAACAATAATAATGAGTCTCAGAAAAATGGGTTATCCTGTGCTGGCCTGCTAAAACATTTTTTATGTAGATACACAGCGTGAACAGGTAAATGTGAATCCACTTTTCATGGCTTTATAGAGAGGAGATTCTCGTGGTCTACTGAGCAAATGACTGAAGGTTTCAATAGAGTTCACTCACTGGATACTTCATTATGTACACCATGCTATTACTGAATTGGAATGCCCTTTGCCTTCAGAGATACCTTAGATTCAATAAGGTGCTGAAAATATTCCTTAGAGATTTTGGTCCATATTGTTGTGGTAGCATCACCCAGTTGCTGCAGATTTATTTACTGCACATCTTTGGTTCCATCACAGGTGCTTTATTGGATTGATACTGACTGTTAAGGGCATTTGAATACGGAGAACTCTGTGACATATTAAAAAAAACAGTTTGAGATGATTTAAGCCTTAGTGATAACATGGTGCGTTATCCTGCTGCAACCAGCCATCAGAAGAATGGTACACTGTGGTCATAATGGGATGTACATGGTCAGCAACAATACTCTGGTAGATTAGGGCATTTAAACAACACTCAGTTGTTACTAAGGGGCCCAAAGTGTGCCAAGAAAATATCCATATTATCATGAGATCACTGGCAAAAGCTTGAATGATCGATACTAGGCAGGACGTATCCATTGCTTTCAACTCATCAAACCAGGCAACACTTTTCCAATCTTCTGTTGCCCAATTTTGGTGGTCCCAATGGGAGCCTCTCTTTCTAGTTCTTATCTGAGAGGAGTGATAGTCATTGGGGTCTTCTGTTGCTGCTGTAGCCCATCTGCTTTAAGGTTTAACGTGTGTGTTTAGAGATGCTGTTCTGCATGCCTTGTTATTTGAGTAGCTGTTGCCTAAATGCCAGTTCAAAGCAGTCTGGCCTCTGGACAAACATTTTCACCCAGAGAATTGCAGCTCATTGGATATTTTCTCTTTTGAAGGCCATTCTTTGTAAACCCTGGAGATGGCAGTGTGGAAAAATCCCAGCAGATCAGAATTTTTTGAAATACTCAAACCAGCCTTTCTGGCACCAACAACCACATCACATTCATTTAAATCACCTTTCTCCTCTATTCTGATGCACAGTTTGAATTTCAGTATGTCTGTGGACTGTCAGCCTGTCTCCATAAAATCCTTTAGAAGAAACAGCTGCCCTACCAAACTAATAAACTGTAATGTCATCTAAGTTTTTACTATACTAAGTTTCCAGTTTTCACTTTTGTTGGGTCTTCATCGTGGTTTTGACAGAGACAAAGAATCAGAAAGGCAGGAGTGACTGTGTTATGTTGCTGTCATACCCAGACCCCAAGGACCTACTGTGCAGCCAACACAGAGGATCTGGAGACTGTTCTTGAACACATCCAGAGGGCCTATGAAGCTGCTCCACTCATGGCTGCAGGAGTGTCCATGGGCGGGTAATGGAGCCACTCTTTACAAGCTAGCTTGCACATACTGCTAATAAAAGTCAGAATAAACATTAAAGCTACTTTTCACGATGCAGCTTTAGTAAACTTTGAGATATTGAACATTTACTGTGTGTTGGGGACATGTCAGTGCTTTGTTTTATTATTTTCCAGTTGTCTGCCAAATAATGTGTTTTTTATTGCACAACGGTAATCCTCTGAATTGGGGGATTGGTCATTCAGTTTCCCTCTGTCCCTTCATCTCTCCCTCTCTCCATATTCAGGATGATGCTGGCAAACTACTTGGGTCGCAAGGGCCGGGAAACCTGTCTGAAAGGGGTCGTGGTCTTCTCAGCGGGCTGGGATGTGTTTGAGTGCACCGCTTCACTGGAAAAACCCCTGGACCGTTTCCTCTTCAACTCCTACCTCACCAGCTGCCTACAAGCCTCTGTGCACAGGTCAGCCAGGGCCAGAGCAGGGATTAACACAGCCACTAAGTCACTGCCAGTGCTAGATTCTAAACAGAGGCTTGAACAACTGGGTTTCAAATATTTATGTTTGGTTTGCTCATTTAAAAGTTGTGGGGGGGGAGGGGTATGCTTTATTATTTGTTAGGTGATGAACAAAACATTTAAACAAAGCCTGACTACATATCCACAATATATTCCTACTTGTGTGTTAATATGAGCAATGACATATACATATATATATATTTACCTAGTGCTGCCTCATCATTTTTCTTATTGGATATCACTGAGTTTTTCCTAAGTTATTGTGTTAGAAGAAGAAGTAAAAGAAGATATTTTTTATTTATCCGGTTAGAAAATTTAATTAAAACTAAATAGCTCAAATACATAGACTAGTGACAGCTCGATAAATTACAATATGACAAAACAAATATTTTAATAAGGTAAAAGCCTAATCGGAAATCAATAAATGCTTAATCATAATTAAGTAAATAATAATTATGATGATGTAGTGGTTTGCACTGTTGCCTTCCAGCAACAGGGTCAAAGGTAAAGGTCAAGGCTGAACCACCTTGACATGGTGTCACTCTGGGTAATCGAGACTTCCCCTCGCTGTCTCACTGTCATTTGCTGTGTAACCATATGTCAAATGCAGGATGGATAAATAGCCGAGTGTAAACCTAAAGAGCACCTTTATTGCATTGATGATGATGATGATGATGATGATAGTAAATCCAGAAATCCAGACTAATAACAGACTAAAGGACTAATAACTGATTTAATAGCCAGGGACAACACAAGGGTGGATTGATAAACACTGAGGAGAAGACAGTGCTATTTCTACACATGAGGGTAATTAGTAGAAGTGGACACAGCAGGGTCATGAGGCACATGTGATTGTAATGAAAGACATTGAGGCATGAGGTGAAGTAAAACTAAACACAAAACACAAGTGAGAAATAACGCCTAAGATAAGGCAGGAAGTGAGAAACAATAAACAGGGAAACGCAGACACGGGACTGAAATAAACGAAGAAGAATTGACAAGAGGAGAAGACGGGAAACACTGAGGAAACAAATGAAACTGGAAAAATAAATTATAACAAGAACTAAAGGCTCCAAAAATGCTAGAGAATAAATTAGGATCAATAGTCACCATTATGAACAGCTAATGAATTCAATGCCAAAAGTTCAAAAAGCCACAGTCCAGAATTAATAGATGGATAAAAATATTCTTATATAATACACAAATGGCATCCACAAATGGCATCTTCATGTTGCCTAGCAGCTGCAATTTTTTCTAGCATTTATGCAATTAACATTTAACAAAAGTATCAACTCATTTAGATCCACAAAAGTTGAATTGAAGCTGCCTAGCAACGGGCTAAAACGGCCCATTTTTCACAGCCTCTACAACCCCCACGTTTTTTACTTCACTTGATGCGAATGAGAATATCAGTTCATGCTTATTTTAAATAAATATAACTGATATTAGCTTATCATCAAGCCAATTGTGATCTTTAGAATATTGCTATTTATGACAAATACTGATGACAACGTTTGCACATCTGAAACCGGGATCATGCTGAGAGGAAATGAAGGTTTTGTGTGAGGAGCTGAATTTCATTAGCAGGAGGAATGTTCTCATATCGATGTTGATGTTTTATTGAAAAAAGCTTTTTTGAATTTATCTTTTCTTTTCCGGGGTAGATTATTATATTGTTACAACCTTGTCAGCATTTCTGGGGAATATTTTCAAATGCAAGTCATGTAACCTAACAGCAGTTAGTGACCTGTTTTTTGTTTTTGTTTTAAATCTGCCCCGCAGGCACAGACCAGTGCTCGAAAAATGTTACGACATTGATCATGTCATGAAGGTAGGGGATTATTTTCAGCGGCGTTAAGCCATGCCAATTTCATTAAATAAAGTAGACCGAATAAATCGTTTTACCGCATTCCCACAGGCAAGGACCATCCGAGAGTTTGACGAGAGGTTCACCTCCATAATGTTTGGTTATCCTACCAATGACGACTACTACCGCGATGCCAGTCCTGTCCACAGGCTCAAATCTGTGCAGGTGCCAATGCTATGTCTCAACGCTGCTGACGATGTCTTTTCTCCATCTCACGGTGAGTCTCCAGTCCAAAGTCCAGTTCATGGGTGAAAATACTTCAACTACGTGAACTAATGATAACATTCTGGCATGTCATGTAAAGACATTGCACAGAGATTAAGCAAAAAAAACAAAACAAAACAAAAAGTGAATTCTGTGTTTTGTTTGCAGCCATTCCAGTGGAGGCAGTGAAACAGAACCCTAACCTGGCCATGCTCATTACCCATCACGGCGGCCATATTGGTTTCCTGGAGGGCCTGTGGCCACGTCAGAGCACTTATATGGACCGAGTCTTCAAGCAGTTTGCAAAGGCGGTCATTGAGCAAAGCAACCAACTCAAAGACCTCTCCTGATAAGAAGATGTAACTGATGTTCTAGTTTTACATTTTTATTATGTCTTCTTGATACATTCTGTCCTTTATTTCTTCCATTTTAAATCCCATTCTTGTTTTTTATACCTTATTCAGCCCTTTCTGCATTACATCTACCTTTTCCTCTCTACCAGACCAGTTCTGCAGTTTTTCTTTCTTCTGATGACTTCTTCTATCCTTGCCCTCCATAGGTCTGTTCTATTTTTGCTGCCACAAGCAAAAAAAAAATCCTCATTCTTTCTCATTTTAAAGGGCACATTTTATTGAATGCAGCATTTGTGTTGCACTCAGCATTAATTTATTGATTCCATACAGTTAAAAGTCTGTAGTCCTGCAAGCAAAGCTGTTCATGTCACAGCTGAAATACTGAATCTGTGCCCATTTGTGCATTAGCTAGCTAAAGAATTATGTGATTACCGTGTGCAATCATCAGTACTGTACATGAGATTCCAATCATTTTTGTTTATGAAGCATCCTCTATTGCTTTTATCATGAAGACATCTGTAGGATTTTAGCCCTCAGGGATTTTTTTTTATTTCCTTAACTTCTTTCCCTCCTTTGTACTTTCTCAGTTATTCTCCTGGAGTTTGAGTTTTTCTAAGTTTACGTCCACACAAAGTTATTTATTTTCTTCTAAAGTAATAGTTTCATATTTTTGTCTTTTCAGTTGTGAAGCTTGAATTCACTTTCTTTTAAATATGATGCTAATATCATGAGATGAATAGCTTAAAGATTGAAAGCATAAAGATTGGAAGCAGAGGAAAGCAGCGCCTCTGAAGCTCTAAATAAAATGCAGTGCCGTGAAAAAGTATTTTCCCTCTTCCTGAGTTCTTAGGTTTTTTTTTTCATATTTTCATACTTCAGATCAGCAAAATAAATTTTAATATTTAACAAAGATAACCAGAGTAAATACATAAAAATCTGTGTGATGATCTGAACCATGTAAGTAATGTAATTTAATAAATGTGCAAAAAAATAAACAAATCAGGAAGAGGGAAAATACTTTTTCTCTGCATTTTAGTGTAATGTTACTAAGGGATACTTCCCTCTCGTTGCCAGGAGAAGAATTGTCACGGGAGAGGAGTACCCACAAATTAAACATGAAATTGCAAAGCTCTTATATTTTGGCATAATTTTTGTCGCTGTTAATAAATAATCAGAAAGCAGTCATAAAGAAACGTAAGTCCTCGAATGCAGTAGTTTGAGCTCGCTGCATAGTAATTACACATTTTAAAGCAAAAAAGTGCAAATTTAATTGGTTTTTATCTTATTTATTTATTTATTTGTTGCATAGTTGACATTTTGCTACATCAGATGGTCAAAAATAACTATTAAAATATAGGTTTGCCTAAAATCTGTCCAATAATAATAAGTACTCACCTTTACCACACACAGACAGATAATGTAGTGCCTGGACTAAAGCTTTGTTTCTTTTACCTCTGAAGTTGTCAGAGGTAGGAGTGACGCCACTCTCGAGTTGACCGTTCCAGCAGTAGTAGTAGTACGTGGAAAATATCGTATTTTGGGTTATTTCCAAATTTTTGTAGTTTATAATTTTGACTTCTCAGATGCATAACTCATAATTTTTGAGTTATTAAGTAATTTAGCTCCCCCCCCCCAAAAAAAAAATAAAAATAAATAAATAAATAAATAAATAAATTTTCAGCTTGTATAGAGTTCAAATTGGAAAGTCCTACATCAAAGTTGGGATTTCCAACTCTTCAGTTGGAACACAGTATATTTCCTAGTCTCATGAGTGACTTTAATGTGTTTGGTTACCCGTGTAACCCTGGTTCTCTGAGGTATCTCATGATAGGATATGCCCTCCGACGTAACGAAAAGCTCCACTAGCACAAAGTCCTTCTACGATCTTAATTGCTGATCTATTTGGTTCAAGTCCACTGGATGTCTTTGTCATCAGTGCGTGCGAACATCTGTGTGGGCATCTGCGTACCTGCCTGTTTTTTGTGACTGCACGGAGTCGTCTGTGAAGAATTTAAATAACAGTGGACCAGCTACCCATCTATCCCAGGCAGTGGGCATAAAACAGACTTCAGAGAAGTGTAACAGAAAAAACTACGCAGCTATTGAGTCTCGAACTGTAAATCAATGTCCATCTCTGCAACAGAGTATAATCAATGCTTAAAGCCTAGGTTATGCTCTGTTAGTTCATTATCATGTAAACTGTCTGCAAAAAGAATAGGCAGACACACGGACATCCACAGAAACCTGCTAACCATCTGATGACGAAGGGCTCATTTATAATAGCCCTTGGCCTCAATGTATAAAAGCAATGTATATTTGTCAGTCCGCTAGTTGAGGCTGCCATTTTAATAAAAAAAAAAATAAAAAAAAGGAAAAGTCTACCTAAATCAACCTGTTTTAGAGCTTTACAGGGATAACCAAGCTGAGCTAGTTTCCCCCTTCTTTCATTCTTTATGCTAATCAAGTAACCGGCCTCTGGCTGCAGCTTCATATGTAGCAGACCGAGAGTGGAGTGGTGTCAGCCTCCTTATCTATCCCACACTGCGAAATCGAACAAGCATATTTTGAATTGTTCCTGTCTGTATGTCTCCTGCATGCACTTTTATTTTGACTCATTCTTCCATTCATGCACCAAATAGTTTTACGACATGGAGACAAATTCATCAATGACGAGGAATGTAAAATTGCACTATGTAAGTTGAAAAATTCCTTAATGCAAAGCACTTCATTTCATGAGAAAAATGAAAGTGCATCCCAAAGGTTGAACAGAGCAAATGAGAGTATGGAAATTTCACAAGGTTTTCTTTCTTCAAATGTTGAAAACGAGTCCTTAACGTAGGTCTGAGGGTGCTAGACTCAGTGGATGTGAATGAAATAATGCACACGGTGACTGAAAGTGTTAGATGTTGCTTTACTAAATGCAAAGCCTGGTTTCCAGTCATTTTTTGTTTTCTTTTGCCAACAATGATCAAGGGGCTGGCTACCATGTATGAGTTAGCATCAGTGAAACAATCAGATCTGACTGGAAGCCAGACTTTCAGTAATGCACTGCGTGAAGGATTTTTCCTGTTCCTGTGGAATTATTATTTTTGTGTTTGTTTGTCCTACCAAGTGTCCATTGTGCAGCATGTGTCTTATCAGTGTCATCATGTCCTGAACGTTAACACCACTTTGTAATATGTAGCACAAAGGACATGTTTGTCTGTTCATAGGATTCATTTCATTTTTTTACACTGTATAAAAAGAAGAAAATTAAACATTCGGTTTAACATGTGCGGCAATAAAGAGTTTAACTTTAAAACAATGTCTCTATATAAGTACTAGTATATACGGATTATCAACATGAGTGTAATATGCTGTATTTAATAAATAAATAAACAAATTCTAAGTCATTTTGGCTCCTGTCTCCAGATTTGTTTCTTTTTTCTTTCTATTCTTTTAAACTTGTTTTTTCTGTAATAATTACATTTAGAACACAAAGTTGGATAGCCTTCCCAAGAGTCGCGTGAGACTGCCTTCATCATCGTTTTCTGACGCCAGGACATTTGACAGTCCACCATTTGAGCTGGCTTACTGTGTGACCGCTGTGTCACCAAAGGGTCACACTGTCTCTTCTCTCACACCATCGGATTGGGATTTGGGCCTTAGAATTGACTCACTCCACACTCATGAGCTTAGCCGTTGATAGGATATGCATGACTGCAGTAGTGGATGTGATCCACCAAAAGCCAACTGTAATCCGCCAGCACTCCACTTCCCCACAGACCAAGCCCTCAATAAGCCCACAGACAGATGAGCTTCGGTTATATGAAAACCTGTGATTAATTAGAGTAGACTGCCAAGAAGGGTGAGTAATTTTGTCTATCTATCTAATATAAATGTCCCACTTTGGACTTTACCCTCCGTATCTGATCCAATTGTTGCTTTTTCTTGACATATCTACTGGGATTGCCACCAAAAAAATTTAAAAAGTGGCAAATTTCATATACATACATATCTCTGAAGCATAAGCAATAAGCATGTTTGTGTGTGCTTGTTTCTTCTTCTACACAGTCATGAGTTGAGCCCCAAACTTGGCACACAGGTGCATAATAGTCCCCTGGTGGTTTTTTATCTACAGTAGATATTATGGCATCATCAAGTTGCCTGGCAACCACATAGCAATGGGCTAAAATGACATGGTTTTAGCATTTGTGCACCTGTAACGCCTTATAATAGCATCATATCATTTTTATTCTGTGACAATAACTTCTCATTTATATCCACAAAAGCCATCTTGTTGCCTGGCAACCCCCTAGCAATACTCTACTTATTTTTTGGTCTTTATTCACCTGCAACTCCTTGCAAAAGCAGCTCATCGTTTCAATTTCACCAAAAACATCTCATTTGTATCTTTTTGTTTTACTTTTCTACAGTTTAACCATTACACAGTCTTCATAGGTCATGATTTAACAAATATTGTAATATTCTGACATTATTAACTGGATGACTAATCCTTAATAATATTTCAAAGAGCAGGAAGAGTATATTTTTTAGGTTTTACAATACTGTTTTGGAAAAACAGCATCTATCCCCCAACAGCATGCCCTTTTTTACCTAAGACATGAAAACACAACAGTAATGATGGCTTTAATATATTTTATTGAAAATGAAACTTGGAAGAACAGTTAGGAGTTATTATTATAACCATCTATAACCATTACAACCATTAAACTCTGTCCTCAGGGCTATATCATAAAAAAAATATTCATACCTATCATTAATCATTCCATTATTTATATTAATTAAACCCAGAATAAATGCTTTCTAATTTGGGTATTGGTTATTATCTATTGATTGGTATCCATGGGTGTGGCCAGGAGCAGCAAATTTGCATTTAAAGCTACATGCATCTGTGAGCGTTCGGTGAGGTATTGCTGAGCTGAAACTTTGAAGATACATTCTAGGAATATGTGAAACTTAATTTAAGCTGATAAAATGGGCTACAGTAGGAGAGAGAAATAATTTAAATGCATTTAATCTTCTGACCTTGCAGAATTTGGAAAAATATCACCTCAAAGCCCAAATTAAACAATGAAACCAAACAAGAAAACTGTGTACCACAGGAAGCTAATAGCACTGTAAATTAATAGCCTTAAAATAGTGAGTTACCCCTCTGACATCTTTGCAAGCATCAGATTTCAAACGCATAAAAATCATTTAAAACTTTTCCATGAAGAACAATCATGAGGTGCCAGAATCAGCATCCCAGGCGCCCTTTCATGCCTTTACTTTCTTATCCAGTCCTGACAGCCGCTGGCTGAAAATAGCCTTGTGTTATATCACACAGAGGTTGTAGGTTGATGGAAAGCCTGCTCTAATATTACCTCACAGGAGCTGAAATAGTAATGTCCCTGGACCAACAATGCCCCTGTGCCCTGACAGTGATGATGCCAGAAAGAGCCCAGCATTCATTATGAAGCTATTTCTCTTCTTGATAGTGAGAAAGGTCATTGTACATTATTCACAACAAAGATACAGAGGTGCTGAGATGGAAAAAAAAAACACATCAGGAGAGATGTTGCTTCGGAAATAAACAAGACCCCGGGGTTTACTCTTGCAGAATAAAAAGATCTGGCATTGTGTGGATGAGAGTGAGGATACTGTTAATCACAGGCTAAAGACAGGGAGCCACATGCTTGAAGAACCCTACTTAAACTTTGTATCAGTCCACTTGTCTTCAAAATACAACATTAAAGCATCAAAACCAATGGAAATCAGAGCTTATAGAATTCAAACATGCAGCCCAAATGATAAGAAGTAATGAAGGAGTTATACAGTGATCAGAAGTTTCCATACACTCATCATGGGTATTTCTTTGAACTGTTCTTTTTCCAGTATGTATACATACATATAGGATCAAAAGTATACATACACTCCCAGCAATATATTTGATTAAATGTCACTTAATCAAATGTTCTTGCTGGATAGCTGACAACTCTTCTTGGCAGAATTGGCAGAGTTCATTTCAACTGGTTGGTTTCATTGCACAGACCCAGGTTTTAAGCATAGTCCACAAATTTTCAACAGGGCTGAGGTCGAAATATTCCAAAAGCTTCATGTTATCCTGCGTTATCTATTCCAAAATCAGTTTTGATGTATTTGGGATCATTGTTCTGTTGGAACATCTGATTGTGTCCAAGTTTCAACCATCAAGCTGTTGATTTGAGGTAAAGTGAAAAATCTTCCCATCCACTTTCTGCAATGCACCAGTACAAGTGTCAAAAAAATAGTCCCAGACCATGATACTGCCACCACCATGTTCCACAACCGGAACGCTGAAAACTTTACTCGCTCCGGTCTTTGTTTTGTCTGAGCATAAAAATTTTGGCTTGTCCACATGAGCAGTGGCAAATTTCAGTTGAGCTTGAAGGTGTTGATTTGGAAGTACGAACTTCTTTCTTAGTCGGCGCCCTCTCAGTCCATGCCAATGTAAATCTCACTTCATTGTGGACAGTGATGCTGGTGTTTCAGCAATTTCCAGTTCATGGCTGGCTTGAGGCTTAGTGGTTCTTTGGTTGTTCCTAAACATCTTAACCAATTTCCTCCAAAGGGTGACAGTTTGGCTCTTTGTCCAGACGTTGGCAAGGCAATTACACATCCAAATAACTTTACGTACAATTATTTGAAATTGTCTGACTGTTTGAACTGATGATCTGGGAAACTGCACTTGTTCATAAATGGCTCCAGGTGACCTCCCCAACTTGAGCAAACTAGAAGTCTCCCTAATCAATCTTCACTGAGTTCTTTGGACTTTCCAATTGTTCTGACTATTGGTCAATCCAGTAAGTGATGTCAAACAAATCCTTTTTATGCTGGCAAAGATAAAGTTGTAGTTAATCATGATCTGATGTTGAGTTAAAAGACACAGTAGAACTTTCAGGACCACTTTTTAAAAGACTGAAGTGAGTGTATGCACAATTTGGACCCTGCAGGGATTAGAGAAAACACAAAATAACATCAAATTATGCAACCAATTCTTGGTTTTTTTTTTAAGTAATTAAAGATACATGCTCCACAATCCCTGGAAAGGGAACAAAAATGATCAAAAGCCCCAAATTTCCATAACATTCCTGCCCATGATGAGTATGTAAACATCTGACAACAGGTGTATAATGTCTTGCAACTTTGCTGGAGCTCGCCAATTTTTGGTATGCAACTCACTCTACTGTCTTTGTGTCTGTTAACAGATTAAATCACAGAGTCGGGCACTAAAAAAAACAAAGAGGAAAAATAACAGGATATGTTTAGATGCCATTTTATTACATTCAGACATTTTAAACAACAACAGCATGGCTCGAACATTAAGATATTCACAGCCTGCAACCACAATGGTAAACATGAGGTAGATCAACCAGGCACCAAGGCTACCACTGTGCTGCACATAGTTATCAAACACATTTCAGTTAAGATTGTGGGAGCAAGTTGCATATTAAGTATTAAAATCAAAGAGGAAAAACACTTTCTACGGACCATTGTTTTGATCATCACTATTATATTAAATCTAGGGGTTAGGGAACATAACCGTCTTCTGGAAATAATTCTTTAAGCTGGCAACTTGTATAGTGCAAGTCCAACATTTGCAAAACCCCCAGTGACATTCAGTAGATCCAAGAATCATTCGTTTGTGTCTTGTGCAAAGCCTTCGCGACCGGTTTTGAAGAGGGCACGCTCCCTTGGCCCAAGTGAACTTAGGCCTCAATCAAATTATACACTCCAATATGATTATCAGTCCCAAATGCTTTTCAAATAAATAAAAAAAAAATCCTCATGGACCTGATTCTCATTTTCAAAAAAAGAAAAAAAGAAAAGGAAAAAAACCCCAAAAAGAATAAAGACATAAAAGACAAATCTAGGTAGATTCTTCTTGCCTTTGCAACATAAAAATGCAGAAAGACATCACCAAAATACACTGGCAAACATTACACAACATTAAACACATCAGTAACCCTCAGTGGGTAAGGGGATGATCGAATATATTAATAATGTAAACAAAGCTTTAAACAGTACAGTAGTACAAAACCCAATTATTTGATCTCTCTACACACAGAGACAAACAACATTCTTTCGCCTCACAGTCAAAAGGTTTCTTCATTCTCATTGGTCCAAAAACAAAACCTAAGCAGACACTGTGTGAAACATCGCTTAAGGCATATTCTTTGGACAACCACGTGCAGAAACTTAAAAACATTCATCTTTCAAGTATATGTGTAAACCTAATTTTCACCCTTTAATTCAGGACTGGAAACTGGGTTAATCAAAGTGGATGGTAGCAAACATCTTCAATAAACAATCAGGACACCATAACAGGAGGTGACATCTCAGGCACAGGCAGTAGCAGGACAGCTGGCAGTGAGGGAGCTTGCCTGTGGTACACTTTGCGCGACTATGTGAAAAATTACTGTCATAACGTACGACTAAATCAACTGCTCGGTGTCCATGTTAACAGAAAGCATGTAAAAATAAAAACATTGTGGCAGATCATCTAAAGCTGTGTGCACGCTGGAAACTATTCTCTCATCGAGCATCGCTTGCAGATATTTTGAGCTCTGGTTTCCTAGGTAACCCTCTAAAGTATTTACAACCCAGTAATATGTCAATCAGCAGTATCATACGCTTTCAAAGTCTCTAAATTTCCTGTCACTGTAGGTTATTTTGGCTACAGTTGCAGAACGACACTGACTTCTTCTATGGTTTCTGGTTGTCACATCGCTTCCTGCGTGGATGTTGATTCACAGCGGCGTAGCGACCGCAAACCGTAGAAGAAAGTGAGTGAAATGTGTTATGTGACTACATGTCACGTTTCACCTGCTGACAATGCTAACTGGATGAATCCCAAGATAAACTGTTCTGAACTTTGAGGCAAGGAATTGAAGTAACTACCAATGAGAACGCAGGATTCCATGCATTAGTGGGTTACCTAGGTAACAAATCAAGCAAACTGCTTCCTGTGTGGATGCAGTTTAATAGTGTTTCAGAAAAATTGACCAGCTTCACAGATTTCTATTGAAACTGAAACAGTAAAATACCGAAGACACAACTCGTATGTTCCCGTAGTTTTCCAGTCGCTTTGGATAAACTCGCATGAAATGTAGTCATGTGACAACATGTTGTGTCAAATCCAACGGCTGCTTATTGTTTGATTCCCACAGCTTCCAGTACAGATACTCCTGATGACCTGAAATCCAGTAATGACCAAACTCTTGGGTGTGTCTTTGTAACGTTATGAGGAAACATAAATGGGCTTTGTGGATTATGAGAGGCGAAGCAGGTGAGAAAGGTCAAAGAAAGCAAAGGAAAAAGGAAAAGTGCAGCTAAAGGCGTCTTTGGTGCTTAGAAAAATTAATGGCAAACTTAAACTGTTTTCATGCAGATGCACAAACATTAACAAACACAGATGTTACCATGGTCTCAAACCTGCCATGTCCCTGTTAAAATATATTCCATTGATGCTGGTAGCGCGACTCCTTAAAGCCACCTCCCTCTGACCCCCTGAACATCCAGGACTGGACAAAGTGGGTTCAAAATACATTCTTCAAATAGTCACATTATCCGTCGCGAGTCCAAAAAAAACCAACACCAAAACAAAATAAGTTCAGTTTCAGCTGTGCTTTTTTTCCCCCCACAGCAAAGTCTTTTTCACTACGACACAAACTTAACTGAAGACAAGCCGACAAGCGAGAAAAAGTCAGAAACATTCACCGACCCTCTTTGGAGTCGGGCACAGTGCACACTGGCAGTACAGAAAGCTGTGTCAGGTGGTCCTCACACCTCGTGCTCCAGCATTTCCCTGCTGACCTGTCTTCTGCCTGATCAAAATTTTGATTGCAGGTCTGGAACTAAATCTCAGTTCTGATTGGGTTTCTTCAGCAGCGGCATAGATTTGAGCAGGTTTAAACGTGGCGGCCGGTCAGAAAGTAGAGGGACCGATCCTCGTTGCAGTTGGCCGTCTGAAACTCGTCCCGCAGGCGGAACTGCCATTCGTCCTCCAGCTCCAGTCGGGCGATTGTCTGACGCAGGGAACTGCGGTCCTGACAGATCACACAGAGGGTGGCACCTGTGAACAAATTCAGGATCAAAAGTTAGATAGTAGGACACGCAGTGCCACTTTAATTATCAAGTTTAGCTGTTTAGTTCTCTATTGTGAGACAGATTGCATAATTCTATCATGTTAGATTTAACAGGGCTAGAAAGACATCCACGTGTGGCATAGTTTGCATCTAAGACACCAACTCATACGCAAGAACTGTCACTGCCTTCCAAACAAACTACAGGTGACCATGGCAACCTATTAGCAACCAAACCAACTGCAAGGACGTTTTTGGTGCAGCACTTTTCATATCTTTGTAACAAATTTCACCTAGCAACAGCGCACAACTTCCAGTAACCACTTACCAATCAGTTCAGGGATACAGATTTTCCCTTAGCAACCACTGGTTGCCAGGCAATCACCAGCTGCTCTCTATGCTTGCATGACTGGGATGTAAGCTACTGTAGTCAGGAACTGATTCTTATTTTGAAGAGACACCCAAACCTTGCCAATGTCCTTTTAACATCTGGAAGCTTTTATTTTGACAGTCTAGCACAGAGGAAGGTAGGGGGTGAAAATCTAAGAAAACAACCAGGTCATTTCCTATAACTATGTGTGGGGTCTTGGGAAAATATGAGCAACAAAGCATCCCGATCCCTTCCTTTAATCGTGACACTGATTTCATACCTTTGAGGAAGTCGAATTTCTTCAGGAGTCCAGAAACAACGAAGGAGTCACAGAGGTAAAGCAGCAGGCCACTGAACACCAGCCCCTGATGGTTCAGGTTGGTGGAGTGTGGACGAGAGTTGATGTAGCACACAGAGATCAACAACAACAACAACAACAACAACAAAAAAAGAGACACACTTCATTAATCACAGTCGGGAAAATGAAACTAACATCACGAACTTGCCTTTTAGATTCGAAGTAACTGAAAGAAAACATTACGACTCCCTGACAGTTCCTGCTGGGAGCTCCCGAAGGTGTCTGCTCAAGCAAATTTAAAGTCGCCTTGTGGGTAAAAGTTTAAAACAAAAGATGTGCAAAACCTTGAGAAGACTGTGTGTACAGATAGATGGTCATTGCCTCCTATGCACAAATGTGCAGTAAATGCATTGTTAGCATTCACTGTGTGCACATGTGCGTGTATGCAGGTCAGAATGTTCTAAGAAGAACAGATGGGAAAGTCATGCAACATGCTTCTCTGTGGGTTAAAAAAAAATCTACATTAAGGTCGGGGAGCAAGTTTGCCTCATTTCTCTATACTATACAGATTAGAGCACCTTATAAAGTATATAACTCTGCATATCAGACAGAGAAGCACTCGATTTCTATCCAAAATGTGTCTATCACAGTAGTCTGGTATTTAAGCCTTGCCCTAAGTTTGAAATAGAGATTATTCTACTGTTCCTGCTTTCAACTGCAACCTCCAGGGAGCTCTCACCTCCGGGCTGAGGTTGAGGTAGCTGTCAATGGACAGAACTGGGTTGTCTCTGTTCCTAACAGCTTTCGGAAATAGTCTGTGACTGCAGCTCTGGAGGAACCTTTCCAGTAGGAACTGGGCCGGGGCGTCGAAGAGGGTCTGTTCGCTGTCTGGTGCACAAACATACTGCAACGGGCTGATTAGAGCGGGGTTTTCTATTTCCTTTGGAGAGAAGAAAGAAGTTTCATGTGAGCTGGTGTTACGCACAGAAAGACAAGGACATAACAAAGCGAATAATTTTAATCACCTGAACACCCACCATGAGTTTAGGTTTGACCAGGAATTCTTTGTTTCTTCCCCCAACTGGAATGTGCTTCTTCATCAGGAAGAAGTTGTTGAAGCGGCACAGCAACAAGCCACTGCTATTAACCCTTAGATTAAAGTCCACCTCCTCGCAGCCATACCTGCACGGGACAGCAACGTCAGGTAACGGTGACAATGCACACCTCAGACCAACTGACTCACATGGCCTTCTCTGAGCTTACCGATTCAGGTCGTACTGGACGTTCTGCGTCAGGTCCACATTCAGCATGACAAAGTCATGGAGGTGACACCGACTGAAGGGATTGCTGGGAGACCTGCGAGCCAGGCTGCTGCTCCACTTGCGTGTGCCGCACACGGCGTACTGGGAGATCTTGGGCGTGTTCTCCATGTGCTGCAGCACCGTTTTTAGAGACACGTTGCTGAGACATGAGCCTCCATCTGATGTCTCACTAAGAAACCAAGAGGGGAGGGCAATTTTACATATTTTGAACATATGTAAAATTGATTTTGAACAGAGCTTCGTTAACCGTAGCAACCAACTCCACTCTTACACTTGGGAAGCGCTTATTACCTTCCTTCTGCTGATTGGTGGGCGTTCCACTGCACACAGGAGTCGTCCATCATGACAATGAAAGGCCATACGTCTTGTCTCTTGACACCTTGCTCCTCCAGTCGGTTCCTCTCCAGCTCGAGGTTATGGTATGACAGCTCTTTGATCAAGAAGCGAGTTGCACCTTAAAACAGACAGGATTGTTTTTGTTAGGTTTTCACTTAAGATTTGATTAAAACTGATGCACCTTTAATTAACTTTGATAAAAGAAGTAATCTTTTCAAATCCCATGTAAGGGATATATTTGCATAGAGCTTGTATACATTTGCAAATTTACAAGTCTGATAGTTTAGAAAGACAATGAGGTACACTCTGTTGGGCTTTTTGTTCTTCTGTCACACGAACCCTCTGCATGTCCTCCTACACTACATTCATGAACCTCTTCTGAGGTCTTCCTCTTTCTCTCCTGCCTGGCAGCTCCATTTAGCCACTATCCGTCCTCTGCACATGCCCAAAACATCTCAACCATTTTTCTCTAACATTTTTCCTCCAAATCGCTCAACCTGAGCTGTCCCTCTAATCTGTCCATTCTGATAACCGAGTAAAAATCTTTACATCTTCAACTCTACCATCCGTCTATTTATTTTTCCCAGTGCCCCGCTCTCCAAATCCTACATCATCTCAGGCTTCACTACCATCTTGTAAACCTTCCCTTTCACTCTCCTCATCTCTACCCACTCCAGCCTGCCTGCAGTCTCTACACTCTGTCGGGCACTGCAGATAAAAATATGTTTAGGTATTCAGCAGAGAAGTCTATCCTGATTAGAAAGCAGTCACACTGACATAAAGGGTCATCTTTAGCCCAATGCCATCTGCTTATCTGAGAGAAATGTTGTTTAGTTACACCCACTTCAGAAAGGCCTTGCACCTAATTGGCTGCACTACAAATCAGACTGATACAATAGATGGCTGACCTTCTCGCGTTGGGTAAGGCAACAGGTAACCTTTCGCCTAGTTTAAACACAGCACTAAAAACAAGTTGAAAACACAGCCATGGTAGATAATACACTGCAACGAATTACTCATTATCAACAGAGTGATAAGCTGTCATGTAAAGGCTGAACGCCACTGTGTGGACTTTCAACCACTAGTAGTGCTGTGGAGAAAGGCTTTCATAAGAGGGTCTCCATTTAGTTATTTTTGCTCATACAAGAGCGAGTGAGCAATGTAACACAAGTTCCTGCTATTCTTTTTTTTTTTAGCATCTGCTGCCATGCAAATCACGACAACAAACACAAGCGAGGGCAAGAAAAAACGATGATATGGGGAAAAAAATTTATATCGACTGCAAGTAGAATGAAATATTTTAAATATATTTTAGTTAGGATCAAAAAACTGTCAGGTTTAACAACAGAGATAGCTCAGCTGCTCACCAACTCCAGCGTTGTTGAACATGGCGGGCAGGACGAGCAAGATGTGGTTGGGCCAGTACTTCCTATAGTGAGGCATCTCAAACTGTTTGACCACGAGGACGTGCAGATGAGCTGCGCCCTCCGTGGCATGGAAAATGTTCAGCAGGCCGTGTTCTTGGCGTCCTGTGGTCGGGGTGAAGATTGGACTCCTGAGAAGGTCGGGGTCCTGCAGACAGATAAACACGGTTGAAGCAAAAGTAAACATGTGACCCAAACGGCGATTAGGAGGATTAAGGCGCGACAGATACTGCTGTCTTGAGCAAACTAACCTTGGTGGAGACCAGAGGCAGACGCATGCTCTCCAGGTGGCTGCCCTGATGACTGAAAACAAAGTGCTGCTCCTTAGATTTGGGAATCACAAACTGGAGCTGGACCTCCTCTCCCAGCA
The DNA here is from genome assembly GCF_018398535.1 of Haplochromis burtoni. Classification (NCBI taxonomy): domain Eukaryota; kingdom Metazoa; phylum Chordata; class Actinopteri; order Cichliformes; family Cichlidae; genus Haplochromis; species Haplochromis burtoni. Next base: position 5,040,080 of record NW_024582364.1, on the reverse strand, counting down.
TGGACGAGCAGAAGGTGAAAGCATGAAAAGTGCACTCCGACAGCTACAACACAACCACACACACATGTACAATATTAACACAAGGATGGGATATGTGCATCTGTAAGTCTGCAGTAAAGCAGAAGGTGTTGGTGGTGCATCTCACCTGTGTAGCTGCGCCTGCTTCACAGTAGTGATGGCACTGGTCACAGTGATGAAAGGCATTGTGGGCAGCAAACCTACTCTGACGTATCGACTTGGTCACTCGTGTGGCTGGAGTTTGGTTCTCTTTATCTTGCTTACAATCTATATAAACATAAAAAACGTAAGTTCATTTTTTAATAACACCCGATTAAAAAGCTGAACTCAGAGTGGGCAAGTTTGATGGGTTTTTTTCCCATGTTTTTGCTGACCTTTGAAAGACTTTAGCATCTTGTCAGAGTAAACAGGGCTGGCTTTCCTGAATTTAGGATCTCGGAGGTTGGGGTCAAAGGGCAGCTTTCGGACTTCCTCGATGTCCGGCCACTGGGTACTTACTAGAGTTGTGACCTCCGAATTTTCTGTGGAGGGTGATTTGATACATTTGTCACCATCAAATTAACTGCTTCATAATAAATCTGATGTATTTCACAAAATGTGAAGGCCATTAAAAATAAACAAATCCCTATGAGTCTCACCTTCCTCCACTTCATCCTCATCATACACGTCGACCTCGAGCAGCCTGATGAGCATCCGAAACAGGATACGCAGAAACTGCAGGTAGGCGCCAGTTTTTCCCACCTAGCGAAGGAAAGGAAAGAATACCAGTAGAACTACAGTGACACTTAAATCCAGATGAGGAATTAACTGCATAAATTTATATGGATGCCAATAAATTTAAAGAAAATTTTTAAAAAGAATTCTCTGTATTCTATTTTTAAATCAAGTTAGTCACAAATAAGAAAAGGAGTATTTTCCACACGAGATTTGTTACCTGTGGGGGTCCACTGAGCAGCAAGCGTCGAGGATGCGGCACAGACGGCGCTTCATAATCAGCATGATGCTGCCGCGCGATGGTCCACTGGCGGTAGTACATGCTCTGCTCCGTCCCCTGCAGGGTGTGAGTGATAATGGGCCTCAGCGGACTGCTCCAGGCCACGTCTGCGTGAGGGAGCAGCGAGGAGGAGCTCAGCTGACTCCCAGAGTCCCCCGACAACAGATTGTAAGCCGCTCGCGACAAGATGACTGTGCGCGGTGATGCCCTCGTGGGCTCGCGATCGCTCTGCGTGGACTGGCTGGGCCTCTGGGTGGAGGAGGAAGATGGTGAGGGGGAGGAAGATGAGGAACTGGAGTAGAGGGATGGAGGAGCCTTGGAGGCTTTCGAAGGGTCGGAAGAGAGCGGGGTTCCCAGTGAGTCGCACTCCTCCTTAATTCCGAGTGTTGATGTGCCCATGTCTATGGTGACCATGCCTTCAGGCTGCGAGGTGGAAGTGGAGGGTTTCTGGAAAGAGTCTGCAACATCAGATGAGCTGACACCATTATCCGCCAAAGAGCCTGAGGGAAATATGAAAGACACACCCGCACATATATGTAACTAACAAGTGCTCACATGTTTGGAGGGTTTTTTTCTCTCTTTGGATTAAAACCAAATTTTCTACAAACCAAACTCATTCCAAAGCTATGACCCGCGTTCATTTACAGTACCCATGTATTATGGTCGACTTGCTTTACTGTAATCAGAAATCAATTAGAGTTAAGCTCATGTCAGTTACACTCTGGGTTTCCTTTAATCCAACATCACAGTAATTCACACTAACCAGAGGTTCTGGTTGCAGCGCTGCCGTTGCTCTGAGGTCTTTCCAGCTCATCTCCATCATTCAAGCTGGTGGCGACCTTCTCCACATCCGATTCCCGAGGGGCCATAGCCTTCTTTGGTTTAGGAACAACAACCCTGGATACGTAGGTGCATGCCAGACCCACCTCCTGTTCCAGGGCTGTACGAGTCAGGTAGCTGGAGTCTATCAGTCGCAGGTCGCAGTATTTCAAAGACCTAGAAGTGCACAAAGGAGTTGATGGGAGACAAGAGTTTTAGAGAAGAGCTAAACGGATCTTTGCTACATTTTATGTTAAAGAAACAGACATACTGAGCCATGTTATAAGCTAGGGTAGTATTAAGTATGATATTACTTGGGGAAAGTCTCTCCAAGAGGGTCTTTGCCCGTGAGGATGACGATGCAGGGCAGCCCTTCCAGATCCTCATAGGTGTGTGGCACCCAGTCTTCATTCTCACAGCCTTGCCAAGCCTGACAAAAAGAGATGAAAATCAAAGTGTGCCCTCTTCAGTTACAGGTTATTTATAAAAACTAAAAACAAAACAAAAAATGCATGAGACTTTAATCATGCAGACAAAGTATGAGGCAAAACTATTTTTTCATTGTACAAAAGTGCACAACAGATTCGCAAAATCATGTAAACTCCCTGATAATGACTGATCTGCAAAAATGCAGATGGATCCCAACACTCTACATTCAGCAGAACACACTTCACAGAAAGAGATCAGTCGTGTGACTCTGATTTTTCCTCACCCTGAGGCGACTGATAAAATTTCTGTGCAGGTTGAGCTCAGACGCAGGACTTCCCAGCAGCACTGCAAAGCACAGCTGCAGTCCCAGCTTGTCCCTCACGTCCTCCAGTCTTTCTCGGGCCAACATTGCCAGCTGCAGCGAGGGGATACGGACCAGCAGCATGTGGCCGTGGCCCTGGGAGCCCTCTCTGCTTGGAGCGTTTATCAAGTCCTCCACCATGGCCAGGGTCTCTGGAGTTATGTGGTCTCTCAGGGACGGGGAAGAGGTGAGAGCCATCATGGCCTCAGTGTACTGCTGAATCAGCAGGTAGCTGCGGATCACCATGCTGTGTAGGTGGGGATGTCTGGAGGTACAATCAGAGCTTTTTAACTGATTATAATGTCTACAGTTATTATGCGTTACCCACTCAGTGGAAGTAAATACAAAACTCTTCATGTTTGATTCATCAGTTTCACCTCACTCTTACCTTTCCAACAGAGTGTGAACCATTTTCTCAAACGCATCATCATAGCGCAGGATGGGACTGGCCATGCCCCACTGCAGGGATCTGCTGTAGTCCCTCAGGCCAAAGTAGACCAGCTCGTCAGGAAACTGCTCCCTCTGCTGGACGATAAAGATACCGACATCAGTTTAGACAATGTGTCCTGACTGTTCTTAATGATACACTGCACACTGTTGAAACGCTGTGCCTAGTTACAAAACATGGAGTAAGTATCCTCATATATAATACTGGATAAGAAAGTGAGCCTAATGTGTTCTATAATATATTGGTTCCCTTTCTCTCCGACTTGTAATTCCTTAACACGAGGCTCGAGTTACTTTAGACCCTTTTTAAAAAATGTCTAAAACTGTAACTGCAGTTTCACCACAGCAGGGGGAGTAGCTAAACCACAGCACAGGAAATATGCCAGTGTGCTGCAGTAAAGTCATTTATGATAAATAATTCACATAAGTAATTAGTATTTGCCATTCCAGTGACTGCCTATCGTGGTGTTTTGTAGACCATTCTGCGTAACTCATAACTAAAGAAACGTTTTAGTGTTTAAAAAAAAAAAAAAAGTGGGGATAGGTTAATTGATTAATCTAAATTGCCCATAGGTGTGAATGTGAGTGCGAATGGTTGTCTGTCTCTGTGTGCTAGCCCTGTGACAGACTGGCGACCTGTCCAGGGTGTACCCTGCGTCTCGCCCTATGACAGCTGGGATAGGCTCCAGCGCCCCTCGCAACCCTGAAAAAGGGTAAGCGGAAGCGAATGGATGGATGTAAAACAAACAAACAAACAAACAAACAAACAAACATGCTTACCAGATTGTCGTTGGACGGCCAGTGAACTTCATTGTGGATGCTGATTCGAGACTGGCGGGTCTGCAAAGTGTAAGGGAAACAGCTGACCTGCAGGACCAAGAGGTTCATGGCATCTAAGACTTCTTGACAGTTCACCACCCGGTCAGCCAAACCCTGCAGCTCCCCGTGGCACACAGAGCCTGACAGGGCACTGAAAATAGATCAGGGTGGGGAAAGTGTTTGAATGAATTCATGGATATTTTTTTACTTACTATGATTAGTAAGCACTTAATAACACTCAACATGGTTTTGAAATAACAACTTTGTGCAAAAAGCTTTGTATGCTGGTCTAACTGGCTGATGTGTGGGAGGTCGGTCCAAAGATAATCCCCTCTGGGAAAAAGGAAGTGATCTGTTTTAGTGTTCTGGCAATAACAGAAAAAAATTCTTGGGAGGAAAAAAAACAACCTCAAAACAAAACAAAGAAAGACAAGCTATAATAGTTAACTAAAATTAAAGACTGAAACTGACATGTAGCATAAAGCAAAAGACTAAAATATACTACAGCTTTGCATGTTTCTAATCTTTGCAAAGGGGATCTCACTGGGTGACGACCAGCAAGACTGAAAGATTGAGCATTTCCCCATCATGATAATAAAGGGAATTAAAAAGAACTTTAACAATAAACGGTGTTTTGTTGTAAAATTACATGCCACAATGAGAAAAGACAGCACCTACTGGCCGTCGACAGTGTTCACATGACTGAACTTTAGTATTTGCACAAGCGAAGAAAGATTCTTACAATAACTTTAAGAATGTTTGACAACAACTTTAGCAAAACTCTCATGCTTTCATTGCAATATCAACATTTCTCTTCAATGGTGAAATAGCTTGAAAAGTCAGTTCTTCTTCTTTAAAGGCTGCTTTAAATTATCAGCAGAGCAAAACAAAGTGAGCCATAATGGTTTTAATGGGAGAATCTGTGCTGTCGGAGTCGCCTTTACCTTGTGAGGTCGACGTGCGAGTTGTCGTGAATGAGGACAAACAGAGTGTAGGGGTTCTGTTTGACTTTCTTCATGAAGGCCTCCATCTTGGCGTGAACATCACCGTCAAGACGCACCACATATTTGTCTGACTTCAGGTGGGCCGTGGAGGGGTCTTCATTTCCCAGGTCCACAAGTACACCTAAGGCAAAAACGTGAGGATTCCATACAGCACTGCAACAAAACAACAACAGTTCTTCCTTTGGGTTTGTACACACCTGATTGTCGGATGCGTTGTGCCGTCTGGTGGACCAGAATGTGAGACGGTGGGACCAAAACCAGGAAGTCCACCTTGCAAAAACGCCCTAAATCGAGGTTCTGTGTCCCTGAATCCGCGATGGAGCACACTTGAGAAAGAAGGCTACGAGCCACATTAAGCTGGGCCGGATAGATCTGGAAGCCCTTTGTAAAAAGATCTGCAAGAAGAAACACAAAAGTTAGCACCAGGATGATTATATGTGAAAAGCAGATCCTAACCACAGCAAAGTATCACTGCTTGCCTAAACAAACCTCCCCAAAACAAACTATGATGAAATTTAATTTAATTAATTTCGATCTTTTTTAAATGGTGCCAAATCACAACAGCAGTCACCTCAACCTGCACATGTACCGTAGCCACCCTTTTGTCAACAAATTACAACGAGATGAAAATAATCTGGAGAGACGAGATCCAGTCAGAACGATTAAACTGTGCAGTAAGATTAGTCACACACACGGTAACGAAAAGGAAAATAAGTGTAGATCTACATGGTTGATTTTATACACCTGTGATAATGGGACTTAAAAAAGAAAAAAGACTGAATTCAAAGTTTAAGAGGTGTGGCTCGCTGTGGGATGAGGTACAGGGCCAAACAACACTCCGTAGCTCAAACTAACCTTAACTGATTTTGTTCTGGACACTGGCCTGACTTAACATTGACACTGAATGAAGATCCACATGCTGATTTAGACAGATGTTGCTGCCTCGTCTTTGATTTGCTTGCTAAAAACTGAAAAAGACTTTGACAGCGAGCATGAGAGCGGTCTAACCTGAGTCTGATGGTGGTGACATGCTGGCAGCTTCCTGGGAGTGGATGTTGTCGGTGACATCGCCCTGAAAGGGCTGGATGACCTGTCCTTTCCGCCTGCGCTGGTATCGCACCAGCTGTTTGTCGAGGTTGTCCCCTGGAAACAAGCAGTCACCACAGTTACACAGAGCGAGGGACGGGAGCAGGCTGTGCACTCAGTATCAAACATATCAGAGTGAATGTGTCACCACCACCACCGTCGTGCTTTTTATTATTAGCAGCGAAGGTTTTAGTTGATGTTTATCTCAATTCTAAACAACATTAATTCAAATATAGGAATTCCTTTATTTATTTTACACCGTTGCGTTTTCTGATCATGCTCACTTTTAATGTGGTTCAGTAACTGTCGTTTTGCTGCTAGTAGAGACAAAAATGATTAGTAAAAGACAAATTAGTATTTTTCTCAAGATTATTTTAATGAACACAACTTATGGATACTCATCTTACCCAGAGAGGTGGTTCTGAAATGAGATGTCAAGATGCTGACTTTCCCCGTGATGAGCTCGTAGCTGATTTCTTTCAGAAATTCATTGGTTGTGAGCATCCCTTCTGCTAAGGCCCGCGCTTGATACTTTCCTGAATCCAACAGGTAAATTTACATTAGAGTTCAGTCTAGATACTGCATCCCACACAAGTTTCACCACAAAGATGACACTCACCCAACACAATCACACAGAACTCGCTGCCGCTCATCTTAGAGGCGCATATAATGACCACATAGGTTGGCACGCACTGCTGTTGAGGAGGACCCTCAGCCAGAGAGCGCAGCGACTCAGAGATGCCTTCGCCCAAAGAGTTGTTTGTGACCACCACTTGGACGCTGCCGCCAGAGACGCTCGCTTCCAGCCGAGCCAGCCAAGGTAGTTGGAGGGGGGAGATGGCAGGTCCCCCGGGACAGCACAGCATGGCCTTCAAGACTATCTGCTCCAGCTCCTCCCTCAGAGGAATCTGCTCTGAACCTCCAGAGGAAAATTCAAATATGAAAATCTAAAAACACTGGCATGAATCATTTCAGCAACACACACATCTAGCAGTGATTGTGTAGGCTGCTTACCTAAACGTGCAAAATACTGTAGAGTGAGCAGAATCATCGCCTCCACGCTGAGTAACCGGCTGCTGTTGAGCCCCAGAGCCTCCAGGGTTTTATCTGACAGTTGGCTGCTTTTATAGCAGCTGACCAGCAGGGGGCTCACCACTATGTCCCCAACATTTCCATAGAAGTAAGGTAAAGTGCCATGGCCTAAAAACAAAAACTTGGCATTAGATGAACCAGAAAAAAACCCTAACAAACAAACAAAAAAAGCCCACTTAAGATGTGTAAAACATTTAACATTTGAGCTATAAAACTTTGTAAGAAGCTAATTATTATTTTGACTGAGTCGTTTTTTTGATGTAACATTGCCGTCTTGGTCAGGTCTCCCTTGAAAAATAGTTGTTAATCTTAAGGGGAATTTGTCATTAAATAAAGATTCAATAAATACATAAATAAAACTAAGCAGACCTTATTCCCACTAGCCACTTTATTAGGTACACGTGTTCCACTGTTTAAGGCAAAAAAAAAAAAAAAATCTAACAGGCCATCACATGGCACCCGCTTAAGTTCAGACTGATCCGAAGGGGGAAGAAAAGGGATTTAAGTGACTGAATCTGGCATGGTTTTTTGGTGCTGGGCGTGCTGGTCTGAGCATTTCAGAAACCTACAGAAATTAAGTGTAAATTTTCCACACAACCATCTCTAGGGTTTACAAACAATGGTCCAAATAAGAAAAAAACAAAACAAAAAAAACACATCCAGTGAGTGTATGAATTTGAGTAAAAAAAGAAGACAGTCCGCTTCGAGCTAATAGAAACTCAGAAAACTACTCGTTACGACCAAGGAATGCAGACGAGCATCTCTGAACACTCAACACGGTGCACCTTGAAGGAGAAAAATATCTGAGGAATGTTTCCAGCACCTTGTTGAATCTATGCCAATAAGAATAAAAGCAGCTCTGAAGACAAAAGACGTCTAACCTGGTACTAGCAAAGTCTACCTATTTACTTGACGAATGTGTATTCAATCGGATTAAGATTAAAAAAGATCCACAAAAATGCATCACACAGATTTTTTTTTACTGCCTTTTACAGTTTAAGCAAACAAAAAATACAATAATTTGCATTAAAATGGGTTTTATATGCGCTGAAAGGTGATGTTTAATATGAAGAAACATATCAGTGAATTAAAACTGGTACCAATGAGGATGACAGGTCGGACTCCTGCAGAGTTGAGTAGGTTGTCGGGCACGATGACCGTCTCTCCAATCGTGACAGGCTGGGGCTGAATGACGCCTATTACAGGTGGTTGAGGAGAGGCTACTCCTAATACCGGCCCTTAAGGATGATAAAGCAATTACGTGTCAGTACAAACTTTAGCCATAGTTACAGTTTAGGAGATGTTTCAACATGTTTGACATGCAGACAATGCTTCTGAGATACCAATAACAACAAGGATGCAGAAACACGCTGACTGGCTGTGAGTCAAGAAAACATTTTTTAAAAAGTCCCAGTTCCTGTTAACCAAGTCAGAAGGTAAGAAAAACATATTTTTGCTCATTGTCTTTTTCAGTGTTGTTGTATACTTTAACGCTTCAGATTATGTGTCTCCAGTGCATCTAATGTCAGAACTATTAAGTCCCCTCAGCTCCTCAGGAGTCAGGAGTTGTTCCATAGTGCAGGACAAAAACCTCTGGGGAGGCAGCTTTTAGCTTTCATGGCCTGAACCGCCGGAACAGTCTGGTGACATACCTGAAAGCAGCTAGATGTACTGAAATCTTGAAATATAAACCTAAAGCCTAACTTTTTGACTGCCGATGCTCTATAGAGATTCATTTAATTTACTTAATTGTATCTATAACCACAGACTTTTACTCTCAGATTAGTAAGTCAATAGTAAGGATTGCGTGATTATAAACAGTTACTTTATCGAATATTTATTTATCACTTGCTTTACTGACTTCTTGTCAGCATTTTTTTTCTAATTTATTAGTACTAGTTTATGATGCTTTGCAATTGCTCATCTTTCTAACTGCTTTTATTTCACTTATGTACACTTAGGGGACACTTTTTAAACTTTGTCTTAAATTGGTCTTCTCTTTTTACCAGTTGCTGTCTTATTATCTGCCTGCTAATTATCTGTAACTAGCCTGTATACAAATAAGACTGATTGTTTTAAAGGGAAAACTTCAAATTAATTGACTAATATTAGTAAAATAAGCTCCTTATGCGCTGTATACTTTCTTTAAAGAGATGTTTATATTTACATGTAAACTGGATGGATGTGAGACATTTAGTGAAGACATAACATTATGTTCATATTTACAGACACATACAGCTGGATAGCTTTATCCTGGTGATCTCACCAGGACACAACACGGATTTAATGATGCTCCTGTTATGGAGAAAAAAATGTGCACATCCTAATTCCTGCAGTGGCTGATTTAGTGGAACAAAAGAACAATTTTTGTTGGTTATTTTATTAGCAACCATGTACACCCTGTTCATTCTGGCCCTTCTGCCCAGATTGCCTTTTTATTATTTCTGTCAGCTCGCCTAAATACACAATGTGGCAGAAATCTCTAATCGTGCAATTCTTTTAAATTCACTTGCCCTACAAACTGTCCAGCTCTATCACCATGGCAATGCTGGGTGAATCATCCTTAACAACCAGAGAGCGTCAGGGACATTAGTGCATACTCATCCTCAAACAGAGGCATGGGGAATGAGGGTGTGCAGACACTTCCCTGCACACACTCCTTTGCACACACATGCTCACCAATCCAGCGTTAATGGATTTAAAAAAAAAAAAAAAAGGAACACTTGGTATAACAGGATAAATTTAAAACCCAGAAGAAAATAAACTGCTCCCCCTCCCCCCATCCCCCTGAAGGTGGCTTAACAAACAAACCTGGAGAACAAACTATTGGCCGAATAGCTGGCACAGGGACAGCTGTTGGCGGGACTGGCACCAACGAGCTGGGGTGCCAGCTCCGGTGGCGCTTCTTTGGAGGGCCAGAGTTCATAGCAGACAATACTAAACATTAAAGACAGACAAGTAAGAAAAAATGTCAATACAGAAAATAATTAAAAATAACACACGGTACGTATTCAGAAAGGATCCTACCGGGACTATCTCCTAAATCAGCAGTGCGATACCCCTGACCTTGAGGCCCTAAGGACATCTGGGAGGGGCTGAGTAATGGAGGGCGCCCATCAACAGCCAGGCTATTTGTTGGCACATTCACCCGAAGAGCTGTGGGTACTGAAACACAGATTACGCATTAATACAGTTTGTGAAACTGCAACATTGCCGAGATAATAAGCTCACAATAATAACGCTGACACGTTGTTTCTTTTTGGTGTAATGTTTAAACTCAAAGCACTGATTGACTCATTCTAGCCATCTAGTTATAAACTAAAGCCTCGTCTGTGAATGAGTCACTACTGAGATTTCTTTACTCTTTAAGTCGTCTGCATGCAGTCACACACCAAATCTACCTTACATGCTTGCAAATCTCACCTGCTCAACTCTATCCATGCTTTTAACTCCTGCAACATTTATGCTACAATCTGTAGATTATCTTTGTGTGTTCTGAAATCATCCCCAATCTGTTTTGACCTGTACCTGACCACTTCCATGCTTTGTGGACTCTGATCTCTGCTCTCCCGTCTTATTTTGTCTAACTGCCAACTTGCCTGCAAACTTCAGCTTTGTGCTTTTATCAATAATCCACCTTAAAACTGCTCCTGCCTTTCCAGTTTCTGTCACTATGCTGGTCTGCCTCCCTGCTCTCCTTACACAATGGTGCCATGTTGCAATATTTCAGCCTGCAGCACAGTGGCTAACTGCCAGCATGCTACAAAAAGTTGAATGGATAACGAAAAAGCGAACAAGTGATATGCAAATATAAAAATATTTCCCCCAACTATAACTGTCTGCAGAGTAACCAATGAATAAAAATAAGTCAGTACTAACAGCAGGCTATTGATTTCCTCTACGTACACTCTTATAGCAATTGGCCATGTTTCCATCTCATATTCACAGTGTATGCAACACACAAAAACATCAATTGCTATGCGTACCCTTAGCTTGTCAATATAGCAACCTTGTAAAGGAGCTAATAGATAGCAAGGCCTTAAAAAATCATTATAGCATTTCTTCCTCCAGCATTGACTGGTAAGTAAGCACATGCATGTATCTGTGTGTTTCTAAGCAGTCTGTAGCATAAATCAATCTTATATTCATGAAGTTTTTTGTTTTGTTTTTTTACACAAAGCTTGAGGTAAAGTTTTGCCAGGAGCTAAATTTTAAATTCCAGCACTGAAGCATGGATACATCAGGTATGTGGGACTACAGTTTTTATGTTATCATGTTTATTTCCTACCACATACAGAACAAACTGACATGCACAGCTATAAATGTACCAATCAAACTCTTCACCTATTGGTAGAGTCTTGTTTCCAGGTGTGGAGGCCAGTGGTTTGAGGAAACTACATTCCTGGTTCCCAAAAAAGACAGAGGATGCTTGCGTTGTTCTGGTAGGTGGAGAATCTGTAGATAAAAAGAAAAGCATTACAATATCAAAACACAGCTACTATGCACCCAATGATGCATGGTTCCCTTGTCCACCGACTTCATACGAATGTTTCTGATAACTCTGGATTGTGGCTTTAACACACACCTTTCCTGTGATTGGTCATTTTGTTGCCTTTGGCCTTCAAACAAATGTCAAACTATCAGATCTGTGTCAGTATGAACTGTCAATTGTACAATTATTAACAGACCAGAACTGTCCTTCTCATCAATCGCTCTAGAATACAGTGACCTGAGTTGGAGACAGTGAAGTGAATTATTATGAATTCTACCCTATGGGCTTTCAAAGCATGAGTGTCAAAAACCTCTGAAGGAGAAGGATGTACCTGAAGGTCGCAGTCACGAGACATCAGGCGAGAGTACTGCCGATACATAGCCCTGCAGCACAGCTGTCTACATTAACGTGCAAGAGCTATGCTTACAAGCAGCATCCAGGTTAAGAACAAATCAATACTATAAACCCAGGAGGTTTTCCAATCATAGAAGGAACAAACTCTCGCTGTGAAAGGTCAAAGAAGAACAACATCTCCTTGAAGAGTCAACATGGTTATTCTATAAATAACCAGAGCTTTATTTAATTGTGTTGCTTTTAAATTCCTGCATTTATTTTCACCTGCATTACCAAAAAAGTAGCCAAGTTGATAAGAGGATGCTTTTCAAAAGCATAAAATAAACCAAGCCTTCTCCTTGACTGTCTCCGATTTGAATACTATTTTAGGGTAGAAAATTCGAACACTTCCAAAGATTTCAGTGAAATTTTAGCTTCAGATATTAAAAATATCTGAAGCTAAAATTTATGAAAAATAATCCGAATCAAACAAAACTTATCAGAATCTGTAGACTGGAACAGATACACTAACAAAAGTAAGCATTGGCTAGTTAGCCATCGTGGTAAACTGAAAAATCTGGTTAAAATGTACTAAAAACTAACAAACTTTTACTATTTGTAATTTACTTCTAATAAAATGTCACTATGCAGCCAGAATACACATCAAAGCACTGCCGCAACCAAATGCAGTGGCACACGACCAACAAAGCCTCATAAATAGCTTAATGCAGCGAGATGGTGTTTCAAGATCAACTCTTATATTTCAGAGCTTAGCAACCAAATCCTATAGCAACAGCACAAGCTGTCAGCATATAATCAACTGAAACAATATCACTTTGGTGGAATAGATAAATGTATACTGTCATTATTACGCTACACTTGATGACTTGAAGTCCAGACTTATTTACACAGTTTATAAACTTCCCTGAAAGTGCGACAGATTATCTTACTGTGAATTAACATCTATCCATCCATTAAATTTGAAACTCTAATAGATCTGTTTGAGTGTAAGTTTGACAGGACCAAAAAAACACAACAAACCATGCCCAGCTATGGGAGATGAAACTCTCTGGGTGGCCTTAGCATCCTGCTGGGCTAATTAATCTTTCAGTTTAGCCACATCGTTCAAGTTTCTCTCAGTTTCTGTCTCTTTTGCTGTCTTTGTGCCAAAATAATGATTATACATAAATAAGCAAAACAATAATAATTGAGTAAGAAGCAAGGCTTGCTGACTTGGAGTTTGGGGTGAGATTTAAGCTGCTAAATGAGAAACATCATAAAACATCTTTGTATTGTATTTTTTTGTAAAAGGGGGTAATAAAACAACTGCCTGTGTGTATTTATTTTTTTAAACATACATAAAATCTACAAGAGTTCCTCACTGGCTTTAATTTTACAGCCATTTTTACATGTTATACGATCATAGTGTAGTGCTTTAAACACTTGCCTAAGATGCCTGGCTCATTCCCAGGAGGAGACAAAAGGGGATGAAAAAAAAAGGAAAAACAACCTTATTAAACAGGAGTAGGTGAAATTTGTTAATTTCTTTTGTAAACTTTACACACTCACAATTAATGCAACTTACTTGAGTTATCGTTAAATTTCAGCTGCTGACTTGCAGGTTTAACTCTGCTGCGTAAAAACATAGGCAACACTGCAGAGTATAATCTCACCTGAAAGGGAAAAAGGAGAGGAGCTGTGTCCGCTGGCACCTCCATTTTCTTTACTGCTAAGCGAAGACGACGAGCCGGGTTTGGAGGTTGATGCGCTGCTGAGAAACTGGCGCGTTTTACCGTCTAAGAAACAGAGGAAGGAGAAACAAAGAAACAAAACTCATCAAACCCTCACAAAATGCAGTGTAAGATAAAAGTTTGATATACTTTACATACATCTTTAGAAAGTCTGGAGTCTGTAGTGTATATTTACCTTTCCAGCAGATGAGGGGTCCTTTGCACAAAGCACCCTGAGAATTCTTCACCAGGTAGTATTTTAAGTGCTTCTGCTTTTTGGGCTGTGTGGAAAGTTTCAGGTTGATGTGATTGGAAAACTCGGTGAAGTATCTGAATCCCTTTTCACCACAGCCCACACAGTTTCCTGAAAAACCTGCAAAAGACATAAAAATGCAACAATTACATTGCTTTCCAAACATTTGCAGGCTAATGCATGACCTGTGCCAGCTAGCAACAGAGCGTGCTCAGTTCAGCAGGAACTTTGGCTCATTACGTCAATTTTGGCTCGTTTACTTGATCCGAACGCTCGGGAACACACTGACCTAAAAGTGCATTTTTCCCATTCTCGTCAGGCAAAAAACGCCGGTCCACGGCGCACACCAAGATGTGCTCAGGAACAGTGGGGGACTTGGCACCGACCAGCTCGAAGCCTGCTGGGACTTCGATGGGCTCTGTTGCTATGGAGACTAGGCGGAGGTCTTTCCCGGCCTGACAGAAGCCTGAGAGATGAGGAGGAGGAAATTTTTTTTTTTTTTAAGTAAACAGTAGATTAAGAGATGTAATAATAAACAAATAAAGTTTCTACAAAAATGTAATACATCTGACATGCTTGTTAAAAATTCTGGAACAGCAACACAACACAACACTCCTGAGATCATACTAATGAATTCACAACGTTTGCATTCACATGCCAGATTAACACCTATGAGTAATTTCGAATCACCAATAAACCTAACCTCACTAACTGTTTGTCTTTGGATTGTGGGACTAAGCCAGAGTACCCGGACAGAACCCACACAGACACGGGGAGAACATGCAAACTCCACACAGAAATGCCCCAGGGGGGTGGGATTTGATAAGCAAAAGAGAATGGATGGATGGATGGATGCATAGAGGTCATACCATCCAGGGTGCAGCAGCCATCCGGTGCAGGAGCTTGCAGGTAGGGAAGTGGAGGGCTGCTGGTGTCCGAGTCGTCTTCGTCTTCCAGCTCCTCCAGATCGTTGGAAGAGTTGCCATTCACAAGCTCGTGCCCTGGGTGCTCCCTGCCATGGAGTGCTACGCCAGCTTTCGACTTCCTATCAACTACAAAAATGTAAGATTATTTTTACTAAAAATTTAACTGCATTTTAAGAAATACTTCAACAGAAAAGTGGAATGTTTAATGAACCCTCTGACAAAATTTAAATATATGCTACATAAGGCTAAGTCTCTAAAGCACTAGCTGTCCAATGAACTCAATATAGTTCAAACTGATTTTTTTCCAGCTTGCTGTGAGCTTCTTACCTTCCATGTTACCAGGATACGTCTCAGGCTCTAAGTACAGCTGTGTGAAGATGGGTTGTGGATCCCCGCTGCTCGAGCGCAGGGACGCCTCAATCGAGTTGTGGAGAGCCTCCTCAAATCGGGCAGACTTCAGCTGCCCTGCGTATGAATTCCCCATTATCTGTGGGAGCAGAGAGAGGGGGAGAGAAAAGAGGAGCATGAGGAAATGAATACAGTCATGGTTTTTCTCATCTCAAGTTATTGATTATTTCCTGTGTGCTAATAGCAAGCTCAACAGAGAGCCAAAATCTAAAAAGCAACAGATCTCTGAAGAAAATGTATTCATGTTTCAAATAAACACTACTGTGCTCTGATGGTGTGAGTCAAATTTTGTTTTTATTGAAAACTGCTAATCAACTACCACCTGGCGCAACCAGCTTAAATATTTCAGAACCAATATGGGTTTATGCATCAAGCTGCACAAGCCTAAAATGCAGGATGAATCTCCAAGCTCAGATCTCATCACAGACATGAAGCATGACCCACGTTTTATATTTTAGAACTTTATAAAAGTTAAATCCAACAGATCCAGGCTCCATCCAACCACAACCCCGAACTGGATGCTAAAATCTACATGATCTCATGTGAACAACGTTCATTTTTCTACAAAAATGTGCAAACTTTGCTCAATTTGGCTTCTCAGAATTTGAACTGTTGGTCAGAAAAAACCTACATTTGAAGTCAATCATTAAAAAAAAACCTGACACATATGAAATGTTAAAATAATCTTTAGTTGCAGTGATCTTTCCTGTTAATGATAAAAATGTTTAGTCTACTAGACAGTGTCAGTAGTAGCACAAAGCACACACACACACACACACACACACACACACACACACACACACACACACACACATTACTTTGTCGATGTCAGTCAAAACATAATGGCCAAGGCCAATCCTTTTTTCCTATCCCTTTTTGGCCTCGCTCTTTTGCTCTTTGCCGTTACTCTGCCTGCACTCCCACCCACCCCCTTCCTAGTGTCCACTCAGTGACATCTGCCGAGGTCGGCCGCGTGGGCCCGTGGTTGGCCGACTCTTTGCTAGCAGGTGGCAGCTGGACAGAGGGCTGAGCATGTGGTCTCAGAGAAGCCAGCAAGAGAAGAAAACAGAGGGCAGGAGAAACAGAAAGCACTCCAAGTGTGGAAAAAAGAAAGCTTCACTTACTGAACAGCACTTCAGTGTCCATTTATTAAAGACGCCTAATCAAACTCAAAGCTTTCAGCTTGTCAAAACATCTCAGCAGAGACAAAGTTTTAATTGCTGCATTCTTGAAACACGGGTTTGGCCTGAAATGCCTCATGTTTGTCCTTGGACTACATTTGACCAGTTTAGCCTTCAGCTGTTTGGAGGAAAAACTCCTCATTAAGGTCTGAGATCCCACACAGCTGTGACATGACAACAGTATGTGCTTTAGATGTGTGTGTGTAAGTAACAAAATAAACAAAAAGTACTAATTATGACTGACTGAATATAACAGTCTGTGAATAAATATCTACAGTTTTCACACAAAACAAAGAAACTCCTAACGTTGTTTATAATATTGTAAATAAGAGGTAACGCGGAAATTAAGCTGATCACAGTTTGCCTTGAAGGTGCAATTTTGCCCGTGCCTGGACAGGTTTCAGACTCAAAGTTTACTTAACAACCTTCCTGGGGAGGAATTTGACCAACCCAGACAAAAGACAAGATTAACAGTGCCTGACTGTGCTGTGGAAGAGATAAGCAGCTTAAGAGAACGAAGCTACAGTACTTCTTGCTTAACTGATGGAGGAAGGTGGCTGCACAGAGAAACAATGACTAATGGCTAAAAGAAAAAAGAAAAAAGAAAGAAAGAAAGAAGCTGGGTGCCTGGGGACATTTGTAGCCATTGCCTGTTCGTTTTGAATGTCAAAACAGGCTCCGGAGACTTCTTTGCTTGGCTGAGTGTGAAGCCCCACTGGACAGATTTGTCATTAACCCAGCCTGGGCGAGGTGAATCCCAAAAATGACCTTTTACCACATGTGCAACTTAAAACAAAGCGTGACTGTGGTAGGGGTCACTTAACGGGTGTTGTGACTCAGGTGGTTGCTAAGGTCAGCTGCAGTGGTGGAGGGTATTTCAGGTCAGCAGCTGAAGTGTGCCTGATGGCTGGTTAAACATAATGAGCAGAAGAAGCAGTTTAATGTTCAAAGACTAATGGCCAATGCTGGGAAGTCACGTCAATGAATGGTGACTTTAAAACTGCCTTTCAGGCTGTCAGATGGTCAGTCAAGGCCATTCCACAGCTCCTGGGTGGCATCAACAGATTGCATGAATGTGACCCTGGGTCAGAAAAGGCTAATCTAATCCTCACTCAGAGGGTTGGAGAAGACCACTACGGACAAAATGAGCTGCAGAGAGTGAAATCTGAAATTCTCAGAGAGGAAACATTAGCAGCACATAAAACCCCCCCAAAAAAAAAACAGGCTGACTTACGCAGTCAGACTGTTCCCAGGTGTGACAGGACTCTGCTACATGCTGGATCGCTATCACTCGGCAGAAATTTCCATCAAAGGCATGTCACTCCCTCGTTGCTTGAAGACCTGAGGGAAAGCAGCAGGAAGATTGAAGATTAGCTCAGAGTGTTTAACTATGCTAAGGGTTTCTCCAGATAGTTGAAATTATACTTTCTGTGCTTGAATGTTAAATCAGGATGTTCATAAAAAGAACGTGCTAGTTACAGACAAAAACCCCCACAAAACATCTATACTGTTTAAACAAACAAACTAAAAATAAACAATTATATCCAGTGTATTTACTTTATACTAAATAATTAATAAAACATAATTGATGAGTCTACTTTTTGGCAATTTGAGGGGAAAAAAAAAAAACTACAGCTGTTTGGAAATCCCCCCAAAATGATTTAAGCTGCAACTAATACCCACAGTCCAAAGGGCATGCTCATTCACAAAATGAATGAGGGCACTTTTAACCACTCAGACATTAAGTGCAGCTCAGCCTGTGGCATGTGTACATGTATAGCTGTGTAGAAAGCCCACTATTACGTTTCCCCGGCCCCGAGGCCATTTTCATAAAGTACAACTGGGTGTTGCTGCAGCACTCAACACACAGTCAATACCCTCTGAATGGCTTTAAGTTACTTTGACCCTTTGACAAAGTATTGTTTAGCCAATCAGGCTTTGATATAACAGAAGCAAAGTTCCTTTCAAAACATTGACAGCCAAAATCTACCCAGTCATCACCTCTGACTGTACAGATATTCTGTTCAAAAAAGAAAAAAGTAGTAGCTTGTCTGGGGTCCAAGTCCTTCAAATAGAAAGTGCACACAAGCTGGTTCAACTTGTATTTACCCATTTAGTGAATGATTAGCCAGCGTGATGCAGTGCATCAGAGACTTAAAAACATCAGCGTGTCACAAAGCAGAAGCGTATCCGCCTGCAACACCGATACAACAGAACTGCCTACCAAAAAAGAAAAGAAAATTGAAATACAACTCTGGTTTATGTTTTGCCCTCCCACAAGTGTTCCCGCAGCTGTTGATATAAAACTCAAACCTAAGCTCTTGCAACCGGCTAATTACCCAGGGAGCAGAGTCTTTAAATATTTTGATGCTTATCTGGTTGTGACGGGTAGACATCACAACAGGAGGCAGAGATGACTCTGGAGATGAAGCTGAAGAAGCCATAAATTTAGACACAAAAACAAGACAAGCCCGAGGTGCTGCATAATAAAGTTCTGTTTTTCCAGTGATGTAACGTGAGAAAATATTCAGACTTAAGTGCTGTTTTAGTTTGTTTCTTAAGCAAATTTCTTGATTAAGCTAATGGTTAAAGACAATGCTTCTTAAATGCATGCAAGCACAGCCCAACTATAAAATATACATCCATTATTAATACAATGGCAGTATGTTCTGTTTAGATAGGTTGATACAAAAATGCATATATATATATATAAAAAAAATAATAATTTAGGTAAAAAAAAAATACACAATTGTTTAAGAAATTTTACTTTGTTCTGTCAACATGTGCAGTCTTGAAAAAATGTTGGGTATAAAAAAAAATAAATAAAAAAACTGCAGCCAAAACTTTTTTTAATCTTGAAAATGAAATCTTGTTTATTACATTCAGTTTAAAAAAAAGGGAAATTCAACATTAACTAAGAGGTGTGAATTTTCTTCAATTGGTGAGTACACTACAAAGCTAAAATGAGATTCTCCTCTTGACAACTTCACTCAAAAATAAGTAAAGCTTGCTTAGAATTAATGTTCCCATCTCATGTTTTGTTGTAGCTGATGCGCTATTTGTGAAATCTCTTCTTACACAATATGCGATCCGTTAAAGATCAAAACCATATCAGAGCTTTACCCTGAAAAGAAGTCAGATCAAAAGTTCATTAAATTGAACCAATCTTACTTTTGACCCGGAATTTTCTTTCTCTGCAGGCTCCTTTTGTTTCTTGCTCAGCTGCATAATTACATTACAATGTTTAAACAGAGGGAAAGAGGCAGGACACAAACTTGCTTACCCTCCACCCATTTTAATAACATTGTGATTTAGCATATGCTTTGCAGCAAAGTCAAACAAATGCAAGGTAATGTGTTTTGTCTAACATTGCATTTATAAAAAGGAAAAGATGTTGATATCAAGCAATTAAACTTGACACTTGGCCCTTATTTGACGTTTGCTAATCAAACAAACGCAGCTAGCTGAAAATGAGTTAATTCAGGGTTTGAATGAAATTAGCCAGTTTTAAGGGGAATTTCATAAATATTTATTTACACCTCGCTGTTGCACAAATTCAGGAAAAATTTCAACACACACTTAACATTAAAAAGGCCACCTTCTCTGACATGAGAGAAAAAGTGATGGGGGCTGGAGAGGGGGGCGGTGAGAATAAAACAAACTGAATGAGGTGCTAAAAAAACCCTGTACCAATAATGCTGAATCAGGGCCACATGTGACACACAGCACAGTTTTAAGAAGCTTCTGCTGTACCTTCCATGACTCCTCGAGCAGCTTAAAATTCCAATCAAGTGTAGTAAATCCCAAACGTGAAGCCACCTGTTTAAATATCATCCATGTTAAATAGTAAATCCTTTTATTTTTTGATATCCAGGCAGCATATGGAGTTTCAGTCCTTTCTGGTAGCCACCTTTGTCATTATCCTCTACAGAGAACTGGAAATCCCACTCTTTCCCTTGTTGCAGCAGAAACCCTCCCTCCTCTTTCTCTCTCCCATGCAAACAAACACACACACACAGAGACCTCCCCCTAGGCCTTCCTCCGTCCCACGCCATTTGCCAAAGAGGGAGGGTATCCATTGGGGGCTCATTCATTACAGCCCTGCTGACCCCCCGTGGTGACAGATGCTCTTGGAGGCCTGCAGAGCTCTCTATGTGTGTGTGTGTGTGTGTGTGTGTGTGTGTGTGTGTGTGTGTGTTGGTGTGTTGGGGGGAGACGACAAAGGAGAGGGCCTACATTTCCCCGCTGCCACGTGTGACCCCCAGCACGTTAAGACATCCTGCATGGGCACTGTGTCATGTGGAAGTTTTCATTTTCAAAAAGAATGAAGCAAAGCGAGGGGAGGGGGGCACAAGTCTTTGAATCAAACTTTCTATCCTATGCTCAACTCAATCTCTCACGGCCACACCCAGCTTTTTATTGTGTGTGTGTGTGTGTGTGTGTGTGTGTGTGTGTGTGTGTGTGTGTGTGTGTGTGTGTGTGTGGGAGAGACTCCAGAACCAGAAAGGATCTGTCCCCAACAAGAATGTCAGGTCAGCTTTGGCATTTTGTCTCCATAGCCCTTACCCAGGATTGACCCCACATTAGGCTTTTACTCCTGCTATAAATACCAGGAGGCTCATCTGGTCAAAATAAATAAACAGAAATGCACCACAAATCAACAGGCGCTGGCAGATGTTGGGGAACTGTATGTCATTACAGCCCAGTGATCACAGTTGGCATGACACTGTCAAGAGAGGAAGGACTTAAGGCCAACATGACCTCAGTCTACACCGTATTTTCTTGAGTCAGGTTGAAAACACTCCTCAAACTTTCTCTTTCTGGGGTAGCGGAAATTCTGCAACACCTTTAATTAACTGACTTTTAATGGGAAAGACAATTGGCTATCTGTCTATCTGTAGTAGCAGGAAACTGTTCACCGTTTCTAATGGGTGGAAAATGCAAGAATATTTTGCTCTGGCCTTCAACATGTAGAGTCAGTATGATTTGTGCAGCATCCAAAGGCTTCTGTGTTTGTTTTCTTGCTGAAATGTTTGCAAGAATTTGTCAGGTAAACAGCAAGTGAACTCACATGTACTTGCCAGCAGGGAAGAAACAGTCGACAGTGACCCTAGGATTCTAGGTCTCTTGCTTTCATACAGACATTTGATCATTTTGGCTTAAAAATGCTATTTTTAAGACGAGACGACTTCCAACAAGTCATAAAATACTAACATGGTTTTATCATAAATGACTCCATTATCTGATATCTTCCTTTACTGGCCCGGGTTCCTGCTTCACTGAGCCATGTGACTGACGTTCCAGTTCATTACCACAGACACGGTCAACAGTTGTTTTAATCAAGTTGTGTGGAGCTCTTCTCACCTCCTCTCCATTGCAGCGCATTCAGTGTGACGGCTGCTGTAAACCACCACACGAACCAATCAGGGCATTCATTAGTGCTTCATGCACTCATTTCACTCAGTCAGACATTTGTCTAAATGCTGGGTTTGAGTTTGACTGTGAAATTTTCCAAGCAACTGCTGATTTAGACCAGACTTAGTAAATCAGAGTGACTCACAGGCGCTTTATTAAATTATAATTGGCATTTTTGGGTGGTAAACACAGACTACCTGCAGTAGTCCATCCATTGCAATGAAAGTGAAATTTTGACAAAGATCCAACTGACACCAGCACAACCGCAAGTTCAACTGGGGGAAAAGAGCTGTCAGCGTGATTTATCTCTAAGCCTCTGACTTTGACACGGCCTGTCCTAAATAGCCCATTTAAAATGGAGATAATGAGTAAACCCCGCATTTTCTTTGGCCTCAAAAGACACTGTGCTGCAAAACAAAAGAGTGTGGATTGAATGCTTGCCCGCCCCTGAGCCCATCCTTCACCACTCTAAGGGGACAAAGGGGAAGTATTCCTGCCACTGCCACCTGAGGAAAGACAAGTCACATGACCAGCATTAATGGGAGATTTTGGGCTTTCTGGGCTCTTAAATTTGGAAGGGGGTAGGGAAGTGGAGCTCTTCCTCTCTTGGATTCCCAGAGGAGTGCCGGAGCTTTGACTTAGCTGAGTCAGCAGTTGCCGAACCCTGGACTGAGCTACAAGAGACTCATTTGCCTACACTTGTATCTGCTCCATTATATAATCTAATCAACCTGTCTAACCAAGTGCATGCATGACTGATGGAAGTACATAGGATGCCTGTCGTTACACAGCAGCTCAAGGCTTCAACTTTAAGAATGAATCGAGATCCATCAGATGTATGAGCGGACACGGTGCTAATAACCCTGTTATGATGACAAAACAGTCCTATACTGTCAAAAAACAAACAAACAAACAAACAAACAAACAACCCCCAAGTAAGAAAACGACAAAACCGCCACATGGAAATTCCTGTAACAGAATACCCATTTCTACTAGCGGCAAGTGGGCTACCTGTCAAAGGTGTTACAAGTTGCACTTTTGTTTGCTATGCATTTGACAGTCTGCCGGTCTCATTTCCTTATTAAAACCCCCAAACCTTCTTTCGAAACCTCCCCCTCTTCCTCCAAATACTACTCCTACTCCCCAGGGGTACCTGCTGAGCCCTGAAGTGCAAATCAGTGCTAGTGAGGATAGCAGATGAGCTAAGGTCATTCATGGCTTTCCAGTGAGTCAAACAAACAAAGGCAAACATTCCAGTTGAATGCCATTGCTGAAGTCAGCAGCAACAGAAAGAAAGACGTTGAGAAAGAGACAGAGCAGGGCTCAGTGCAGAGAATAGCCCCAGGGTCCATTTGTGTGTGTGTGTGTGTGCGCGCGCGTGTGCACATGCACATTTGTGCGTCGTAGGAGATTATCTGCGCATCTATAAAGTGGGGTGAACCAAGGTTTAAAGCCTGGTGTGACCAGAGGGAACGGGGGCAGGGTCTTGGGCAGGAGGAGGGGTGGACAAAAGGAGCATTTGGGCAGATGAAGAAGTCATCATCATTAAGCCACTGGAGGTTTACTGTCCAGTTATAAAACTCATTTAAAAATTAGGGGCTAGGGGGTGCGTGTGAAAGGCCAGCAGGACTGGAAAGGCCTGCGAGGGTCTGGAGAGAGGTGTATTAACTCGCTGAGAAACTGTAGAGCTAATTCATTAGGGGACAAGCGGTCTTTGTGTTAACACTAGCTTGATTGGAGTGGTGACCTTGCCACACACTGTGGCCCAGAGGAAGAGTTTAAGGGCAAGGTATTTAACCTTAAACTAAATCTCAGCCATGGACAAAGGGCCAGCATCATTTCGTGCCGAAGGTCTGACAAACTGATAACTAATGTAACGCAAGTGGAAAACAAACTCAAAAAGTGGAAAACACTGTATACTACAGCTGTTTGTTTATAGAAATAACTAATATTTTAGCATGCTCTTTATAGGATATAACTGAATATGCATCTGAAACTGTTGACTGATTGGCTAAAATTGATTATTCACTCAAATCTAAATTAATCTGCAACTACATTGATAAAACTGCTTCTTAGAAGAAAGAAAGAAAGAAAGAAAGAAAGAAAGAAAGAAAGAAAGAAAGAAAGAAAGAAAGAGTACTTTATTGATCCCCGTGGGGAAATTCCTCTCTGCATTTAACCCATTCACTCAGTGAAGCAGTGGGCAGCCATTGGGCACCCGGGGGAGCAGTGTGCAGGGACGATACCTTGCTCAGGGGTACCTCAGGGTAGCTGTAGCTTCCGATCATGGGGCCGCCACTACCTACTGAGCTATCCCTGCCCTTAGTGGATGATAAACTAAATCTTTATGGACTTTTCTCTGTTTGCCTGATAAAAAAAACAAATTTTGTGTGACTAATAATCGCCACCTTTACAGACCGTTTATTGCCGCTCAACAGGAAGCAATATGCCAAATGTAGCATATTAGTGTGGATTAATATTTTTTCCAATTGATTCGGGAAGTTTAGTATCACCCGTCCTCCCAGTTTTGATATCAGTTCCAGTAAAAATCCAAGTGAGATGCATAAAACTACACTTTTTTGTCATTAAGGAACTGTAAATGAAGGACACACTTATGAGAATGTTCTACAGCCTTTATCAAGCAACAAGTCCAGGCACTTTGATTCTGTGAGAGACTGCACATATTTAATTTTCTATCATTTACTAAGTAACATGTCAAATTTAAGTTGATGGGCATCTTTTTCATGAGCCCACATAAAAACAAATAGTAGCAACAAACGTTTAGACTTTCAGAAAGCATCATCACTTGCAAAAAATATCTGCCACCCTCTAGATTATGTAGCAGAAGATTTTCCCAGCTAGCATAATCGAATGAAAGTGAAGGACAAGCGAAAATTTACAATGCTGTCCATGACTGTGTAATAAAACAGGAGGCCTGCTAGTGAACCCAATCTGCATTTTACAACACTGCTGGGTTGAACGCCAGTTCACCTAAGCTGAAACAACAGGGAGAGAGACACAGGACCCTAATACATTTATAGACTTATTCAGGGAAGCCATATTGAATAAGGCAACAATAAGTTCTATTGCATACTGTAAAGCTGTCACTGGCAGCAGTCAAACACCGGTCAATGCTAAAGGGCAAGAGGACGAAGGAGACAAAGATTTGTTGCTTTGAATTTAAAGTGGTTATAATACATTCTCTAAAACATCATTTTTTTACTCCAGGACTGGAAACAAGTCAATCATTCCTGACCTTGCATAAAAGAGAGAAAATAAAAGCTTTTTATAGTCAAATTCATGTAAATATCCATATTCCATGACTGGCCTTTATTTCATCCAATTGAGCCTCTACCATTTTCACAGCTACTTCTAACATCTGGTCTGAACCCAATGGCTCATTTGAGATTAGATCTTTGATAATGGTTGACCAGGCCTTGTCCTGGCTATAAAGTGCTGTTTAGACAGCCCTGTTTGTTATGGAGTGTAAAGGGAGATCCATGGATCATGGTGAAAGGGCCAACGCTATCAAAACATTTACGCTTATCAGATGACAAACCAGCAAAGGGGTCATGTTCCAGTTCCAGGAGCTGGCCTGGGCTGCCCTCCATCCTCCACGCAGACCAAACATCAGTCAAATGGAGGTGCTGAAGATGTGAGAGACTTCAGAGGTGATCACTGGAAAGGGCCGAGTATTGTTTTACAACAAATTCATTCCCACAACTTTAATTTTCCAAAGTATAGTCTACAGGTACATGCATATGTTGTAGAATGATGTAGGATGTAGTTTCAAGTTGTGGGAATGAATTTGTTGTAACTACTGAAACTGAAATGTACAGAAGAGAATAAGAGCCACTGGAAAAAAAAAATTTGGGGGTCATGACCCCCTTGGGATTCTAAGACAAAAAACAAACCAAAAAAAGTCAGCATTAACTGATACAAAGTTCTAACTTTAACCCAGGAATTCAGACTTTTTCAGTTAAATTTATCCTCATAATTTGTACTTTATTCTCAATTCTAACTTTTTACAATTCTAAAAGTGATATTTATGAGAAAAAAAGTCACAATCCTGCTTCTTGTTCTTTGAATTCTCAAAAACTATTTTTTACATTTAATTCATTAATTATTATTATTTTAAACAGAGGTCATCATCTTTTTTCCAAATGAACTGCTGAAAAATTTGTACTAGGTATAAATCTACCCAAATTCATCTTGACGATTGATAAAGTAAATAATGAAAAGAAATTAATTGTCAACATTTCTGATAATTAATCAACTAACTAATTTTACAAGACTCAAAGTTCTAGTTAGAGTTTCTCAGCTGTGATGCTTCAGTTCCTCGACTATTTAAATATGTTAAACTGTTAAATTCAAAATAAGACGGCTGTTTGAGGTTTAAAAGACCGAATCCATGTTCTTGTATTGACAGATAATGATAATAATGAAGACAACTGGCAGGTTAAATAATAATGAAAATAATTATTAGCACTCCACTAAATCTATCTTTAAACCTTTCCCCCCCTTTAAGGACAACTCACTCTCTCAAAGGTTCACACATCCAACACACTGACTTAATTTCAGCACACACTCATGGAGAGCACATAAGAAAGAGGTCTGTTGTGTTTATCAGGCATCCAAAGAGATCCACTTTTCACAATGGGACCTCTCCTTTCTTTTCCTTCCTGAAAAAGATCTCGGCCACCTTGAATCTATTTGACTGACAGCATGACAAAGAGGCTTCTTAATGTCCTGGAGAAAGAGCCTCCTCCTCTTTCCCTCTAAACTTCCTTACAGGGCGATCAGCTGTATCCATCATACCCCTCTTCCTGACCCCAGGCGGAACTGCTGCATCGGCAGCACCCCACCCCCGTTACCCCCTCACTCTCTCGCCACATCTCCTCCATTCTCCACCACCCTCCCGATTAATAGGCACCAGGTTGCCCTCGGTGACGGGACACACACTTAAATCCCATCAGTCGTCCTTACAGCAGCAAGAGCCGCAGCATCAGCAGGACTCTTTTTGTCTTAATCGGACAATGGAAGCAGTCCAGCCTTTGTTTGGGGCTTGACCCTGCACACAAACCGTGCCGATTTGAAAAAGTGACAGTAAACCTATTCAGAGCTGTTATCACTTCATCCTGCCCAGGGTCCCTCCACCAGAGGAGACATTTAACCAGCCAAGAGCCTCTTAGTAACTTTGGTATGTGAGATTTAAAAAATAAAAAAAAAAAAGGTTTTACAATCATTCATGAAATCAACCTTGTCAGTAAAAGAACTACATAAAGACAATCTGAATGAATTTTAAAACTTTCTACTGTAGACAATACACGCCTCAATTGCACTACAAGCACAGCTAAATGTAGTTTTAGAATTCCCCTTTGCTCTGATATAGTCATTATAGGTAAACATATAGTATTATTGTAGGGTTTATATTACAATATAAGGCATCTTGAGGCGACTATTGTTCTTATTTGACACTGTATAAATAAAACTGAATTTAATAGTCAGGTATTTTGTACTTTTCTAAATCAAAGCCTGATATGCTGCAAGTGTTTTGTAAAAAAATTCTGACATGACAAATTAAAGGAAAACCCCCCCAAAAACATTTCTTTAAATCCCTTAAAATTATTATGATCAGCATGCTTTGGGAAAAGTTTTTCTTTGAATAGGGATGAAAATGTAATAAAAAGTCTCTAAAACATGTTTTTGTGTTAAAGCGAATGCACAGATCTACTTATAAAATAGTCTGTTGAATGTCTGCATGTTTTATTTCTGGCTGCACTCAAGCTGAAATTGTGCCTCGCACAGATAATGGAGAAGAGAGAGCGAGGGTGCTACAGAGAGTGAGAGCGAGACAGAATGACCTCCACCGCCACAGAGGAACGCTGAGTCCTCGCAGCACATGGCTGGGTCTTGGTCACCTTAGCCTTGGACGGGCTGCAACAGCCAATGGTATAGCATTCTGCTACAGTCAGCCCTCTCCCCCACAATCCTGGCTGCAGGAACGCTCACTGACCTTGTATTTCAATATGAAAAGGGAGAGAGAATGAGTGAGTAATGTCCTGTTTGGGGTCGTGTTTGTGTAATTAAGGTTATGTGTGCGTGGGCAGCAGCATTTTTTGGAAAAGCATCTATGGGCTAAGGCAAAGATGCTGCCAAGGTGACGCGGGAAATCTGGCTGAAAGCTTGAGTGTTTCCAGCTGCTGTTAGCATACATCAAGTTCTCTCACATTAACAATTATACACAAATTATACACATAGAAAAAAAAGAAAGAAATGTGCATCAGTGTTGCAACTCCAACATCTAAGAGAGATTACACCAAATGGGTTGTTAAAATGATTTTCAGATGTCAATTGGAGCAAAAATAATGTCATGATTGATCAGCCCAAACCCATAAGTAAAGATTATTCACACAGCTACAATTTTCACAGCTGGATTATTAAAATTAAATTAAATGCTACTTTTAGCTGTTCTCTTATTCACAAGAGATCTGATTGGTGTTTGATTTGGTGCTCGTCCTGACCCAACCCTAAAAGCAACTGTGCCACCTCGCAGAAAAGACGAGGTGAATGTGTACATCACTGCAGTGAGGAGCCAGCAAATTGGTGATGGTCAATTAGTTTTCTATTCCACAATCAGTCTTAACAATCACAAGAAAGACCTTACACAAAACCTCCAAACCCACTCAGACTTAGATTAAAAAAATATGTATAAAGTTCAGCAAGGCTAAGAAAATCCACTTTATGTGTATGTGTTTGTGTAAAACATGTTTTGGTGTTAAAGTGAATGCACAGATCTACTTATAAAATAGTCTGGTGAATGTCTGCATGTTTTATTTCTGGCTACACTCGAGCTGAAAATGTGCGCGAGTGCTGAACAGCGAGCTGGTATATGCTTTAGTTCTGCAGTGCACCTAAGACACACACGCATGCACATGGTTGGATGGCCAGGCTAGAAACATTAACCAACTATAAATGACAAATTATTTATTAGACTATGCTAATGGACAGTTCACAAAGTCCTCAGTCTCTGTGACCTCAGCATAAACATATAGAAGTTTTTAACACCATTTAACTGAATCTGTGGTTTGTTTTAAAGGACTGGAAACTGATTACCCCAGCACTTCCTTAGCCCATTATTTTTGGCTCTTGTTCCGCTAATGTGTGCATACAGAAATATAGAGAAAACACTTTGTGATTGTGCCCCACTGCCCTCCCCGAAAGTGTCCTCTTCACTCTGCTAATATCCCTGTGGGATGGATAATCACTCTCTCCCTCTCTGAAGCCCTCTCACCCCCCTCATTAATTTTACAAGGTGACAGAATAACACGTGAATTAGTAATCAGTCATCAAAGGTCCGCTGGTTAAACCCATAAATAATTCCATACACCCCATTTTCTCATATTAAAACTGGGTTGAATTTTTTGACACAGGGTTCCTGCAATTGTTTCACAAGAAAAGCCTTGCTGGGACAGAAATGACTTCTGTCTTACAGAGCTTTTAATTTGGAAGAGGACACAGGAAATTCACAATGCAGCAACAAACAACATAGTGGCTCAAAAGTACTAAAATATGAACAACTTATTTGATAAAAATTAGTCCTCGGAGAAGCCCTATAATCTAAATAAAAAACAAGAACCAGTTACAACTGAGTTAAAACAGTCTTTTTTGATACTCTTTACTGTTACTGTACCAACAATAACAGTAAAGAGTGATGCTAGTTTCAGCTAGCATTAGAGGAAGCTAGCTCATCATTAGCTACCCGACTCAATCACATTTTTAGCATTTCAGTACACTACGCCATGGTATACTTTTACCTTTGTTGTTGATCCAACTCCAACTCCGTCCTCTCGTTATAAATTGAAAATAAACCAAATGGCTGAAAGTTGTAGAGCAGTTGAATACAACCTGGGTAAATAACTAAAAAACTTTTAGCATGCTAAACTGAAAAATTGAGACTTCAAGAGGAAAAACTTATACCAACCTAACCCACTGCCTGTGTGTGTGCGTGTGAAGTATTTTTTTTCTTGGTCATAAATATTAACAGGTCAGTTTTAGCCTACTGAACGTCTGTCAATCGAGTTAAAGCATTTTAAACAACATTAGCCGTATAACAGTGCTTGCTAACATAGCAAAAGCTCACATTTTTGAGCCAGCTAATATTAAGCGATCTTATTTACTTTTTGGGCCTCGGTTGCAGTGGGCGTGGCTTTCAGAGTACCACCCGACCCCTGGCCTTTGTCTCCAACGGCTCTCTCCTGATACATGCGGGTGATTGCATTTTATAGACTAACTCTGATTGTTTTATTTCCTCATCTGGAGGGGAAAAAAACAGCACTACACCCAAACCCATTAACACTGCAGTTAAGAGACACACTAATGATCATATGCAATGCTGTATGCAATTAAAGCTGTTGTGTCACATAAAATGTGACATGCAGTCAAAAACAGAGCACTTCTGTATGTGTTAAATGGGCTTGGTGGAGCTGAGGGAGTAATAAGAAGAAAAATTTAAAGCTAAGCTGCAATGCCAATCAAAATGTAAAGCAGTAAATGCTAAAAAAAAAAAAATCTTTTGCTTGCTTGTGTGAACAGAACATTCAGACAGATGAAGTGAAATTGCTTTAGTTATGACATAATATAGTGTTTTAGACAATCGCCTAAAGCCGGTTCGATCCCAGGTGAAGATACAAATCCTTTTGGGGTTGTTATCAGGAAGAACATTCAACAACAAAAAAATCTGCCAAATCAAACATGAAGAGCTACCCGCTGTTCTTTCATCTCATTGCAATGGTTCAGGCTCAGGTTACTTTATTTGTACCCATAGGTAGATTTACTTTGCAGCAGTGAGTCATCTATACTCACATTTTCAGCAGAGACACAGACACATGTAGCAAAGCTATGATATGTTTATCTGACTAATGGCTGCTGGAAAAAAGCAGTTTTTAAACAGTGTTGTTCTGTTCAAAAAGTTGTTCAGAAGCAAGAAACTGAAGCTCCTTATGCATTGTCAAGTAAAATTGAAAGTGTTGCACAAGGATGCTGGGCTCAGCTGTGGCTCACCAATCAGCGTCTTAAATGCAGACCACAACCTACTGAGTGGATTTCTGCCAAAGTCCCTTGCCAGACACCAAAAGCACCTCCAGAGATCATGTTTCCATGCTATTTTAGCAGGACGCAGTTGGGCCAACATACTATTAGACAGGAAATTTTAATATGTGGCCAATTGGAAAAATAGTGTCATAACTCAGGCAACTCAAGCCTTCAAACGTGTTGATGTTGTGAAAATGTCTAATCTTTTACTAATCCTGCCCAAGTAAAACTGGTCTGTAAAGATGAAGTAAATCAAGAAAGAAAAAAAAAAGATTTAAAACAAGTGACATCAACAACTCTCCCTTTTTTAAAGTCACATGCTTGTGCTGCCAGCACTTACTTTATTGCCCCTTTAAACTAGAAACACTCCAGTTTATTGTTTCAAGAATGCTTAAATGGCTTACTTCAAGATGGTATGAGCAAAAACACAATAAGATCATTTTATCTGGAGGATTTGGAAAGCAAAACCATAAATTTTCCTTCACAGTATTGTGCTGTGATCCAGACTGTGGCACAGCACATGCTGTGCTCTTTAAAACGAACATGAAGCTGCTGGCTGAAATTTCTGTCTGCAGGTACTGTACCGCTGGAGCTGGCATCTGTGCATGGGCAGGGAATACAGCAGTACACCCTGTGAGAACACACTGTTCCATAACACTGCTGTGCAAGAAGGGATTCTCCGCTGAATGCTTTCGAGGTTTCAGTGGCAAGAATGAGGATATATTATGACTGAGTGCTCTCAGTGGAGACACACGCACAATTTGCGCTTCGTGAGTTCATATTGCTGTAATGGAGTCCACAAAAATCTGAGAGATTGATCTTAAAAAAAAAAAAAGGAGGAACAGTGTAGACATGAGTCTGTACTTCGTGCCACAATCCTACTGTGATGTGATTTGCAAGACACAACCTAATTTCTTTTTCCAAGAGTTCAGCGAGAGTCTCTCCTTCACCTTGACATGCCATCACTCCCCCACAAACACGTGCATGAACTCCCGCTTTCATGGTGAACCTCTGACACACTTCCTGGCGATTGACTCGAGGGCACAACCAGCTCATTTTCATTCATTTCTGGGGGTTCATGTGCAGATGAAAAGAGCATAAAAGTCTGGATGATAATATTCTGTAACTGCACCACAAAAAGGAGTGTATGAATAGAGGTTGAGCATGGTAACAGGAGGCTTAAATAAACTAAGGATTAGGTTCACTAAGTCATTTGGTTAGTCAAGCACAAAATCCAGCAGTGACAGATAAGAGCCTGCCCTGCATGTCAGAATCATAGATAACAGGACAACAGGAAGTGGTGTCTACTGTGGTTGCGTAGCACTCATGCATAAATGTACACACACACAGACACACCACCAAGATTAGCATCATAGATCTCCTTTTGCAACAAAGAACAGGATGTTCAGCCCAGCGTTTTGGCTGCACCTCTACTAGTGATGGGTCGTTCGCGAACGAAATGGCTCTTAGAGCCGACTCTTTGAAGTGAACGACGCGAGCCTTTTTTTCCCCCCCTTTCTCTCACCCTCTCTCTCGCCCTTTTTTCCGCTAAACGCCGCACGCGCGGCCTGTACTTTGCGCTGGGCAGAGGGGGGAGGGGCGTTAGTTACACTCGCAGTAGCACAGGAACAGAGCCAGAGAGAAAAAGAGCAAGGGACAACAACATCACATTAGAAAGGTATAGTAATCATCCACTATTTTCAGTTGCAGATGATAAAGGATTCAGAAAGTTTATTCATGCAGGCCCATATGACAGAGAATGTGCATCTTCTTTTTGTTTTCATATTTTAATTTATATTTAATTGTGTTGTGGTTTGCAGTGTTTTGTGTTGTTTCACTTTAAATTTGTTTAAAAGGAAAAAGCTGAAAATTTAAATAGTTAAAAGTTTAAAATGTAAATAGTTGTTTTTTGTATTATATGATTTATTTATTACATTTTATGTGGAGTGAATAAATAAAGTATATTTATGGTGGCCCTTAGAGACAAAGCACGTACAAACTCAAACACAAACCTACATGTACAAACTCCAAAACACGTAAAAACTCAGAAGCACGTACAAACTCAGAATCACGTACAAAAGACAACAGAAGTGCTCCAGGATGCTAGGGCGCAGTGTTGAACTTTTGTTACCCAGTGGCTACACAAGCCAGGAAGTATCAACAACCGGATTTGGTGTGTGGTAGTAAGAGGTACAAGAACTTTTTTTTTTTTTTAAATTATTTGAATAAATATGAGTGCTTGTCTATAAATACACAAACAATACACACATGCTTTCAATTGTGTAATTTAAGTGATCTGAGTAGCTCTGTTTTGGAAGTTCAGTTAACGCTAGAAATGTGTTTTGGAGTTTGTACGTGCTTTGTCTCTAGGGGCCATATATAAACATATATAAATAAAACCACTTTTTTACATTAATAATTCCTTTTCTGCATAATTTTATATTATTGTTAATGATAAATTAATTAAAGCAACAAAACAACCTGAAGAGCCGGTTCGGAGCTGAAAGAGCCGGCTCTTTTTAGTGAGCCAAGCCGAAAGAGCCGGATCTCTAAAAAGAGCCGGAAATCCCATCACTAACCTCTACATTTTACATGTCCTACATTCTTGACTATAAGTTCCTTTCATCCATCCCAAAAAGCCAGATCACTCTAGGACTGAGAGAGAGAAAAAAAAGGGGGCATTCTTTCAGCTCAGAGGAATTTCATCCTTACATCGTTTCCGTTTCCCCTTTGCTCCTGAGCAGGCCGTAAACACTGAGGTGTGAAGCAGACTCTCACCCAGAAGCACAAATTCATGGTCGGCTGAGGGGATAACGTTAAACAGTTAATTATCTGCATTTTATTTAAGGGGTGAGTTAAATTAAGTTCAGCCTAAGGCTATGTCCACACTAGTGTTTTTAGTCGTTGTCAGAGTTGTGTGTCCACATTGAAACGGCCGAAAACGCTTACGTTCCAGTACTGTGCATGCGCAAAAGCGAATGAGAATTAAAGAACTTGAACAAAAGCTATCTGGAGCATGTACAAACTGATATTAATCTTTTTTAGGGCTGTCAAAATTGAGAGCAATCAAAACAACTGCTGTATAATGCACTCCACTATCTTTGTTTAATTGGTCACATGAATGCATCACATGACTAAAATGCGTCATCGTTTTAGAAAGTCTGCATTTTCGAGTGTCCACACTGCGACGGGACAGATCCGTTTTGAATGTTTGTATGTTTTTGAGAGAGTTTTCAAAACGCTGCGTGTTTCCCTGGGGAAAAGGCCGTCTCAGTGTGGACGGGAGGCCAAAACGGAGAGAAAACGATGCGTTTTCAAATGATTAGAGGACATCAGACAACTTGTTTTTATTGCTTAATAATGCAGAATAATCATATAGAAATAAAAAAAACTGACGTTGTGCGCTATTTGAGCATGTTGCCTGCCTGCAGCACTAAAGGACTCTGCGAGAGACGTCTGTCTCGCCCTAGCAGCACCTGTCCCTGTCCTCCTCTTCAGTTCGCCTCAACATAAGCTTATCATATTCTGTGATGTGATTTACTCCGAGGTGTTTGACGAGGTCAGTGGTGTTGCCACAACAACGTGTCCACACAGGACTCTGTTTGCGCTCAGCCATTGTTGTGAGTGTGCACGCCAGGGGCTGCCACACATTTATACAGCCGTATTCCGCATATGACTATGAAAGGCGTAAGAGGAAGTAGTTCCTTCCAAATTAGACGATCCGAATTGTATAGTTTCTTTCCACTGCGTTCATTTTAATGGAAAAACTACAAATTTACCCCAGAGTACTAAAATATTGATATTATAATATGAGAATCGATTCTAGAACATAAATTGCTGGTATCGGAAGAATCGATATTTCAGTATCGATCCGCACACCACTAATAGAAGCAGAACCAGTCGTATGTGTGGAGGGACAGTAATTGTGTGTGTATATGTAAGCATTTAAACACTGCAGACAGTAAAATTAACAGTAATAGTATTGTAGAAATTAATTTCACCGAAACAATAACGTAGCGCACAGTGTGACATCAAAAAATGCGCACACCTTTGATGCTGCGTTTTCTCCGTTTTTCTCGTCCACACATAAATGCAAAAACTGAGTTTTCAAAAATATCCACCCTGGCCGGAGTTTTTAAAAATCTCAGTTTTCAGTGACCAAAAACGCCGTTTACGTGTGGACGAAAGGTACAAACGCATAGAAAAACCTGCATTTTCAAAAATACCCGGGTACATGTGGACGTAGCCTAAGTTTTAAATTAAATTGCTCTGGATTTTGATGCCCACTTAATTTTTTGTTCATCAAACCTTATAGTGTGCTACTGAATACGTACAACCCTCCTTTACTAGTACTATGTACTAATTTCTGTTTACGTGTATGTACTGTAGTGACAATGGTTGGTAAAGAGAGAAGAAATGTGTACTGAAGTAAATAAAAAAAACAGATATAATTGCTCAGTTTCCTGCAGGTGAAACTAAGACATAACAGCTGATGGTGGAGGGCTTAGAGGAGGAAGCCCTCCCCCGGTAGCAGGATCAATGCACATAAATGGAAGAGGTCACAGACCTTTGACATCTCCTTTCAGCCGGGGGAGGGGCACAGGCCTTTGTGAAATTGGCTTTAATGATCCAGTTGTCAGGCGTGTCATACACCAGTATACAGTACATACAGTTTCAATTTACAATTTTAGGTCTTTCCTCTTCACACTCAGGTTTTACACATTTAACTAATCCAACAGCAACAAGTGTCAGGTTTGGATAAAGAAAAGTAATATTCTGTCTGCATCCAGCTGCCTTGTTTCTAGCTTCATCACTCCCACTTCTTTTTTCACCCTTTTCTCCCATCTCTTCCCCTCTGGAGGCTCACCAGCTCTTCTCAAACCTTATTTGTGCTTCTCCTCTTCTTCCTTTCATGATGCATTTTTCAAGAGACAATCATTAAAAAGGAAACATGGAGGACCACTTTCTACAGTGTTTGCTGTTTCCATGGTTCCGCAGAGATGATATTGAAAAATTAAAATTAGCAAGATGCCAAATATTAAATATTCACTCGGATGAATGAGAGCTTCAAAACACACGGTGAACTGTTCTTTCTGCTGCTTTTTAAGTGAATAGAATGGGAGACAGATGTGATTCTCTGCAGAAGAAAGAAAAACATACAGCCCTTACGTGGCCCCTGTAGTCTGAATATTTGCTTTCATTTATTTAGACTCACAACATTACAAGTGAACACAGTGTTCCTGGCATTCTTGGCCCCCAATAAAAATAAACAAAAAGACAGGTTAAAGGTTTACGAGCATCCATGTGGAACACGTTTGGCTTCGCACATCATGGCTGAGATGCTCTTTGAATTTTTATGTTTTGCTGAAAAGGGCCAGTTAATCTTTGATATACAGTGACACGGTAAGGTTAGCTAGTCACATCAGACACAGTTACTGCTAAAAAGCACTAAAGAGATCTCATTAGGAATCAGAAAACATCTTCTTCTCCTGAAAGTGAACCTCGATTTATCTGTAATTTATTTGCATTTACCAACAAGCATTTTTTTTGTAGGAGACCTGACCTCTGTTTGCAAGAAGTGGGACGTAATGCTTCTTTACGAGGGAGGGATGGAAATTTACTGCATTTCCAGCTTGTAGTCACACTACAGAACAACATATGTGAGACAAATGCATTAAATTGAATTTTTCTTTAATTAAAAAAGCTACAAAATACATATAAAACAATATCAATTAGCTTGAACCTCAAACAACGGCAACAGTTAAGCTGCCGAGATATTAATGCAGATGCAGTAATAATTTCAATAATACAAATAAATGTAAAAACACACATTTTATATACTGAATATTTTAACTTTTTATATTTTTAGGATGTTCTGCTGACAAAATTTACACACTTTTGTTTAAGTAAGCAAGTCAAATTTTAGTGCTTACTTTTTCTTGCTGTGGCACTGATGGAAACACTGATATTTTAATGAACTACGTTTTTGATGACAGAACAGGTTTTGGTGACACAATCGTTTTGACAACACGGGATATGAGGATAAAACCTGAATAGAGGGTCATGACTTCTGCCTCAGCAATTTGATGAATGGCGCCTATATTGAGGACCACCTGTTTTCTGGGGCTTGTCACACTGCAGCCGAAGAAGTGTGAAAACAATAGTGCTGATCTCTTTAGTTGGGATTTTGTCCCTCGTGCCATCTGCACTCGTGATCAGAAAAGGGCACATTCACTGAAAAGTACTTCAGAAAGGATCAACAGAAACATCTGCTGGTTACCCCCGGAGGTGTTTTTGTGATCTCAAAACTGGTATCATGGATGATCTGATTTAGTTTCATTGATCGGTATATAAAATTTGCTTGAAGCCACCATGGAATCTGAATCCACTGTGTTACTGATTAAATGGATAGTCAGTCGGTTTGAATCTTTTTGTTATGACAGTGAATACAACCCTCAGTGATCTGACAGAGCCCGGTTTATCATAACAGCATATGAACACAAATCTTCTTTGTGAAGGAAAAAAAGAGAAAGGCACAAGGCCAACTGAGTAAACAACACGACATGAACACCAAAAGCAGAGCCCCAAAAATTACAGTGAGAGAATAATAACAGGAAAATAAATCAATCTGTTACCCTGGTGACAATTGCCTGAGCACGAATGGATGTGACATAGTCATTTATCCACAACTTGGTTAATTTTTTTTTTTTCACAAGCGAAATGTCATGCTGCATTTTTGGAAAACCTCTTTGCCTCATAACAGGTTTCCAACACAATAAAACAATGGATGAGAAGATGGGGAAGAAAAGGAAGGTAGACCAGCATCGTAAGGAAAGAAAAGGTCGGATAATGCTCCGCCCAAATAAGATGCGTTATTATTTTAAATAGGACATTGTTTGAAGGCAAACAGAAATGAGGTGCATCTTACTTAATTTGTAGTTTTGAACGATCCAATGTGCATGGTTTTATGAAAAAGGGAGGGAACCTTCAGGTGTTTAATGAAACAACAGCTTAGAAATTTTTAAAGCTTTACTTGAGACTGCAGATTAAAAAGTTAAGATGCAAAAGTCACTGAAAGCAAGCCAGTCAGAGCCTTCACAAAGCAACATGAGAAAGAGACATCTCCTTCAAGGCTAAAGAGAGAGACCTGTCCTAGTGCACGAATGCTGTCATGGGGCCTTAGTTATCTCCACCAAGATTAAGTCCCAATTGTTCACCAGGAACAAAGGCAGCCAGTGAGGAAACCAGCCCCCCAAGGGCCAGATGGTCAGCGCTCAGAGCCCCCCTGACCCCTCCATTCCTTGTCCTCTTTGACAGGGCTGCGCGTGCTCCACGCAAGACAGGCCACCCAGCTAATTGACAAATGAATGATTACTCATGTGATACTGTACTCATGTAAAGTTCCTGCTGTGAAGCAGTAAAAAATAAGCAGAAAGTCTACTGTAAGCACCCCCGTGCATCTGGTACAGTGCCAAATGTGCTGTGGATGGAAGAATGTTGTAATATGCACAGGCTCCACATAAACCTGCTGCTCACTCTTATCTGATATGACTTTATCTAAGCTGTTGAAGCTTGTTTCAACACCAAGCCTTAGGCAACTGTAACAGTATTCAGCAGACACACGCACAAGTATTAGTGACCTGGCTCCAGGCACAGTCGGCATGGCTTTCCTAACAATGAATAATTACCAACAAGTACTGAAGCAATCACAGTGGATAAATGGACTGATTGCTAAAATGATCATGTTAAAGCTTGGCTGCACTCTCTCTCACACATCTTGTGGGGACATCTAATTGACATAATGCTTACCCTAGCCCCTTACCCCAATCCTAACCATGAAAAATGAATGCCCAACCATATCCCTTATCCTAAACCTAACCATAACCCAATTGTAACCCCTAAAACCTCTCAAAAAAACAAACAAACAACCTTCCAACCTGTGAGGACAAGGATTATGGTCCAAGGGCTGTTGTTCCCCACAAGTATAGCAAACTTCCAATTTTTGGTGGCCACAAAGATATAAACACACACACACACACACACACACACACACACACACACACACACACACACACACACACAGAGCCAGCGTTTACAGCTGAACATCAATGACATCCCGATTTAGAAGGCTTGCTGGTTTGTGCCAATTATACTGCACCAAAACAAATTAAGGCCTCGAGGAAAATAAGAAATAAAAAAAACGTAGCCTACCTTATATGTAACGCAGAAAGTCACATTTCCACGGGGATTGGGGTCCGTGTGTAAACTTGCGCTCTCCGGTTCCGACGCCAGTACCAACGTTGCTGCTGCTTTGGGCGCTCGGCTGCTCACAGCTGATCACAGCCGACGAAGCAACAACGTGACGTCAGGAAGCTACAGTACGTACCGTTTGGTTCAAATCAGCGGAAGTTCGGCTAAGGTTGTTCTTTGTGATCGCTTGTTTATCAAATGGGAGGAAAAAGGCAAAAGAGGTCGTCCAAAGCTAGTAAATGAATAGTAACCATCGACGATATGTATAAGTAGTTTTTTGTTTTTTATTTTATTATAGTTTAAACGTGCAAGAACTATATTAGGTACTACTAACTTTACGTTACAATATAGCGTCGACAGCATGATATTTGCTCGGTTGATTCGCAGATATAAGAAAAATAAACAGTTTGCACGAAAGACTAATGATAAACATGCCAAGAAAGTGAAAAGAACGAGTCAACAATCTCACCGAAACACGAACATACATCTACACACACCTGAAAATGAAGGTTATGTTTAAGTTGCATTTTTTTTTAAAACATGCATACTTACACCTTTAGGTGATTGTATGGTGATTGCGCAAACTGTTCAAAACCTGCTTTTGGTTTTCAGATCAAAATGCTGTCAGATCCCTCTGTATGTACAAATCATTAATACATTGGGGGTACACGAAAGCATGGTCTTAATAATGCTGCATAGCTTTGATAGATACTTCTGGTCATATAAAGGAATATGAATACGAAACATACGCGACATGTGGACTTTGCACCCCTTGTCATAAAGTCAAGCTCAATGGGCTTATTCAAGTTCTTGAAAACGAGTGAGCTCTCTCGATAAATTGTAAAACATCGCCCCCTGTCGTATGACATCAAGAATAAAAAAAATTACATTGAAGGTAAGCACTCAAGTTATTACGCAGTACAGCAAACAATTCTTGTGCAATAGATGCGCTTTTAAAAATGTGCAGCATTTACAGGAAACAAATGAACAGACATTAAATCAGAGAGAGAAGTGCATATGTGCACGATCCATAGGCCGAGGGCGTTAATCACTGCCGGACAGGCTAGATACAAAATGCACCTCTTCCTAGAACCTGTATTGACATATAGGGGCTTCCCAGAATTATAACGACCTTGCAGGAACATGTATTCTTATATCTATACTATACATTTTCCAAGGTAGAATGGTTGTGCAACAAACATATTTAATTACTTTGAAACATTAGGAAAGAAATATTTTTTTAATCTATTTAGAATTTTCTATTCTATTGGCATAATTCTGTCTACTCCATCTACTTTGTGTAATGTGCCAGTATGTGCCTGTAGTATTGATATTTTAACCTTTGCTGCCACTGGCAGCAAAACAGCCACAAAGCCTGATGCTACTACCACCATGTTTGACAGCTGGTATAGGTTTCTTAGGTTTTAAAACCCCACCTTTACTCTTCCAAAAATCCCAGTCTTTGTTTTGTGTGAGCATAAAACTTTTTGCCAGAAAGCATTTGGCTTGCCCATGTGGGCAGCTGCAAATTTCAGTCAAGCTTGAAGATGTTGAAGGTCTTTCTTGGTCAGCATCTTCTCAGTCCATGCCAATGTAACACTTCTAAAGCTTCACTGTATTCCAAAACTTTCCAGGCCGTAGCCTTGGTGGTTCTTGTTTGGCTCTTTTGGTTGTTCCTGGACATCCTAACCAATTTCCTCTCATGTGAGGGTGAAAGCCAAAGTCTGGAAGATGAGCCAAGGTGATGATACATCAGAATAACTTACACTTAAGTATATTGGTTTGAACTGCAGATCTGAGTTTGCAGTTGTTTAGAAATAGCTCCAAGAGACATTCCCAGATTATGTCTTTTAACACACTGTTGAACCTCAGCACAACTTATTAAAAGATTTAACTGAGTGTACGTATATATTTGAGCCTGTATATGTACTCTTGACACTGTGTGGAGTAGAGAAAATCTAAAATAAATTCAAATTTGCGCACCCAAGTGTTTCTTTAGATGTATGCTGCTCAACCATTGCACTCTGGAAAAAGAACCATCCAAAGAAATAAGTAAAAGTTCCAAATTGCCATGACAGTTATGGGCAAGATGAGTCTATGTAAACTTTCATAACTGACTGTACATGTTAGTTATGAAAGAATAATTTTGAGAGTGTGTGGTTTTGTTGCACATAATGTAAGCCAGTGGAGAATAGATTAAGCTAGTTAAAGCTCAGCTTTAACTGTAAAAATTATACTCCCAATTTAAAAAAAAAAAAAAAAAAAAAAAAAAAAAAAAAAAAAAAATTGGCAGTTATTAATCTAGTCAGATCATACAGAAACAAGATTAAATAATAATATATATTATATAATTATAATATATATAGATTAGTAATAATATATAATTCATCACAATTAATAAAATTATTCTAAATATATTATTTCTAATATGCTATATTATTATTATTATTATTATTATTATTATTATTATTATTATTATTATGTAATTGTCATAACATTTAGATACAGTGTTTATAGTACTTCCTATGGATATTCGGATGAATGGTTTTGCTGTTTATGTCGTGACCATTATTTTTTATTAACAGTCTAACCAACAGTATTTCTAAAAGTCTTTAAAAAAAAGAAAAAAGAACCAAATAGAATCTCTATATATCAACATTAAAGATAAATAATTTTAAACTTAATTTAAGTTTATTCTTCCTCAGATGGTAGATTTTCAGTGAGATCATAACGTTTAGGCAACTTTTTAACGTTTGGGAGCAGCAACGTGTTGCCTTCCAGTTTGTGATGTAGACTTGCGCATGCCCAGTACCTGACATTTGAAGTATCTTCTCAGGGGTGTTTGAACAGGAAGGCGGACATATTGGCTAGACTGTTGGAGAAAATCGGGCATCGTCTGCGATTGTTTTCTGAAAAGTAACACACATCAAACCCAATCTGTCTGTATTCCATCTGAGGGATAAAGCAGTTCGGACGGGGAGGCAATCGAGGCTCAGTGACAGCGCACGCAACGCTACGGATGGACTGCCTTTAAACGTTGTAACGACTCCGTCTTTACACTCATCGAAATTTGGAAGAAGCAGAAGTTTTTTTTCCCACCACTTCTACTTTTGAGCTGTCAGATTGGTTTGTCATTTTCTGCAGGGGCCTGGCATAGATATGGGAACGGCACAGGACTAGCTTTCCAACAAATTGTGCTTTTTTTCAGAGAGACGGTGCATTCACGTTTTAACTGCCTTTTGTTTGGATGCACCAACATTTTAAGCCCTTATCCTCAGCGGCATCCCACGGAGGCTGACTAATCTGTCGCCACATTTATCTTTGCCACTAAAGTTGTTTGCCACTCGTACCGGGGACACATACTTCAAATCCGAAAATGTGGCTTTTGCATGTTCAATGCAACCTTAAAGCGTGTGGAAGCTCCAGGAGAACGATGTGTTTTCTTTGAAGTGCGGCGGAAAGTTCAGAAGAAGAAAGGGACATTTGGCTAGCTAGCTAGCTATCGCTAGCTGCTAAAGCTAGCTAGCCACTCGCCATTGGGCTGTTTTGTTCATAACTCAACGTCGGGAATGAGTTTTGCAGCAAAAATGTCTGCTGGGGATACGATGGAGGCTCGATTTGAAAAGATCGATGCCATGTTGAAAGACCCAAAGTCAGAAATAAACACGGATTGTCTGCTGGTAAGTTTGTAGCATAGTAGCGGGCTAAAGTGGCTAACATAGCGATTCAGCCAATTTCGGGGTCAGTGTAGTCCTTGGAACAGAAATTCTTTCCGAGACCAGCACACTTCATCTTGTCACTGAAGAATTGCTGACACAGAATATACAGACATTTAGTTAGCTTGAACACCTGTGCACTGGCATGTAAAAACTAGGGGTATTAATTTTAACACCTCCAGATACTTTACAAAATCGAAGGCAAAAACGCACACTATAATAGGGTGGAAATAACAATCTTTAACTGCGGTATTCTGCTAGTTTAAAATAAAAATAACGAATAATTGTAACGTAATGACTAAGAAGTTGGACAGATGGCACAGAGACACACACTTCGTTACAATATTTTTGTTTTAGGCAAGTTAAAACCCATCAACTAGTGAGTTTCCTGCCTTGCGCTGCAAACCGATTGTGATATATATATTTTTGGTCACCAGTGTGCAGCTTAGAGCATTTAAAAGGTGACCAGTTAGATGTGTTGTTTGTTTCAGCTTCATATAAAGTGATAGGC
The DNA here is from genome assembly GCF_018398535.1 of Haplochromis burtoni. Lineage (NCBI taxonomy): Eukaryota > Metazoa > Chordata > Actinopteri > Cichliformes > Cichlidae > Haplochromis > Haplochromis burtoni. The sequence goes on along the minus strand of NW_024582364.1, from coordinate 4,996,703 downwards.
CCTCTTCAAGCCTGTTTTAACCTGCAGAGCTTCAGCTGCATCAGTACACCTGTTGGCTAGAGTTTTTCCTGCCTGTGGATGACAACTCACGAAATGACTCCTATCTTAAAAGAAAGGCGGCTGTTGCCACGTGCTTCAGCCTGGAGCAACACCTTTATTGGTTTTTATTACGTGCAGCAGTCCCAGAAACTGACTCATCGTGGAGGGGATGTTGTTACGTCGAGGGTGTGTTGATATGAGGAGCGTTTCAGGTTCAGTGACAGCCGTGCTGCGTGTTTTCGCACGGATTTGCGTCTTTGTGACTAAAGGGAGCGGTTATGCTCAGATGTTTGTTGTGGTAGAATCAAAATGAGTGTAGGTAATCGGCTGGGGGGACGGATGGACTTGCCTTGAATTTCCAGTTACTGACTTGAAACCTATGTTTTGGGTTTTCGTGTCTGACCTACTTTTTCGCCTTGGGCACACCACTGAAGTGGCAAGAAATAAACAGTTCCCATATTATTATGTATATCCTAATAGTTCTTGAGGCTACGTGGCTCTTTGATTGATTCCTCTTGACTTTATGATATAGGAGTGGACTAATGTCCTAAACAAATGAAGTAAGGAAAGCCCTATAGGAAAAGGGGCTTGTCCCAAAACCCCACCCACACATCCCAGAGTGTTTGTGTTCAGGGTGCTACAGATAGTGGTCTTTAGTTAAGAAAAATTGCTTAGCACTGACCTCCCATCGTGTTGCAGAAAAGGGGCTCTTAAACTCACCTAGAGGTGCACATGCTCTGCATTTCTAATGGCAAAAAGCTGTGGGGACTGTTCCCACTGGCAGCCTCACACACAAGGGTGTTGTTCGTTTTTTTTTTTTCGTTTTTTTTCTTCTTTTTCTTCCCCTCTCTGCAATCGCCCCTGATCAATGAATGGAGGCCTTTTGCTGAGGCGCTCTCTGCCACCATGCAACTCCACCCACAGCTTAATAAAATTCCATGCTAATCAAATAACCTCTTGTCTTTGACTGGCCTGGAGTTCCCTGTGTGTCCCAGAGCCATTCTGCATGTCTGGAGAGTTGAGCCCAAGCAGGCAGCTCTGAGGTAGCTGGGTGTGGGCTCTGCTCTCTACCCATAAACCAAAATTATGTGGACTGAAGACTCATGTTTCTGAGGGCTGTGAATCAGGACATTTAACGCATGAAACAGCCAACATGCTTGGCTATGAGTAATAGGCTCCATCAGAATGCACAATGCAAGCCTTTTACTGGCTGTGTTTCTGTACCTGGCATAGCACTCTGAAGTATAGGACCGTTGGGATTACACTTTTCCCTTATAGGAGCTTGGTCTGTGATATGTGTGATGGTGACATTTGGCCTGTACCTTAGTGCTCAGCTCTGGGCTTGCATAACCATTCACTGTTCTCCAGTCCTGCTGCCCTTATCTTCACCCGCTAAATAAATCCTGCTCAGAGTGAAGAGAGCCTTATCTAGATGGGCAGCCCCCTCCCCAATCATTGTGCTCTACATTGGCTTCTACAGAGCCAATCTGAACAGACAGAATTCCTGACATTGTGATGTGAAAGCTCAGTTGCCATTAAAGGTCTAAGCATTGTTAATATATTTTATTCTTCTGTCAACCAGCAATGACCGGTTTGTATCGAAGTCTTTAGAAAAATGAAAATTGGTTGTGTATTTGTCAAAGTACTGAAAAATGTCCCAGGTACCCTCGCACTTGGCGCTAGAGTATTAAAGTGGAGTCTGTTTATCATCTAGTGCATTATAATAAATGAATCGATGTGTTAGGACTCGCTGTGAGCGATAATTGAGGTGCACTACATAAAGGCTTCCTGCCATCATCTTCGTTCTTCCTTTGACACTTGGACTACGTCAGCGCCTCTGAGTTTGATCCCTCTTTCATCTGTTATTTGGGCTTTAAATCTGTAATAAGAGTAATTACAGGAAACGGCAAGGCCAATAAACCAGATTCATACGATGGCGACTGTGCGAGTACTGCACGTCAGGGTGGATGCTCTGACTTTGATTTAGAGTGTGAGCTAAAATCAGAAATGCTGCATATATTTCAGTTCGTGTAGGAGATGGCAATAGATAAATTAGCTTTGGGGTGAGATTCCTATACATTTAGATGAGTATGAGACAAAGAGATTTATTTTGTTGAAATCACATTTGGAGGTCAACATCAGCCAGTTTTTTCTACTTAGTTTAGATTTGGTCTTAAAACATCAGAACTGAGTGAGTGATTCTTATGCCTTATAATGAAATGATAAAGAAACTTTGGTATAAAAACAGCTGGTGTGAAAACTTGTATTTATTGTTTAAAGTCCAATTCGGACTAAGGTCTAATGCTGGATATAGCCCAATTAAGGGAAACTATCATACAATAAAACAAGGCCTTATAGAAGCTTACCTTGAAAAACAGTTGTTCTGAGCGTCTAGCATAAACATGTTTGTGGCCTGCGTTCTGATTTCCTTGCATGGTTGATTTGCCAAGGCCCAACTTTTGAAAAACAGCCAGTGAATCCTTGTCCTGCCTTCACGACCTTTGCCTTTAATGGACCTGCCCTGCCTCTTAAGGTGTTGTCTTGCACTGATAATGCAGCAAAATTCAGTGTCGTTCTAGATTTACCAGAGATTTTTTGACAGGAGGACATAATACTCACCCTTTTGTGGTGTTCTCAGTTAGCATATAGGCCTGTGTAAGGGGTATATGACAAGGCAAGATTTTCCAGGCCATTGTTATCATGATATACCAGTCCTCTAAGCTACTTCTGTTTTGTGTTAGTCAACCAAAACAAACTGCGCTGTGTAATGACCTTTCATTCTAAACCACAGCATCACATGTGCCATTTATCTGTTGAACATTTGTTAATTGTGACAAATATATACTATGAACAAAATCAGTCTTTTCACCATAAAGGCGACACTGGTGAATGCAGGAACCTTGAATGCACCACCGGTTGTTTTTGCATCTGCTCTTTCTCACAGCTGCATCCCCTGCAGGGCTAATGTAACTCTGACAAAAAGTACTGCAGTGGCCGTATTTTCATGGGGGCAATCACCTACAGCATTCATTTAAGTTTGATTTGTCCATTGCTCCCCGGAAGTAACAAAGGTATTTAAGTAAGGTATGTAATACTTTGGAAGATGCACGCGAAATGTGTGGGCTCTGTTGATTTGTTTTGAATTTAAAACAAAGCAACACCCGTCTGGAGCTTTTTTGATAATGAACTGTATCGTCTTGATTTGGAAAACATATTTGTGGTGAAGGTTACGGTCAGCATTTCATCTACCCCTATTGTCAGAAGGTTCAGGGCTGTCAGTTGTAAACTGCTCTCCTCAGCTATTCAGTTATGGGAACAACAATTGACTGAGCTATTTGTAGCAGTGCTTTCCCTCAACTGACTGATTATGTGCAGGAATGCATACTAAAATGGTCCAATCTTTTAAAAATGGAACTCCTCTTTCTTTTTTTTTTCTTTTCTTTTCTTTTTTTTGAAATGAGCCCATTCAGAATCTGTCTTGTTTACTAAGGGCTAAAATGCCCGTTGGGCGCTCCTGCGTACATAGTGGTCTATATTCCCTCCTTTAATGAACTGGTCATTTGCTGGCGTGTGCCGTGCAGGCAGAGGAGCACAGTTTTGCTTGAGAATCCACCGCTCAGTCATTGGAAACCAGTGAGCGATGGCCACTGTTGGAATTACTCCATTCTACTTTCACATGAAAGCTTTTGTGACAGTAATTCTCGCTCACTGGGACCTCATAAGAAACTCAAATACCCCTGTTTTGCCACTCCTGGGCTTACTGTCACAGCCATTTATCCAGCAGAGTTGTTAGATATGCAGTCTCTCAAGGCACATGGGATTTCCTGTCAGTAGATATTATCTGCAGCCAGAGTGTGTAAGAAGTAGTCCAGACAAAGTGCTTGGTTAGAAAAACTCCAGCTAAAGTCTCAGTGGTGGTTTCTAAGTGTACTAGAGGGATCAGCGTTAACTCTCTTGGAATGTCTTTACCTGAGAGGAAGTGATGTGTTATTTCATGCTTTGAATGGCTTCACTGGTTTGTATGATCACATTCACGTTTACACGGGCACACCCCGCTGTGGAATAGGCTGTCTGCTCAGCTGCTCACATGTGGAAAGCATATTGTCTTGAAGAGGTGGCAGAAAAGGACGTGAGAAGAAGGGCTCAACTTAGGCCGGTCCACATGCCTTGTGCTGGCATGCTGAGAGGGGATGATGTGGCCGAGTCTCTCATGGAAATTTTAACTCAGACTTTAATGTCTGGAAAAGAGCTTGTGCTTGTGTGTGTGTGTATTTTTATCCCTTAAGGATTAAGATATAAAGGAAATAATTATCATATGTAATGTCAGCCAATGCATTGGTGTGTTCCGTATAACCATACATTTTTTAAAAATTATTTATTTTAAACATAACTATCGCATTTCATGAATAGGGCGATGAGACGGTTTTTCATATGATTAGTTAGTAATCCCAGGGATGTGTCACCCACTGGCTGAAGCAGCATCAGCAGAAACTTCACGCTCTGGTTTGTTTTCCTTGCAATTTTTCCCAAGACTGCCACATAATAAAACATCCTGTGCACGGCTACTGCCCAGCCCCTTTCGAGTTGAGTTAATCGTATTTGTGATTTTCCTTATAACATAGATTGCAGGCACATCTTGTTAAGTTCATAGCAGCATATAATCTCAGTAATTGTATCATTTTAATTAATAGTGTCACATTTTTGCCTTTTGGCTGAAGGCTATGATAACAACTTGGATCCTTGGTGTTAATTTATAGTGTGTGTGCACCTTTTTTCATTCAGTTTGCCTGGAAAGTGCTCATTACTGCAAAGTATTCTAAATTACTCATGATGAAAAAGTATTTCAAGTATTCCTGTACTAACAGCCTCATATTTGGTACTGTAGCCTGGAGCAGTTTGCAATGAAAACTGTATTGCAAATAGGAATTTAATATGCAGACACCAAACAGGCAATAGGAGCTGGTTGAAATCCACTAGGTGGTCTTTGTGTGTCTGTTGTTTGAGTTGATGATTTTCATCTGAAAGAAAACAGACTCGCATAAATGGGTTGATCCATGATGTGCTGACAAGTTCAAGGGATATCTTCCAGCGGTATTTTCCAAACTCTCCATTCATGCCAGGCGTTGCAGTCATCTTGCAGTGTTTTGTTTTTTTCTCTCCTTGGCAGCACAGCTGTGTAGGTGGAACGGTGATAATACTTTGGAAGCATTACAATCCACATTAGTTCAGAGAGCTGGCAACAAGCCCCGATAATGTAAAGCACTTCTCAGATTCTGACAGTTTTCTTTGAAATTGCCTATCATGACATGCACTGTTAAGCTACACAAGTCTTGATGCCTCTCCAATGTGCAGGAAGCTGCAACTGGCTATTGGTATTGGCTGAATATAAAAATCACTGGTGGTCCTCTTGATGCATGTTATTAAAGGTTGTGACAAAATTGTGACAAAAATGACTCCTGCTTGGCCGTCTTACATGTATGTGCAGGTGATCTGGATGCTCTGCTCTGCTGTAGTCGGCACAGTCTAACCTCTCTATGCTGCTTCCCACCCAATGCTGAATTGTGCGGTGATAATCAGTTTCCCACAGATTTATTTTCTATCTGTGGTATAAATGGTTATGTTAATGTGTGTGTTTGTGTGGTGTTGCTGAAAAGCTGAATAAGTGAATAAAAAAAAAAATCTGTTTAAGTTTCTTTTCTGCAAATATTTATATTTCCCCAAGTTCTTCTGTCAGCGAGTTGCGTATTCCATTTCAACCCTGCCATATTGGATTAAATCCGGTGGTAGTGTGGTTGTGTATGAAGTTAAGGTAGCCCTCTAGCTTATAGTGGATCTTCAGAGCAAAACAAGTGCCACTGTCTACGCCACTATCAGAATAAAACTGAAGCAAAGGGCTCTTAACAACTTTGCTCCTATTAAAAGACAGCTCTCAACTTCTCCACTTTGACAGCTGGCCAAGAAGCCTTTTAGCTCAGCAAACAGACTAGGGCTGCAGCGATTCATCAATTAAATCGATTTCTAACAAAAAATTCCTCAGTGTAAATGTTTTTGCTTCGACGCGCAGTTTAACTTTGTAGCCCTCAGCTGTCACCATGTAAGTAGTTAAACATGTAGCCGAATTTTGTCTACATACACAAAGCGCGTAGCCGCTACTGAGACGGTAAACTCGAATGGAGTGAAACAAAAGTGTCTGAAACTGCAGCAATTGCCATAATAACCTTTACGGGGAAAAAAGTTGGCAGGAGTCACGTGGCGAGAATCAAACCACCTCTTCAGCAAGCTCTAATGTGAAGAAAAGTGAATTTTGTAGCAAACCCCCATTTCCACCACATTTGTTTTACACAGTAAAATATCTGCAGTAAAGCTGTAGAAATTAAAATTAAAGTATACGCAGATGAAATTTGAACTTAGTCTAATATGATGTTTAAATTGCTGAGAGTAGACGGCAGTCGTCCTATAATCGATTACGAAAATAATCGGTAGCTGTAGCCCTAAAACTGCCGTTTGTTGTTGATAGGTTGTTAAAGTAGTTCCATTTTTTCCCCTTCATGGTACGTGCAAAATCATGCATACAGGAAATCACTTGTACACTGTTTTGTTGCTTTACAATTTTATTTTGACTACACTTACCTGGTTGGTCATCCTACTTCCTCTATCGCTCATGAGTGGAAGGCCATTAATTCTAGGTTCTGTTGTATATCAATGCATAAACATCCATTAGGGGTATTTAATGTTGCTAAGCTACCTTATTTATTAATAGTTTGCCAGTTGATTAAAATGCCATATATATTGTTCCTCCTGGTATGTCTATATCAGCTTGCCCTCAGTTTCTCTCTATGAGGATAGGTGACACCACAGCAAACATGCAAATGCCGAAATTCAGACACCGATGCTCACAGCCAGTGCTGGTCATTTAGACTTTATCAAACTGACATTATTTTGTTTGTTAATCAGTTAGCTTTCACATTCTTGTTTCATGATTTTATCCTATATTGTATTTGTATTTTCCCTACCTGGCTCTGTTATTGCTCTGGTGTTTCCTTAGGATGGCTGGCTTTTCTTTGTTGCTTCCTTTATTTGTTCTCCTATTGGGCTAGCTAGCACAACATGCACCAGCTCTCTCCACTCCCTCTGCCTTTCCGTCATAGTGTTTTACAGTTGTGCTGATGATTGAAAATGAGGCTCTCTATGTGACTCTGCACTTGGGATAGATTATTATTATTTTTTCTCTTTCCTCTCCTTCACTTTTTTGTTGAGAACTTGCTTGGCCACATAACTAAAATAGCTCTCTGACGTGTACAGTCCTGTTGAGGAATGTTACTGTGGCTGTCCAGAGTTTTCTGCGGCAGGAAGTTATGCAAACGTGCATTGCTGAGCGCAAAGCCTTGTGATTAAGGTCCTGAAGGACTCAGTTCTTCAGCATTTTTTTTCCCAGTGTAAGCTGGCTGGATACTATATGGCTCAAAGGGCGTCTTTCTTTTCCCCCTCCCAGCCTCTTCTGTAAATACTCTCTCCTGAATGTTGACTTCTGAAGGTTTCTAAACTGAGCAGAAGAGCTTCCAAAGTATTAATTTTCCAGTGTTCTGTCCTGGTAAATTTTGAAGTTGTTTTTCTTCTTCCTAACAACCATTCTACACCTTTTACTTTTTCCTTTTCCCCTCCCACCTGCGTTTTCCTTGTACCGCCCATCCTGCAGGGCACTTGCTTGTTTTATGTCTGTGTCCTCCACTGTTGAGCAGAAACAGCAGAGTGACTTAAGAGGATTCCCAAGCTGCTGATTCACCATGTGTCATCGTTGCTTTGCTCAGAGAAACACAGACACTGCGGGAATGACAAGATTTCATGCTATGATGGAAAGTTCAGAGATGATTTGGCCAATAAATACATTTTATTGCATATTTTAATTGTAGCTCTTACCAGCTTTATATTGGAACATGTACCTCTGACCTTTTTAAAGGAAAGCATATGTAGGTTAGCTCACCCCTTGAAAACATCTGGCTCACACCTGCGCGAGGGACTTCATAACAGTTGACGTACATTCGAGGGTTTGTGTGCCCGTGTTTTTTCAGCCATTCTGGATTATGGAAGATTAGATTAAACCCTGCCAGTGGCACTTGTGCTGTAGCCTAGCCGAAGGCAAGACTGTTTCTCTCCATGTTTATAGTTCTTGAAATCACAAAAATTGTACTGTAAACAAAATGGCAACAAATACTTTATGTCTGTTTATTTTATTTGCTTTCAATCATTGATCCAAGTCGTACCCTAGCAGAGATGATGGTAATCAAGTTATGACTCTGTGGAGGGCCAGGAACATCGCTGTAATGCCTATGATAGGGAAGTGTGCAGTCGTCATTACTTACATATATTTCTTAGGTTCTTTTGACATTTAGCTTTTTTGCATCCGTGATGCTGCAACTGCTTATACAAACTTGTGATGTCAGTTTGGAATAATATACTTTTTGCTTGAAAAGACAAAAGCTAAAAAAGTCATTGCATTCATTTATAGATGGCAAAAATTGTATTGACCAAAGATAATGTTTTTGAATTCACTATGTTGGTGCTAAACATTATGGATGCAAAATTCTCATCTGATTCCAATTCTGATGTTTAAAGTTGCAATTTGGTAGAGAGCTCCCTGTGTCTTCACATTTGAAACTGGAACAGAAAAACTCTCGGCCATTGGTTGATGTCATAACATGTGCAGTTACTGGCCGATAACCTGGTGCATCCCCGTCATAAGTGTCATGCAATATGCAAGTCATGCTTTTTAAAACTTTTTTTAAAATTTGTTTTGTTTTTCAACAAAATGCTCAAGTGCTCCCCAACAGTAACATGATCCAGACTGGAAGCCAACTGCCAGTGTTATGCAGACATTTCTGCACAGAGCGGTTTCAAAGTTCGCTTTTCTCATGCCGTGTGAGATGACCGATCTGTGACGTTGTAGCAGCCTTTTAATTTTGCTTTCATGCATGGTCACCCTTCTGCTTTTCTTCCAGGATGGCTTGGATGCACTGGTATATGACCTTGACTTCCCTGCCCTGAGGAAAAACAAGAGTATTGACAACTTTTTGAATAGATGTAAGTACACTGCATCAAGCTTTCCCCCTTATGAGAGCTCCCTGTGTCTTTCTCATTAACTATTTGTGTTCACAGTTATGTATGGGTATAAGCCTAGATTCAGGGAGGGGGGAGGAGCAGTTTTTTGGGTCACGGCGTGTATGTGGGCTTGGACACAATAGGTGTCTGCTGTTTAGTGTCCCCAACAAAGGGGCTTTCATAAATGGTTGGTGACCCGCCTGATGTCTGTCAAGGCTGGCTTCTCTTTTTCACTGTGTCCCCAGAATGGGGGAAGCTGCTATAAATATGATGAAAAAAAAATCTATAAATCAAAGGTTTCTCTCTTTCCTTAATGTATCTGGTCAAACTGCTCAATTTCCAGCACTTAATATATGGGACAATGGTGAGTTATAGTGTGTACCCCAGAATTTGCACTCAAATCTGTACTCATACTGTATTGATCATGTGGTGGTTTTTATGGGATCTCAAGTGTCCATCTTAATGAATCAGAAATGCATGAGATACTGCTAAGATTGTGCAGGATATTAATGTCATGGTGCATGTTGTAACTCTTTGTGCATTCTTAACAGGTTTTTTTAAAAAGTTTTGAGGACAACTAGAATATAACGTGTCATATTTGAATATCAAGTGACCTACTGTAAACCCCTAGGCAAAAACTGCCATTAGGCATCTTCTCAATTACTCTTGGTTCCGTATTTTCGTGAAAGGCATTGATGGATATGGAATAATGGCGCTATCTACCAAGACAGTGATCTTCAGTAGCATGACTTGCCTGAAGCACTTCTAGCTCTGAATCCCCAGCCATGCATTGTGGTTTGCACCACAATCAAATCAGCTGTTTGCTCTACTGTATGTATGCCAAGACCTACTGACATTAATCCATCACCCGGCCTCGTGAGCAGATATACTCACACGGTATATTATCTATAACAGTAACTGGAGTTCCTATTTGTTGCATTTCTAAACATGTTTTTTTTTTTTATGTCTTCAGGGTTGCCTGGGATTTTTCAAGTAGGGATCATGATCCCAGGAACTCATGCGTGGTGGAAATGACTCACAAATGTTCTTATTCTAATAGCTTAGTACTTTCTTTTTATTTTTAGATCACTTGAACTTGGATGCCCCCCCGCACCCCGCTTTTCCATGCATTCCCGTGCTAGTTGTGAGTCATGTGAATTGAAAATTATCCCACTAGTACTGCTTTGACCAAATTTGGCTGAACAGTGGATACTGACTCCCCAAGGGGAGCTAGAATTATTACATCAGGGAAAGGCCAACTCTCAGTAAGCAACAAACTTTCCCTAAACGGCGTCACTCAGCTGTGCAGTTGCAGTACGCTGTCAACTTGTTCTGCTTTGCTTGCCAACAATGTGGATGTCCTATGAAAGTAACCTCTGAGATTGCATAAACAGGGAGGCTGTGATCCCTCAGTGATGGAGATACACCTTCTCTCAAAGGTCAACACCATAACAAGAGCTTTGTGCATTTCTCCTGGTAACTTTGCATGTTTTTTTTTTTTCTTCCCCCCCAGACAAAGAGACGATTAGTAACATTCGTGATCTGCGAATGAAAGCGGAGGACTATGAGGTGGTTAAAGTTATTGGGAGGGGTGCATTTGGAGAGGTGCAGTTGGTAAGAGTGCCATTCTGTCTTTTTATTTCTTTATTTCTTTGAATAGCGCAGTAGCTATAAATGTAGCACATTGATGAATAAGTCTGACTTGATTGCTGCCTCATTATCGTTTTTCAGGTAAGACATAAAGCGACAAGCAAAGTATATGCCATGAAGCTGCTGAGTAAGTTTGAGATGATCAAGAGGTCAGACTCTGCTTTCTTCTGGGAGGAGAGGGACATCATGGCCTTTGCCAATAGTTCATGGGTCGTTCAGGTATGATGGGACAGAGGAGTGTCTAAACATGCAGTTATTAGTCAGACATGGTTCAGACCACATAAATCCAGCCTCATTCATGTGTCTGACATAAATTGTTGGGATACTTTTGAATCCTTTTCCTAATTGTTTGAATTCTGTCCTTCTACAGCTCTTTTTTGCATTCCAAGATGACCGCTACCTCTACATGGTGATGGAGTACATGCCTGGTGGTGATTTGGTAAACTTGATGAGCAACTATGACGTCCCAGAGAAGTGGGCTCGCTTTTACACAGCCGAGGTAGTCCTGGCCCTGGATGGAATCCACTCTATGGGCTTCATTCACAGGTGACAGTACAACATTTGTATTTTTCTTTGTTTGTGGTGTTCATATATGTTGAAAAAGAAGCTATTTTCGTTATTTAAAAAGACTTATTAACATTACATCGTCATTTCTAGTTCTGTTTTTTTTTTTTTCCCCACAAGGCATTTTTTCCCGTTGTAATTGTGTGAGATTTGTAGCGTAATCAAAGAGGTTTGGTGGCAACCTGTGATCTAAGGAAGCATTGTAATAAGCAGGAAGTAACGTTGCTAGGTGCTATCGGTTTTAAGAGACTTCACAACTGCTTCTCAGAACTTTGGAAAAAAAAAAACCCAAAACATTTTTCCACACTGTCAGCTTCATTTTTCTTTCTAATATGTAAAAGATTGCTAAAGATAAGTTGGGTAGACATGCACTGTTTTTTTTTTTTTTTTTTTTTTTTTTTTTCTCATGGCATCCAGTGCAACAAACATGTTTGCCAATGTGTGAAATGGCGTGGGCCAGAGGGAGCTTTATATAGTCAATAGCAGAGCAACAAGTATGGCATGCATCTGAACATCAAATTGTTTCTCCACACAACAGCCCTGAAGCACTTTGAGTTCATAACATTACTGGGTACAGTGGTGGAATTTTTTTTCCATCAGTTTTCTTCTAATTGGAGTAGAGCATTTTTTAGATGGATATATCCTTTATTAATCCTTTTGCAGGAAATCACATTTCCACGGCAGCTTTAACCCAGACACAACACATCCCAAACAGCAAAACAATGTTAATTTCTAATAAAGTTAACGTTAATGTGCATTAAATGGTCTTATAACAGCTTGTATAAAGGATTTCCTGACGTGCTCAGATTTGCACGATGTGCAGAGAAACATGAACACTATTCTCATTAACAGCTGCCCACATACCTCATGCCATCTGATCTGTCGCTGCTACAGCGTTCAGACAGATCTGACTGTGTTGTTTTTTGTTTTGTTTCTCTAACCTTAACGCTAATGCCCATGCATCGGCTCAGCCTGAGAACGCTGCTGAAGCCTTTGAATGTTTTGGATGAGTTTAGTTTCCTTGTGATGCGTGTGTTTGATTTGGATGTTTTTATTGGCATCGTGCTTGAACTGATGTCTAACGATGTTTTTGTTTCCTCAGAGATGTCAAGCCTGATAACATGTTGCTTGACAAAGCAGGCCACTTAAAGCTCGCAGACTTTGGGACCTGCATGAAAATGAACAAGGTATCAGATTCACTTTCTTTCAACACAGCCATATTGTCAGATGATGTTGATAAGATTATTTTAAAAATTTCTGTGTTGTAAGTTAATGCTGCTCAGTTATAGTGAGAATCCCAGTCATGATTATTCTGGTCTGTATTTTAATCTTGATTATTGAGCAATATTAGACATTATCTTAACAACGAGTATGGAGTTACTGAACTTTAAGAATGTGTCCTTGTATAAGGAAAAATGAGGTGGAGGTGTCGAGGTGGTTTTTTTGGGGACCCGTTCTGAATTTATTGTCAGATCTTTAGCTCAGCACCTGTTGATTAATTGTTTACTTAGAGAGAGGGGAAAATTCTAACTTAGAAAGCTGGGAGGCGGTTTTGTTGCCAGAAAGATGTGAATAATGCTTTAGATTATTTGCAGCTCATACTCGACACCTCAACATTTTTATAAAAATCGCATAAATCTACTTTAAGAGTTTTACTTCAAGATAGATCTCGAGGAGTTAAAGATTAATAGCTGAGTTTAAGTGTCTGGACATAGCTGGCATACAAATAACACTGCAAGAAGAGTATTTGTATTATTATCATAGTTTTATTTTGATCTAATTGTTGAAAGCCAAAATTGTAATTTAGGTTAAAATCTGATAAATCACTTAGTCGTTGTTTTCATCCACTTTTATAGAATTAAATAAACAACAACATTAATAATAGTAATTACTGGGATGGCAGGTTGGCTGTAGCTCAGTAGAGCTGGTCATTTATTGATTGGAAGGTTGGTGGTTTGATTCCTGGCTCTCCAGTCTGCATGCCAAATATCTTTAGGCAAGACTCTAACCCCATATTGCTCTCTGACGCATCTATCGGAGTATGAGTCTGTGTGAATATTAGCTAGAAAGTACTTAAGCATAGACAAAAGTGCTTAAGTGCTTATATGAATGGGTGAATGAGGCATCTTGTGTAAAGTGCTTTGAGTGCTCTGGCAAAGTGAAAAGGTGCTATATAAGAATGAGTCTATTTACCATATCCCTGTAATAATGATAATTTTTTTGAAGTAAAGTGTTGGAGTTGTTAATGTTTATGATGCTCGTGCCCTTCAGGACGGTATGGTACGATGTGACACAGCAGTGGGAACTCCAGACTACATTTCACCTGAGGTACTGAAATCCCAAGGAGGAGATGGGTATTATGGCAGAGAGTGCGACTGGTGGTCAGTGGGAGTGTTTCTGTACGAAATGTTAGTTGGTGAGTATTTGCATTGAAAGATGACTTATTTTACATATTTAGAGCCAGACATATTACTTACCTGTTGCTCTCGTTTGTCCCGTGCATAGGCGACACTCCTTTCTATGCAGACTCACTAGTGGGGACCTATAGCAAAATTATGAACCACAAGAATGCGCTGACCTTCCCTGATGACAGCGACATATCCAATGACGCCAAGAATCTGATCTGTGCTTTCCTGACTGACAGGTTAGATGGCCACAGACCGAGCAGCGAATCACGAAGCTTTTTGTCAGAGATCCTTTTCTTTGCATAAATTGTTTTCAGATGTAGAGAACCCTCTGTGAAAAACAAAAAATCTTAATAGCAGAGATAATGGCTCTCTTTGCATTCAGATACTTGCTGTCTTCGGCTGACATTACCATACAGAATTGCTGAAATTACTAAATTTCTCCTCCTGACCCCCACAGGGATGTTCGACTCGGCCGTAATGGTGTAGATGAAATCAAGAGGCATCCCTTCTTCAAGAATGACCAGTGGACGTGGGAGAACATCAGAGAGAGTACGAATGTTTTCACTCTTAATGTTAAGGATTATTTTCACAACTCCCTTTTAATTTGGCTGCGGCTCACTGTTATTGCAATCATGGATCCTGCGATCATGTTTTCCATTTGACCTACTGCAGACAGTTGCAGGAAATTCTTGTAGACGAGCCATTCATTCAGTATCCTTTCTAAGACTAAACGTGATTCCTGCTCAGAGTAATAACTTGCAGCGCAGCATTTTTGAGGCCAACAATGGGGAAAGCAGTTTAAAGCAAATGTTAATGCGCTGGGATTGACACTGGAGCAAAGAGAGATTAGAAATGTAGTGCTAAATCCACTAGCTATAGTCGGTTCTTTACTGGCTTTATATTTAATACTTTACTAGACTGAAGTCAGCACTTTGTTGCCACCGCCACCCCCACCCCGTTCGTGTATCAGGGGCTGACCAGCTCTACTAGCTGGCTGCTTTCCCTTGTTTTTAAGAGGGTCTCCAAAGAAAGAAAAAAGTCATTCCGGAGGGGGAAAAAGATAATTATATCATAGTTACAGCAGATTTAAATATTTATAATATACCACAGTGATAAGAAGAAGCCAAGAAATTTTATTTGGTTTGGGCTAACTGACTATATAAATGACTTAGTTTGCATGTATTATTTTAAAAAAAAAAATGAACATTTTAGTTTTTAAGCTTTTGCACTTAAAAAATAGACTTACTTTGCTTCAGTATGTACTAGCCATAGGATATCAGAAATATGGTTGTCAGTAGAAATTAATACTGAAATATCATGATTCCTAACTGTTAAAACATTAAATGCAAGCTCTTTAAATACTGATCATAGTGTTAACATTGACTTAATCAGCTTTTTTAATCAGTTGTACAGGATAAGTCTTTGTGAACATTATGTGTTTCTAGCCTGAAACTATCATTCAGTTATAAGTGTACTTATACAGGGTGGGCCATTTATATGGATACACCGTAATAAAATGGGAATGGTTGGTGATATTAAAGTCCTGTTTGTGGCACATTAGTATATGTGAGGGGGCAAACTCCTCAAGATGGGTGGTGACCATGGTGGCCATTTAGAAGTCGGCCATCTTGGATACAACTTTTGTTTTTTCAATAGGAAGAGGGCCATGTGACACATCAAACTTATTGGTAATGTCACAAGAAAAACAATGGTGTGCTTGGTTTCAACGTAACTTTATTCTTTCATGAGTTATTTACAAGTTTCTGACCACTTATAAAATGTGTTCAATGTGCTGCCCATTGTGTTGGATTGTCAATGCAACCCTCTTCTCCCACTCTTCACACACTGATAGCAACACCGCAGGAGAAATGCCAGCACAGGCATCCAGTATCCGTAGTTTCAGGTGCTGCACATCTCGTATCTTCACACCATAGACAATTGCCTTCAGATGACCCCAAAGATAAAAGTCTAAGGGGGTCAGATCGGGAGACCTTGGGGGCCATTCAACTGGCCCACGACGACCAATCCACTTTCCAGGAAACTGTTCATCTAGGAATGCTCGGACCTGGCACCCATAATGTGGTGGTGCACCATCTTGCTGGAAAAACTCAGGGAACGTGCCAGCTTCAGTGCATAAAGAGGGAAACACATCATCATGTAGCAATTTCAAATATCCAGTGGCCTTGAGGTTTCCATTGATGAAGAATGGACCCACTATCGTTGTACCCCATATACCACACCAAACCATCACTTTTGTTGTTCCAACAGTCTTGGAGGGATCCATCCAATGTGGGTTAGTGTCAGACCAATAGCGGTGGTTTTGTTTGTTAACTTCACCATTCACATAAAAGTTTGCCTCATCACTGAACAAAATCTTCTGCGTGAACTGAGGGTCCTGTTCCAATTTTTGTTTTGCCCATTCTGCAAATTCTGTGCGCCGATCTGGGTCATCCTCGTTGAGATGCTGCAGTAGCTGGAGTTTGTAAGGGTGCCATTTGTGAGTAGCTAATATCCGCCGAAGGGATGTTCGACTAATGCCACTCTCCAGTGACATGCGGCGAGTGCTACGCTGTGGGCTCTTGCTGAATGAAGCTAGGACAGCCACTGATGTTTCTTCATTAGTGACAGTTTTCTTGCGTCCACATTTTGGCAAATCCAACACTGAACCAGTTTCACGAAACTTAGCAAGCAGTTTGCTAACTGTAGCATGGGAGATGGGTGGTCTCGTAGGGTGTCTTGCATTGAAATCTGCTGCAATGACCCGGTTACTGCGTTCACCAGATATCAACACAATTTCGATCCGCTCCTCACGTGTTAACCTCTTCGACATGTCAATGGCTGTGAACAAAGAGAAACTTGTAAATAACTCATGAAAGAATAAAGTTACGTTGAAACCAAGCACACCATTGTTTTTCTTGTGACATTACCAATAAGTTTGATGTGTCACATGGCCCTCTTCCTATTGAAAAAAACAAAAGTTGTATCCAAGATGGCCGACTTCTAAATGGCCACCATGGTCACCACCCATCTTGAGGAGTTTGCCCCCTCACATATACTAATGTGCCACAAACAGGACTTTAATATCACCAACCATTCCCATTTTATTACGGTGTATCCATATAAATGGCCCACCCTGTACATCTTATAACATAGCTTAAATTCAATGTGTAGTTCATCTGTTATGATGATCTTCATCATTTCCTCCATATAAAATTTCCCACAAGTCACACCACACCTGTTGCTGCATTTGCAAACTATTTTATGTTATTACTAAGTAATCACAGTGTTGGCTTTGACTTGTTCTGAAATATCAGTTTTCATGACATCCCTGGTGTTTATTAATTAATATTAAACAAAACTTGAATGGTATCAGGACATTGACTGACTTTGTGTTATGTTATTCCCTGTAGTGAAAGACCACACTTTTAGGAGTGTTTTCTAAAACATGTGCTCTGAATTTTTGTCATGCCCTCTAACACATGGAGGCTTTTATGTATAATAAAATTTGGTGTGTCTTGCCCCCCCCCCCCTCTTTGTTGTCTCCTTTGCTGCACTGTGCAGCGGCTGCCCCTGTAGTCCCCGAACTTAGCAGTGACACTGACACCAGTAACTTTGATGACATTGAGGAGGATCGGGGAGAGGAGGAGACCTTTCCCATACCAAAGGCCTTTGTGGGCAACCAGCTCCCGTTTGTAGGCTTCACCTATTACAGTAATCAACAGTAAGTCTGCCAGACTTGTTCTTTGTACCACTAAATTATGTGTGTGTTCTGCTTTTTTCCCTTCATCTTTCTTGAATTTTTATATTTATACCTGTATATATTATGTCAATACAGGTTTTTAATTGTGCATCAAGGATGCTTTAGCCATGGAGCCAAACAAACAACAACAAATTTCAGAGTAAATGTCACAGACTTATGAAAAGTTCATTGTCTGTTAACGCTTTTTTTTCCAGCATTTTGCGAAGGTCCGCTGACACGAAGAGCAGTGACAAGCGTAGCAGTTCCACAAAAGAAGATAAGAGTCATGTGAGTACAAGTCTTCAAGACAAGGTCTTTGACACGTTGGATGTCTGCAACTTTATCTGATCAGTTGAAATGGAATGTTTCTGTTCAGTTGGAGAACCTGCAAAAACGAATCTACCAGCTAGAGGAGCAGCTGCACAGTGAAATGCAGTTGAAAGATGAGTTGGAGCAGAAATGCAGGTATGGAATAATCCTTTGTCTTAC
Organism: Haplochromis burtoni; assembly: GCF_018398535.1. NCBI lineage: Eukaryota > Metazoa > Chordata > Actinopteri > Cichliformes > Cichlidae > Haplochromis > Haplochromis burtoni. Next base: position 4,978,718 of record NW_024582364.1, on the reverse strand, counting down.
GTTCATAGCCACTTTCCAAAATACAGATTAAGACAAAGCCTCGGCTTGAAGGAAAAGAATGAAGATGTAAATTTCTTAATCCACGATGGGAAAATGAGTCTGCCTGTTAGTCTGACTAAAGACATCTTGCAAAAACGTTGAGCCTGATGAGAACAGAATTGATGAGTTGCAAACTCTAAAAAAAGTTTTGTTTCGTGGGAGGATTAATGGTATGTATAAGCTTGAATGACACTTAATAACGACATGGTCCCAAAGTGTCTTCTGTCCCTTGGTGCCTCTGTGATTTTATGAGGAAACTGGAGTTTTCCATGAAACAATTTTCACAAGATTTTACAAACTTCAGCCTCATTGTTTCATCTCTGTGAGAGACATTCAGAGTGTTTATTTATTTATTTTTATTTATTTTTTCTCTTGTTGCCCCTAGGACATCAAACAACAAGATTGAAAAGATTATGAAAGAGCTGGATGAAGAGGTAAATGCCTTTTTAAAATATTTCTTCCTCGCATTATAAATTCCTGTTATCAGCTTTGCAGTACACTCCTTTGATTTTGTTAATATAGTGTGGTGTCGCTAGCAAGCTATGAAGTCAAATATATTACTGTTTCAGATCAGTGGCTAGATTAGAGCTTGTTCCCCATCCACATCAAAGCTGCTCTTTTGTTCCTCGCTTTAGGCAAACTTGAGGAAGAGCGCCGATGCCAGCTTGTCTCTGCTGGAGAAGGACAAGCTTATGCAGCAGCACAGATTCACAGAGTACCAAAGAAAAGCCGACCAGGAGTCAGAGAAGAGACGGAATTTGGAAAACGAAGGTGAACTTAATGAAATGCTGCTGAGGTTATGAGTTAGACTTCTTGCAAAATACACGCACTGGTCACTTTATTAGGTACACATGTTCAACTGCTTGTTAATGCAAATATCTAATCAATCACATAGCAGGAAGTCGGTGCACGAAGGCCGGTAGATATGGTTAAGATGACCTGCTAAAGTTCAAACTGGGCATCAGAATGGGAAACAGAGGGGATATAAGTGACTTTGAAGATGGCTTGTTTGTTGGTGCCAGATGAGCTGGGATGTTTCAGAGAATGGTCCGCAAAAAAATGGCAGGAAGTTCACTGTACTCCAATGGCCTCCACAGTCAGGAGGACTCAAACCAATAAATGCAACTTTGGAATCTGATGAATGAGGGATTCTTAATTTGGATGTCCAGGCGACAAAATTGCAGAAACTGTGTGATGCTTTCGTATCAATATGGAGCAAAACGTCGGAGGAATGTTTCGAGCACCATGAAGAATGAAAGAAGTTCTAAAGGCAAATTGGTGTTCAACCCAGTACTAGCAAAATTGGGGAGAATTTTAATTGTTGAGTAAGATGAAGTATGTACTTTTTTTTTTATCAGATGAAGCCTAATGTGCTGACTGGATTACCTGATAACCTCGTACCGTCTTCATCTTCCTAACTGCTGACTTTCTGCACATGGGCTTCTGACTTGAAATTACTCTTATCAGCTCTTTTTTTTTTTTTTTATACATTTAATTTTATTTATTTTTGAAGAAAAACACAAAAAAGTCACGAAAGTTCTTTGTGCTAATACTTTCTTTCAGTCCTTTAGCAGTAATTTGCTGTCCAAAGTTAATAGTTTTTGTAGACATAAAGTCTAAAAATGAAGAAAGACAAACCTGCCTCAGACACTCCTAGTCTGATCACTCTGGAGAAAAAAAATGAATTACTGAATAATGAATTACTAAAAGGCACCTCAGCCATGTCACATTACATTTATAAACACACCCATAGCTAAACAAGCAGCTGCTATTATGTAGTGGTAAAATCTAATGTTCATATAATAAAGTTAATGATGTGTGTTGGCTCTAGGCTGCTGACATAAAATAATTTATACTGGGGAAACTAAATCTAACTCTGCTGTAATTGGAAAGAGGAGCTTAAATGAGGTTGATTGAGTTTTTTTTCTTATTCTTTATTTCCTTTATTTCCCCTTAGTGTCAAATTTGAAGGAGCAGTTGGAAGATATGAAGAAAATCAGTCAGAACTCGCAAGCCTCAAATGACAAGATTACCCAGCTTCAGAATCAGGTATACAGAAGACACATGCATGCACACTCTGGAAACTGAAGGACAAAACATTAAATGTTTTTTCCCTCCCTTTGTGTTGGATTTTTTTCTTTAATTTTTATTTTGGATTGACAGCTGGAAGAGGCCAACGACTTGCTGCGTGCAGAGTCAGACACGGCGGGGAGACTGAGGAAGAGCCACACAGAGATGACCAAGTCAATGGCACATTTGGAGAATTTGAACCGTGAGCTGCAGGAGAGGAGCCGCGCAGTAGAAGGAGAGAAGGCGCAGCTGGAGAAGGAGCTCCTGCTTCTACAGAGCACCCTGGACTCTGAACGGAGGAACTACAGTCAGGACTCAGAGGAGATCAGGGAGCTGCAAGGTGACACTGATATATCACTTCGAAAACAAGTGAAATCTGCGATAGCTCGACCAGATTACAGTTTCACTTATTGATAACTGAAAAAGCAAGTGTTACCATACAGTTAAAATACATATTTAAAAGTCCAAAGTAGAATTGAATTGGTATGAAATAATTACTTTAAAAGGCTTTAAAAAAAAAAGAGGAAAAAACCCAGCTTCATGTCTTAACTGTCTGCCTTTATCTTTCACTCTTAGCGAGATTGTCGGGGTTGCAGGAGGATAACAAAAACTTGAAGCTTAGTCTGTCCAAGATGGAGGCGGAACGCAAACAGGCCCAGGAAAGAAGCAATAATTTGGAGAAGGTATGCATGTCACACTGAGTGGTATTTGTGCATCCAATTTGTAGACGTGTGCAAGTTGTTTGATTTTTTTTGTTGTTGTGTTCTTTTGTTGTTTTCCCTCGCCACAGGAAAAGAACAATTTGGAGATAGACCTGAATTACAAACTGAAGACCTTGCAGCAGCGTCTGGAGCAAGAACAGACGGAGCACAGGGTGACGCGGGCACAGCTCACTGACAAATACGAGTCTATCGAAGAAGCCAAATCAGCTGCCATGTCTGGTATGTCAGGCCTACGTGCGCTCATGCCCTGCTTCACTTCTTGTGTTTCCCCCCCTCTAATTCAAATCATTAAGATTCTTTTTTTGCTTTGACTGTTCTATTTGTCTCAAATATTATTACCTTTTCTCTCTGCGTCATGGTTATTTTCTACTATCTTATAAGAAGTCACCTCCAGGTTCTGTTTTCGGTGAGAGGAATTCATGGTGCAAAGCAATGAGCGTGTTAGGACATTGCCTTGTTGCATATTCAGGGTTTTTTTTTGCAATAGAATGATACAGCAAAAGATTCACCCAGACGGCTCAGCTTGGTGATACATACAAAAAAGAAAAAATTAAAATGAGCTTTTCTGTATCAAATGTCTCTATGCAATCTTCGAGCTTTGAACAGACGCCAGTTGAAACCTGTTGCCGTCTTTCTGTTCCCTCATTCCTGCATATATTATCTGAAGTGAACTTGAAGAGTTGTTAAATGGTAGTTATCCCCGAAAACCAAACAGCCATTACACTAACTGCTTTTTCAAATATGTTCTCCAGCTGTCCAGCAGAAGATGTCAGAGGAGACGGGAGCAAGGATGAGGGCAGAGAGCCGGGTGGTGGAGGTTGAGAAGCAGTGCTCAATGTTGGAGTTTGACCTTAAGCAGTCTGTGCAGAAAATGGAGCAGCTGATGAAGCAGAAGGAACGGCTGGAGGATGAGGTAACTGAGCGATCCTCACAATGGAGTTTTGTGTGTCGTTTTATTTCTTTCAGTGCCGTGATTCCTAGAATTCTTTCCCGCCCTCTCGTTCTTCTCCAGGTGAAGAATCTGCAGATTCAGGTAGAGCAGGAGTCAAGCAAACGCATCCAGATTCAGAACGACCTGAAGACCCGCATGCAGGAGATGGACCGTCTTAGGTGTTCAGAGAAACAGCTCAAACAAGAGATCAACACATCACTGGAAAGTAAACGCTCACTGGAGTTTCAGCTGGCACAGCTGTCCAAGTAAGTTTCACCTTTTAGTTAGAAAACTCAATGTTTGTTTTTCTCTTAAAATGTTATCCATGTTGTCTGCTCACTAGTTATAGAGCCTTAAACATTATCAAATATGATGGAGATAAAATTGATGATTAATAGTTATATATACATGAAATGGGGCATTTGCACCATTGTGTCAGTTAATTTAACCTGGAAACAAACTGGCAGTAGCTGTAGCCAGGAGGGCTTATTTTCTCTTACTGCTGCACTGGCCAGTAATGCTCCTTGGAAGTCGGGGTGTAAATTGCCCTATAATTCCCTCCTATTTTCATAAAAGTGCTGTTATTCCAGCTTAGAGCGTGACTCTCAAAGCTGTTCTGCTACAGTGTTTACACCACAGGATTAGCGTTTACTCTCAGTCCAGCTCCATCTACTTGATTGCTAATCCTCTGGCTAGTTTGCTCTACTGCGTCGGCTGACTAGGCTGAATTAAGATGTCAGGTCTCTTTTTTGTTTTCCTGGCTGAAGTGTTTTGGTTGCTGTGTAAAATATTATACATGTTGGATTTACTAAAGAAAAAAAAATCAAACATCTAACATATTTGTTTTGGCGTGCTAACAGACAGTACAGAGGCAACGAGGGACAGATGAGGGAACTTCAGGACCAGCTTGAGGCTGAACAGTATTTTTCTGTGAGTATATGTCACAGTTTCTCTGTCGTGCTCATTTAATGTGAAAAGCTCCAGCTAATCTCGTTTTTTTCTCCCTCAGACGCTTTACAAAACTCAGGTCAAAGAACTAAAAGAGGAGATTGAGGAAAGGAACCGGCAGATACAGGAGGCTAATAAGAAGGTGCAGGATTTGTGCAACGAAAGGTAAGAGGCTCGGTTCTCCTCATGCATATTGCAGCCTTCTTATATATCTAAATAACCTTTAACCTTTTGTAAGTATTCCTCATTTCTTTCAGCTTTTGCTGTTTGATGAGGGGAAAATTCAAGTGATGAGGTTTTTTCTTTTTTAAAATCAAACTTCCTTTTTCCTGCACACAGGGATTCCTTGTCTGCACAGCTGGATCTGACAGTGACCAAGGCCGAGTCAGAACAGCTTGCTCGGGCGCTTCAGGAGGAGCAGTATTTCGAGCTCAGCCAAGAGAACAAGAAAGCAGTGACAAGGCATAAGCAGGAGATTGGGGAGAAAGAGGCTACTATTGCACGGGTGAGCCTTCAAACACACACTGACAGCATTTTCTTTATTCCCACACTCATATTCATTGCTCAATTTCTAATTCTGTTAACTTAAAGTAGAGAAAATAAACATCTTCATATTTTTGCACAGCTTGAGGAATCCTATAAAACTCTGACCAAAGATGTGGAGAATCTCAGCAGAGAGAAGACGGAGTTAAGTGAAAAGCTTCGTATTCAGGATGAAGGTACTGTGCCTTTCATGATGCGCACATCTCCGCGTTGTAATTAATGTCGATGTACAAGCTTATTCCCCTTGTCTCTCTCAGAATATGTCGCTCAGAAGGAAGAAATTGAAAAATCAACCAAGGCCACCTACGAGAAGATCCTCTACACAGAGCGCACACTGAAGACTCAGGTAAGAGCCTCTTACTTTTCGAGAAGTTACTCCATACTGTTCCTGTAAACAAGTGGAGAGATGCGGCCGATGTGTTCAACTGTTCGGTCTTTTCCATCCGTCAGGCGGTGAACAAACTGGCAGAGATCATGAATCGTAAAGACATGAAGCTGGACCAGAAGAAGAAGGGTAGCACAGCTGATCTGCGGAAAAAGGAGAAGGAAAACCGCAAGCTTCAGCTGGAGCTTAATCAGGAGAAGGAAAAGTTTAACCACATGGCCATCAAATACCAGAAGGAGCTGAGCGAGATGCAGGCGGTACGTGAACGTCTGGTTGCGCTGCGGCCCAGTATGATGATCTGTGGACTATTATTTGGTTTTAACCTTTGACCTTCCTACCACCAGCAATTGGCAGAGGAAAGCACGTATCGCAACGAGTTGCAGATGCAGCTGGACAGCAAGGAGAGCGACATCGAGCAGCTCCGGGAGAAACTGAACGACCTGCAGCAGCGCATGGATAACTCCAGCGTCACCAGCCTGCAGACAGACGAGACGGACAGTAATATCGCAGGTATGTTCCCAGCCCGTCACAGCTGCTGTTGCCTTTATCGATCACAGTGACAGTTAAAAATCAAATAAACCTACACTCGTGAACTTTGATCTGGTGACGAAGTTATGCGGTGTGGGATTTTACTTGGTTGAAAACTTAACTTGACTTTGTTTGTGTCAGTTAGCGTAGGTACCACGAGGACTCGATTCCTCAAGTATAACCTTCTGAATATGATTTTTGTTTTGGTTTATTTGACACATTTGACTTTTGTCTCGTCTAAAATAAGTCTCCCTTTCAGGTTTTATTCTTTTAAATGTGTTGTTTTTAGTTGGTGAGCCAAAAGATCTGAATCTGTATTTAGAGCATCATGTGAATGATTTTTTTCCAAGCAGTTTAAGTTTAGTACAGTAAGGTGTTAGAAGGCAGGGAAGCAGCTGTACTGACTCACTTAATTCTCTTTCTAATGCATCACCTTCTTAAATGACATCTAACATGTGTATGAATATATGTTGTGCTGGCTGTTTTCATGTTTGTTGGTAGCTGTGGTTAAATCAATCTCTTCTTTATTTCCCTCATGCCCAGTTGGTTCTCCTTGCTCTTCTTATCTTTGTAACTTCCATTCCTTTTCCTCTGTGAGTAACTCGGTGAATCAGCCCCTTTTTGCCCGGCCTGCGTTGCTGCTGTTGTATGTGTGTGTACTGTAGTTTTTTGTTTTTTTGTTTTTTTTCCCCTCCACCCAATTTCTCAAGTATTGTTTTGCCAGAGGTGTGACGGCCATATCTGCTGGGAGAATTCAACAGCACTTTTGAAAGAAGCCTGTCAGAGTGTGGGGAGTGAATCAGCTCTAGAGGAGAAAAAAATAATGTAATGACTAACAGTGACGAGATATTAAGAGAGAGCGCTGGGAGTGAATTTGTTTAATGTCACGAGGCCGACCTGAGCAGTGAAGCAGCCAAATTAGAACAAAGTTTACTGACACAACACCCGGTGTGAGGTCTGCCGCGTCACTCTCAGCACCTTTTAAATGTCTCCAAACACTGGAACAAACGTGTTCTTCAAACACGCAACACCCTTGTGTCTGTGTCGGCATGCTCACCACAAATCGCTGCTCGTTTGGACACGAAGACCTCCCTCACGATCTCACATGTAGTAGACAAATCCCACTTTTTTGTTTTTTGTTTTTTGTTTTTTCCCTACTGAACCTGTTTAGATTGTGTTGTTTCAGCTGCATGCACTTGCATTTATGATTTCATTTTTGAATAAAGATAACACACATTTGTTTCTGTGAAAGGAGCGAGTGATCAAGCTAATTGAATTCCAGCTGCACAAATACTACATCAGGATTTTTAACATACTTTTGCAGTCTTACATGCTCTCTTAGCATGCTATAAGAAGGCCTTACTCATACTAATATTCTCTTCTTGCATGGGTGTGTGAAGTTGCAGCCTGGGATAGCTACAGTCTTCTCTTGTCACCTACTCCAGTGTACTTAACCTTAACGCTGGCAAACTCCCGAGGAGTTCACCAGCGTTTTATTTATTTATTCATTTATTTATTGACTTGTTCTTTATTTTTCTCCCCAGTTGAGTTTGGACCTGATTTGCTGCATGGCCTTCATCTAGTGTCTCTAAATACTTGCGCAGAATTTTTCTTTTCATGTTTTTCTTCTTTGCTGCTTTTCAGAGTCCAGATTGGAGGGTTGGCTGTCTATTCCTAATCGTGCTAACATCAAAAGATACGGATGGAAGAAGCAGGTGTGTGTCGCACGGTTCCTTTGCTCGCTCACATTTTTCATTATGCAGAAAGAGGTTTCACCAACCCTCTCATTTGTCTCTGCAACATTTGCAGTATGTGGTGGTGAGTAGTAAGAAGATTCTGTTCTACAATGACGAGCAGGATAAGGAGCAGTCCAACCCCTCGATGGTACTGGATATCGAGTAAGTGTTTTTCTTTGTGGCGTCTTCTTCTTGCTAGCTCGGTCTTCTTGAAAAATGTAGAGAAGAAAACAAGTAACAAAGGTTAATGGATTTCTCCTCTTTTTTTACCTTCTTGTGTAGCAAACTGTTTCATGTGAGGCCAGTCACGCAAGGAGATGTGTACCGAGCTGAGACTGATGAGATTCCAAGGATTTTCCAGGTAGGCTTTTTTTTGTTGTTGTTTTTTTAATGTGCAGTTTTATTTTTATGTTCACATTTCCATGCAGTCATGAATAGAGTTTGCTCAGCCACAGAAACGAGGCCCTGTCTATCTCTCTCTAACTATTCAGATTTTGTATGCTAATGAGGGAGAGTGCAGGAAGGAGGCGGATCTAGAGACAGTCCCTCAGGGCGACAAGACCAACTGTCTCCCACACAAAGGCCACGAGTTCATCCCCACGTTATATCACTTCCCTTCAAACTGCGAGGCCTGTGCCAAGCCTCTGTGGCACGTCTTCAAGCCGCCTCCGGCCCTGGAGTGTCGCCGCTGCCACGTGAAGTGCCACAAGGACCACCTCGACAAAAAGGAGGATGTTATTGCTCCTTGCAAAGGTAAAACACAAATTCTTATCTCTGCAGGCTAAGCTGGTATCACGAGCATTTTAAGACAATGAACAGTCCGTATCTATAAATCCTTGAAGGTGTTTTCTAGTTTATGTACAGGCTCTAAGTTGGAATTCACTGACGAAGCATTTTGGGATACTCAAAGTAAACAGGACAAATTGGTTATTGTTGCAGCTAAACTCAGAGGTTTCTAAGGGAGTTCTTGTTGTTGTTTAATTTCAGTATCAGTCATATAAACATTGTTTATATCCTTGAGGCCTTTTTGTTGAAAGAAAGTATTTTAAATCCTGCGTTGTTTACATCCTTGTTTCGTCCTCCCTTGGCAAATTCCAGCTTATGTTGACACGTCACTGCCACTTGTTCATCAGTGAAATAGTGTGAAACCACTGGCACGATCAGGTTTTGTACCACACATCTGCTAATGTGTAAACAAAGTCATTTGGAGGACTTGGATAGTTCGAGGTCATGTTTTTAAGGCTTGATTGTGTCATCCTGTCCAGTAAACTACGACGTGACCTCTGCCCGGGACATGCTGCTGCTGGCTCTGACCCAAGACGAGCAGAAGAAATGGATCGGCCACCTCGGAAAGAAGATTCCCAAGACCCCGCCGTCGACATTCACAAGAGCCTCGCCGCGGTCCATGTCCACTCGCTCTGGACCCAACCAATCCTTCCGCAAGAACCCTAAAAGCAATACAGGAAAGCTGAGGTAACTTGATAACTTTGAAATAAACCCATCTCGTCAGACCTTATTTGTATTTATTTATTAACTCAGATTGCGTTTACATATTTTCACTAATGGTGAAATAACTTTAGATAACTGGGATAAAACGTGAGTATTTTTTCTCTTCAGGCAGTCAGTCAGGGTGTGCTGCAGTCAGTAGCCTTTTTTTTTCTCTCTCTCCTCAAACCCATCTTGTGGGCTGAGATGTGGTCAAGTCAGTCATGTGACCTGCTGTTTGTCTCCTGTGTTGTAGCAGAGCGCAGTCCACCCTCCAAGCAGCAGACACAACATCGAGCACTTGTTGACAGGAACTTCTTCAGAAAGTTTTTTTTGTGTGTGTGTGTGTGTGCGTTTTTAAAAAACAGACTTTTTTCTATGACTTTAAACTTGTCTATTTATTAATTGTGTTATTGGGTGTTTCAAACTCAAGAGACACTTCCTGGTTGCTTGGTTGACTCTTGGGCTCTGTGCAGTTGACACTTGGGATTTTCTAATTGGCACTAATGTGTTGTTGGGGTCAGTTACTAACTTCATATTCTTACATGGCAACTCTCATTAGACCAATATTCAGGATTTTTACATTACTGGTCAAACATCATGAAAAGGTGTTATAGTGTCTGTAAGCCAGCTTTTCTGTTTCTGTTGTTAGACTGGGTTACTAACGAAGGTTTTTTTATTTTATTTTGAAAAGGCCTTTCTTTTACTGGACACCTGTCTCTCTTCTTCTTTCAGCTAACCATCTGAACCGTTGGGATTTTTCTCTGGACTCTAAACTTTCCCTTCCTTCCTCATCCTCAAAAATGGAAAGAAACTGTATTGCATAGATAATTCATTAAAAAACAAAAAAAAAACAAAGCTAAAAAAAAATATATGTATATTGACAAATAACCAACGCTGGAGAAATTGCAACACACTTCAGACACAAGGCATCGTGGACATTAAAAAAGCCTGATACAAGGGGAGGGAGTCACTTGACCAACTCAGCAAACTTGCAGCTCTACGTTTTCACCAGAAGATGGCGCACACGTCTTGATCTAAAGATGGACAACAGAGGGAGAGAGGGACTCCTGTCATGTAGACATCCTGTGCTTCATATCATGTGAGAGTTGGAATGGAAACTGGAAGGTAAAAGGGGGTTTTGCTGGGACTGCTGCATGTATGTGTTCAGTTTAAGGTACTGTCATACAGGGATTGCAGATCTGCGGCGAAAGGTTGTGTCTCAGGGGCGGAAAATTGATATCTATTTAGTAATTTCTTTCCCCCACCTGTCGGATAACGTGGGCTTTAATGCAAGTATGCTTTTGTTTTGTTTTGGTTTTGTTGTTGTTGTTGTTTTTTTTAATGACTGATGCCTTCATCTAACGTCTCTGGCCTTTTTGCCTTTATTCTTATCACTCTGCAAGTCAGTTATATCAGGTTTGGGACAACGTATTGGGACATGAGTATTAGATGTTTTGAGTATTGAGTGAGGAGCATGCAAGATCATCATTTAAATCTATGCATTGTTTTTATTATAATTATTTTTATTGCTCCAAGCCATAAGGAAAATTCCATTGTAATGGTATATAGGAGTCCTAAAACTTTTTTTGTTTATTTGGTACATTGTCTGTAATATTTTTTTTTTTTTGTGTATTCAGTGTATTTTTTCTTTGTAATGTATTGCCTTACATTGATTCATAGATAAGTGGTTCAAAAGGAAAACATTAAGTTAACAAATGTAAAACTGCACTGTTTGACTTGACTGTAAATTATTTGTAGAAGACTAAACAGGTGTAGCATTTGGCCCACCTAGTGCCTTACCGTTTGGATATTGATTTTACTGCCATATGTTTTTCTTTCCTTTTTTTTTTTTTTTGTTGAAACAAGACAAATCTGAATTCTTCCATCATTTATTTTTTAAGAATTTGCCACAAGTGTGTGGTTTTATCAGAACTTGCTTTGTCTGGTTTGAATATATATAAAAAATTATATATATAAATAAATATATTAGATTACCTCTTTATGAACACATAGCAATAGAGTTTGTGTAAAAACAAAGTCCCCGTTCTTGGTTCATATCATAAATTTGAGGAGGATGTATCTAAAAACAAGCCCGTGTCAATGATTGTCCTCGATTGCAAGTCATTTTCTCTAACATGGTAATGTCCCGCTAATGCAAACACCCCCACAGTGTATAATATGAGAGAGACATAAGGATTATGGAATACCTCCACAGTCTTTTTATGTGTAACGTTTTGTTCAGTTAAAAACAAAAAGCACTGGAACTATGATCTACTCGTGTCTTGGATAATTTGCATGGTTAAATTGCATTGGAATCCGCACTGATGGATATGTCAATAAACATATCTCTGTCATAAATTGTATAGTAGTTTTCACTTTAGATGTCATTTATGTTTTTGTATCAGGCCAGCTGGGACAGATTCAAGGACCCCTAAACACATCTTTAAATGCTAATTTAATTCTGCTAATCTTGACACTTTTATTCTCACCAGGTTTATTTTTGGGCCTTTTTCACTTTTATTTTGAACAGGACATCAGAGCACACATGCAGGAAATGTCCTATTGTGGAGTCAAACCCAGGCCTTTGCACAAGGGTTCACCATATTGGTCTTCTGCTTAATCACTAAACTATAGCGGCACAATTAATTGTAGTTTTGTGCTTTTATATTCTAAAAAAAAAAAAATAAATACTTGGTGTTTTTTAATCATATGGAGTGGAAGGAACAAAGGGGTTCCATCCCCAAAGTTGGTCTATTTATGGTGTCACAGTGAGAGCAGTGCACTCTTTGCTGTGAGATAACTATCATTCACTCACACTTGGAAATCCGTGTAGTTACAGCCTTATAAATACTGTAATTAAAGAAGTCTGAATGATCTGGGTGTGTGTATCTCGGATGTTGCTGCAGGCCAGCAGGGCGACTAGCAGATGTCGGAGCGCATCGATAAGTTCCCAGCGTGTTGTTGCAGCGTCATTCTGTTTGAATGAAGTTCAGTCCGAGAACTAGCAACTCTTCATACGCGCCCCAGTGGACCGAAACAGGAAAAATAGCGAGTTGAGGATATTAAAGGTTTCTAAATATGCCGGTGTTTACAGGTAAAGTACTTTTAATACAGCATGATTATCACCAAGGAGAAAATACTTTAAAAACGGGAACCCTTACACGTGTTTTTAGTTTTAAATTACATTAGCATGTTAGCTTAGCTGTGTGTAGCATGATTTGCATTTAGCCTACAACCGTTAGCATGCTATCTTGACAGCATCTTGTTCTTAGACTAGTGGTAGAGTTATTTCAGAAGACACTTTTTTGAAACAGGGAAGCGCACAGAATTGTTACACCACTGTATCCGGCTTGCTGTTTGTTAACGTTATTTACTGAGTACGTGAAAAAGCTGTCCAAGCTAACTGAGCGTCTGCTGCTGTCAGCTAGCTTAGTTACCCAGTTAGCAGGTAATAAGTAAGGTGAGTTAACTAATTATGTAAAGCTACTGATTCTCACCGCAATGTCACCACTTTAATTGTGGTTTTACTCGCTGAAGACATTTCCCTATAAATTTTTTAGCAGAATTGGGAGCACTTGTGCCTTTTACTATAAAGGATAGCATTGCTAACAAAGCTAGCTAAATCATAGTGTACAGTTATACGTCTTTACTCCAACTGCGTCTTGAAGACATGCGATCACTCAGTTTGTTTTCTTTGTGTCAGTGATCTTATACTGATTTCTATAATCGCCAATGAGCGCCTTTATTACGGTTCATAGACATTCAGACTGCTGCATATTTGTTGGCTCCCACTTTGTGTTTATTCACCGACAGTCAGCTTGACTAACCGGGTGCCTTATTCCTTGGAGCACTTACCCTGATGCTAAGGAGGTGCTGTGTCATGTCACTGTTTCCCAAACCAGGAAAGGCTAATATGTTGACACTGAGTGCTTCTGTTTCTTTCAGTAAATGTGAAATGGGGCAAAGAGAAGTTTGATGCAGTAGAGCTCAACACTGAGGAACCACCCATGGTGTTCAAGGCGCAGCTCTTTGCCCTGACAGGAGTTCAGCCAGACAGACAGAAGGTCATGGTGAAGGGAGGCACTCTCAAGGTACTAATATAAACATCCAAAATCTAGAAAAGGAGATCCTCAGAGAACCACACCAGCGCATATAGTTCCTTTAATTTAAACATGCTTAGTTTCGGTTCAGTTTCAAGGTTGTGCTATGGCTCTTACAAAAATGAAAGGGACTTTTTGATTAATTATAGGATTGGTTTTGTCTTTTCATTTGTTTTGAAACAAATAAGGTAAAGTTAAAGGTAAGATGAGTAAACCTTATCCATTTTAAGGTTGCTAATCAATGTTTTATCTGAATTCTAGGATGACGAGTGGGGAAATATTAAGCTGAAAAATGTGAGTACCGCATATACCAAGTGGTTTTTTACGGGAGCTTCATCACAAAATTTTCACATAAATTACTGAAATGAATATTTCTCTGCTTTTTGAAGGGAATGACCCTGCTGATGATGGGCTCAGCAGATGCCCTACCTGAGGAGCCTGCAGTCCGACCCATGTTTGTAGAGGACATGACTGAGGAGCAGCTGGCCTCAGCGGTGAGTAATCCTGAAAATTACCACTGTGGGGTGAACAAATATAACAATTACAGCTTTTAGTGTGGATGTGATTGATTGAATTGGGCTTTCATGTACTGAGTATAAAGTATAAAATGGTAAACTAAATGTGCAGAATCATTTAGTTACTAAAAACTTTTTTTTGTGTGTGTGGCTCAGTGAGACATTTGCAAGCTAGGTGTTTTGGTGTAGTAATGAATTTATAATTTATTTACTGAAGAGAAAATATGCAGCAGACTCAAAATACAGTATGAATTACAAACTTCCACATGATAAATACTGGGTAAATGTCTTTAAGATGGAAATGGGCAAACAAAAGACCCGCTTTCTCATTATGAGTTTGTTCATCTGTGGATCCTCGGTTCCTCTCATCAGGGATGTGAGCAGAATTGGCGAGGAAGAGACATGAGGAGAGAGAAGTTGGTGGATAAAACAGCCATTTAAAAAAAAAAAGGGAGAGAGAGAGATGCATCCTCTGGAGCCCCATTTTTAAGGAGATTTTATTCAAATCTCATGTTTGGCACAACTGCATCATAGTGCAACTGTATTTTACACTTTCAGATGTAGCAAGTGTTCTTTATATTTGTTTATGTTTAGGGCTGCTCTGAATTATATTTACTTATTTATTTAGTACTTCCTAAAAAGGATACACTTGTGCGTCTTTTATTAAAGCTCCTCCAGCAACATGAAGTACTGAGATTGATGTCTTGGTCACAGGCAGGAGGGAAGAACAAATTAAAGAAATGAGCAAAGCCTCTTTAGTGGTTCATAGAGTTTGACGTGTGAACTTATTAACGTTTCTGAAATTGGACGCGCCAAAAGAATTGAAAGGACAGAGTTCAACAAATTTGAGCTTTTAAAAAAAGACAGTTTATGTATCTAGAACAGATCAGATGACCATACTTGATAAAGAAGAAGTGGACTCAATGTAATGTGTTGATTCTGTATTGTCCCTTCTGCACAGTCCCAGATCTACAATGAAACTAAATTTATGTATCCCTTACCTACACGTAGTGTTATACCTTGAGATGAACCTATGCCACTGTGAATGTTGTCATTGTCAGATGGAGCTGCCTTGTGGACTGACGAACTTGGGCAACACCTGCTACATGAACGCCACAGTGCAGTGTCTACGCTCTGTGCCAGAGCTCAAAACTGCACTCAGGAGGTCATTTTTACTGCTATTACTGTTTGTCGGTGACGTGTTCAGATCATTACGAATAATTTCACCACCACTGGTTTTAGTTGCCGTTCACCTCACATCACTCTCCCGCTACAGGTATTCAGGTGCTCTGCGATCTTCAGGGGCAAATGCACCATCTCAGTACATCACAGCAGGTGTGAAGCATGCCAAAAAATAGACATATTAATGTCGTGAATTTACTGATACAAATAAAATGGTTTCTTTGTTTTTTAGCCCTTCGTGATTTATATGAGACTATGGATAAAACCTCGTCCAGCCTCCCTCCCATTATTTTGCTGCAGTTCCTCCATATGGCCTTTCCACAGTTTGCTGAGAAGGGGGATCAGGGGCAGTACCTCCAGCAGGTGAAAAACTCTTAATTATGGTTCTGCGTTGTTAAATTTGATTAGCCATGTGACGTGTCTTTAACTCAGTCTCATAATGGCAGCAAATTCATGACATTTATTGTGCTTTGTTGTTTATTCAGGATGCCAATGAATGTTGGCTGCAGATGATGAGAGTGCTTCAGCAAAAGCTGGAGCCACTAGAACCAGAGACTACCATGGAGGTAATGCTTAAAACCCCCACCAAATCTGTTATTTTGTAATCTAATTATGGCTGTCTCATAAATTCATGAGAAAATTTTGTTATTTTTAATCTTCAGACTGAATCTGAGGGTGGAGCTGCCTCTGCCTCTGCAAAGAAGAACTTCATCGACCAGTATTTTGGTGTAGAATTTGAAACTAGGTATCCTTCTGTCTTTGTCAATCAAATCTTTGTGCACTTTAATACTTGAGATATATATATATATATATATATATATATACACACACACACACACACACACACACACACACACACACAAGTATAAGTTTCACTTTAAAAGACTGCACTGTTCTTTCATAGTTGTTGGTAATGAGATAAAATCTAGAGGTGAAACATTAATGAGCCGGGCTTCTTCTTAACTCTACTATTCAGCATGAAATGCACAGAGTCTGAGGAGGAGGAACCAATCAAGGGCAAGGAAAGCCAGCTCCAGCTCAGTTGCTTCATCAACCAAGAAGTGAAATACCTGGCAACAGGACTAAGGCTGGTAAGTATCATGAAAAGGCTGAGGTCTGTGTGCAAAGATGTGCATAGATGGTATGAAAGATGCATATAGCCACCTTGAGATCACACAGTGGTTTTGGACTGGACATTTTTAACCTTTAACATTTGTGTTTTGACTATTATGGTTACAGTTAGGAGCTAATGCTAAGCTTGATTCATTCACAAACTGTATGAGTGCAATACACAGGCACATATCAGCTAATTGGGCCTACATAACAAGCCAATAAGACAGACAGTTTATTGAACCCGCAAAGGAAATTACTGTGTTACAACAGCATGAAAACAATAGAACACAATACGATAAAAGCAATGTTGTAAAAGTATTAAAAAGTAGTACCACAAGCTGACAGTGAAGGGCTTATAATGTGAGGTAGTGCAAAATATTTATATGCAACAAAACAAAAACATGAAGTTATGCTGAGATGGGTGGGGGCTGAGCCTCCCTCCATTTCTCTATGGAAGTCGCTCATCATTGATGTTATGACTCTGATCAGGTTGGGACATTATATTGATTGGAGCTCCCGAATTTTTGTGGACAAATGGAAGAAACCACTGGAAGCACTGGGAGTAACCTGTAAACTGGATGCTAATGGACAATAATTATGGACATAATGTTATAATACTCTAGTGCTGTGCAGTGTTATTTTGGATGTGAACCAGTCTTGTATTTGTTGTGGAAAAAAGTTAAATAAAAGTTGGGAAAAGTGAAAAACAAAACCAAAACAAAACATGAAGTTAAAGAAAAATAAGACCAACTGCAGATGTCATTAATAAATATGTAAACACAAGAAACTGCAGCAGGAAACTATAGTATAGAAATCTGTGTTGAAAAATGTGATTTCTTGCATGCTGACACGTGTGTTTACCTGCCCAGAACAGGAACTGTTATACAGTCTTGTAGAGAATAGTAGGAATGCTTTCCTGAAGTGGTCTTTATGGTAGAAGGGTTGAATCAGTCCAAATGAGAATGAGCTCTGCTGCCTCTGTAGTGGGGAGCTGGTATGGTGGGTTGTCCATGGTGGACAGCAGTTTGTCATTGACCTCCCGTCCTTCACTGACTCAGACACCTGCACATTCTGACCAGCAATGGTTCGAGCCTTGTGAATTAGTTGTTGATCGTGGGGGCATCTCTGGCACTGATGCTGTCCCCCAGCAAAGTACACAACAGCAAAGTAAATGACACTCACTACCACAGGATGGTAGAAGATCTCCAGCATTTTGCTACAGATACTAAAGAACCTGAGTTTCCTCAGAAAGTAGCGTCTGCTCACCCCCTTTCGCACAGCATCACTTTTGGTCCTTAAGTCTAGTCTGCCATTCAAGTGAACACCCTAGTGCCTGTAGTAGTCCACTGTTTCAGCCTCCTCACACATGATGGTAATGGGCTTAGTCACAGTTCTTTTTTTCACATTGGAAATCAACCAGCATCTCTTTTGTCTTGCTCATGTCCACAAAGAGGTGATATCTACCAGACCACTCCATAAAACTCCTCAACAGCTCCCTTTACTCCCACTCCTGGCCATCCTCAATACACCCAACCCCTGCAGTGTCATTAGAGGACCTCTGCAGGGGGAAGGACTCACAGTTATGCTTCTAGCAGATGCTGATCCACTCCAGCTGTTTGGGCCAGGACGCCTGTCAATCAGCATGGGTTACAACATGGATGAGTTGGTCCAATCGTACTTCATCAGAAGGAAAAACCGCACAAACTTGGAAGATTTGTGCAAAATGAAATGGCTTGCATTGGACAGGTGCAAGGATACTGGTGGTTACACGCTCGTGTAGTAAAGAGGATATGTTCTATCACAAGACATGATAAGACAGCTGATCAAGTTGGTTTTTTTTGTTTTGTTTTTTTAAATTCTGATTTTTCTGCCCCAACAGAGACTGCAGGAAGAAATCACAAAAATGTCTCCGACCCTGAACAGAAATGCGCTGTATATAAAATCCGTAAGTCCTCTTTTCGCTCTTATATTCCTTTTTGTCATTTGAAACTGCCTGCAGGACTGTGTGAATGTAGGACTTGAGTATGACATTTATTTCGGTTTTCTTTCCTCCTGTTAGTCAAAACTTAGCCGCCTGCCTGCTTACTTGACTGTTCAGATGGTCAGGTTTTTCTACAAAGAGAAGGAGTCTGTCAATGCAAAAGTTCTAAAGGTTTGTCTTCAGCTGCAGTTCTTTCTTACAGTGCTCACAGTAGCTGAGGATCTAAAGTCTCAGAATTTGTGTATATTTTTTTAGGATGTCAAGTTCCCGCTCATGTTGGATGTTTATGAGCTGTGCACTGCCGAGCTGCAGGAAAAGATGTTACCAATCAGGTCAAAGTTTAAGGAGGTCGAGGACAAGAAGCTAGAGAAACAGCAGCAAAAGGTAAAGCAGATCAGCTTGCCATGACATTTACACACATTTAGGAGTAGATGAACTCCTATTTAAAGCATAAACTCTATTTGATTTTCTTTTCTAGTTGATAAAGAAGGCAGAAGCAGCAAAAGAAGTGAAATATGAGCCTTTCTCGTTCTCAGAGGGTATGTACCTGTGACAGTAGTGCAGGAAACGTTACATGAGTAGAAAAAATACATTTACAATATAAGTTAAAGAAATCAGGTGTTGGAAGTAGATGGGGGGGAAAAAATGTAAATGCACTACAAATTCACCTGCCTTACCGGACAAAGTCTCGAGTCATCACCCCCGTTTCCAAGGAGCCAGGCTGAGCAGCAGTTCTCCAGGCTTTCTGAAGGTCTTTTATCCTGGGACATTGGCTGCTTTTTCACTCAATTTACACATAGAAAGAAGGACATTCAGTACAGGACTTTTACTTTTATTTATTTTACTTTTTTGGTAAGACTGACTTATGAATCATTCGAGCATAAAAAAGGTGCCTAACTCATGTGATGAACTAGTATTGTCAACTAAGCAAAGTTCACTTGAATCTGCAAAAAATGCCAAAGATAACATTTTGACAGGTATAAAATAGTATTTTTGCACCAAGAGGGCGTCCTTTAAAAAACAAAAAATTAGAAAACTGGACAAATGCATGACAAACATGGCAAGCTTGAAAACACGATCTATCGTCTGGAAAGGGTCTGATAGCTTTGTCGCTATGGCGGTGAAAAATACTCTATCTATCGAAAGCTGACACTTCTGACACTTCAGCAGAGATGTGAGCATCAAGCAGATGCCTTTGTGTCAAAGTAACTGATGATAAAACGCAAAAAAAAAAACATGAAAATTTTCCTGGCCTGGTTTTTATAGCAGATAACCTTAAAAATATTCTGCAGTAGATCAAAAACTGAAGAAAACCATGAATCAACATATGAACATTACCTGATGCTGCTGAAGTGAAGCAGAGCAAAGTTACAGAGGTTTGATTAGAGGCACTGCTAAGCATTTTGCAATTTGGCAAAATTTGTAAAAGTTTACATTTCTTCTGTATTGAACAGCAGAAATTAGGCTCTCTTGTTGGGTCCTTTTTTTTTTTTTTTTTTTTAAGGCAAAAAACAGCAGGCGAAAATACTGTACACAATGGTGAACTGCTATATAATAAGCAAGCAAATAATGCAGAAAACAGATTGTTTTTATGGTAAACTGGTCTTCCTGAGAGAAAGAACTGTACAGGAAGTGTGGCTTTTTAAAAAAAATTTATTTATTTTATTGTGGTGGAAGCAAAATGGCAAAAGTAAGAGGGAATTCATGACAGTGTTTTCTAAACGTGAAGTGTAGTTTTGATCTTCTTGCTGCTGGTTCAGTGAATTTTGGTCTGAGAGCAACGAAACCTGCAGCTTCAGAATCTGTGAGACGTCGGCTTTCAACACCCGGGATGTCGGCATACGTGCCATCGGGGTGGATCCGTGCTCTGTGTTTACATCTTTTTGCAGACACCATTTACCTGCTCTTTAATCGTTTGCTGTTTTAGCTGTTTGGCGGTTGTTGAAATGGTTTCGTGAGCTTTAACCTGAGATTCTGGCAAAATACATTTATTTTTAAAAATGGATTTCATGAGTCGATATTTCATTATTCAAACTAAAATCAATTTGAATCAGGGAAATCAATTAGTTTTAAACCCACCCCTAACTATCAGTCATGGATCGCCCTCCCCGGAGTCCAGACCTCAACATTATTGAAGCAGTGTAGAATCATTTTGACAGAGAATCGAACAAAAGACAGCCAAGATCGAAAGAGGTGTAAATGTCCTTCAAGAAACCTGGAAAACTATCCCTAAAGACTCTTTAAAGAAATTACAATAGAGCTCCAAAGACAGGTCAGGCTGTCCAAGAATAAAGGTGGTCATACCAAATATTTCAAGCTTGTTTGAATGGTACAAACTCTGTTTTTCCACGTTTAAATAAATTGCTGGACCCGTCTTTCATTTTCCTGTCAAAACAAACGCGGTTATGTTTTTTTGTCATGAAATCTTTGGAGTGAAATTTGAGTATGCTTTTTTTTTTTTTTTTTTTTCTCTCTGTGTGGATATTTTTCTTTTGCTCACGAGTCAGAATTAAAGGTACGGCACGTTTTCTTCTTGTAGACCTTGGTTCCAACAACAGTGGCTACTACGACCTGCAGGCTGTGCTGACGCACCAAGGCCGCTCAAGCTCCTCAGGCCACTATGTGGGATGGGTCAAAAGGAAAGAAGGTAATCGCATTTGTGTGACAGTAATCGGCACGCACCTGACATCAGTCAGTCAATTTATACTGTGCAAGCGCTTCATGTGTCGTGTCTTCTGGTGTCGTTCTGACAGATGAGTGGGTCAAGTTTGACGATGACAAGGTGAGTGTGGTGTCTCCAGAGGATATCCTGCGACTGTCAGGTGGCGGAGACTGGCATATAGCGTATGTTCTACTGTATGGCCCCCGGCGGCTGGACATACTTGAAGAGGAACAATAGCTGTGGCAGACTTCTCAGAAGACAAAGACAACATCCAATATACACACAAATTGCCATTTCAAAGCACTGTCTGCATAGATGTGCAATAAAACTGGTGTCTTTAAAGATTTGAATACCTTAATTTTTTTGTTTTCTTTTGTAACCAACACAGATGCTTGTAAACAAATTCTGTCAAATGGTGTTAAATATTCAACCACAGTGGGCTTTGAAAATGGAGAGATGATGAGAGGCAATCTCTGGACTGGATCCTCAAGAGGTTTTTGAGTCTAGCGCTGCAGTTTCATTAAATGTTTTATACACATTGTATATTTTTTAAAGCCTTTGATGAGGTGCTCATATCATTAAAGCAAAATGTTTCTCTCTAGTCATTTAATCTTGTACAGAAATGCCTAGCCAAGCTGTCTCTGACGTATTACAAAACACTGTAAAGACTTGCCCTTGTTCACCTGTTGGCCCCCTCGGGGTAATCTGGGTTCAATCTCAGGTCTTTTAAGTGCTTGGCTCACATCATCTCCTGTAATTGTTCTGAAATGTATTGACAGATGAGGTTCTTTCTGCCAAATCTTCACTAATGCTCTTTTCAGGGAGGTGTGTGGGGAAACTGTTCAGAACATGTTGCCCTTGTGGTGAACTGTGTGCGGTTTAATAAAGGCTTGAGATTCAACCGTGATGGTTTGCTCAATAAGCTTTTGAACGTCATTCTTGCTGATGCGGATCTCAGACTTTAATCTATACCTTTACAAAAAGAAAAAAAAAAAATGCTGTGCTTGACCTTGTTTCTCCGTGCAGCTTTCCCGATCGCCCTGCCACAGTCTGTAAGGCCTGAACGTCAACTCTCTGTAATAACTTAATTGACTGAACTCGTTTCATAGGTGGTGAAAATAAAGTGTTACACCAAAATGAGATTGTTGTGTATCAAAACAAACGTGCTACTAAACTTTTTACAAGGCGAAAACATTTATTG
Organism: Haplochromis burtoni; assembly: GCF_018398535.1. Classification (NCBI taxonomy): domain Eukaryota; kingdom Metazoa; phylum Chordata; class Actinopteri; order Cichliformes; family Cichlidae; genus Haplochromis; species Haplochromis burtoni. Next base: position 4,956,574 of record NW_024582364.1, on the reverse strand, counting down.
AAATCTCTACAGTGGGGAAAACCAATATCTGACATATAAAAACTAGTTTCCAACATTTTTGTATGAAAAAAGTGAAACAATGTTCTGGAAATACAGATTTTAAGCCTCACTGAGGCCGTCTGCAATCTGGGAGAAACCTGCGGCGTTCAGAGCTGCGACCAGGTTCTCCACAGTAGCTTGTGTTCCCTCTCTGTCCTGCCAGGCCACCAGCAGCAGTTTGGCCTGCATGTCGACGTCTTCGCTGTCCGTTTCGATTTCTCGCAACTCTGCCGCCTTCATCTCAAAATGAGAAGCGAGGTTCTTCCACTGAGCGCCCAGTTTGGCTGCTACGTCATCCATCTGCTGGTTCGTCACAAGTTTGCTCTGAATGCTCGGACCTTGAAGAAAATGGAATAGGAAGGATATAAATAGCTCTCTGCTCCAGGCTTGGAACTGCGCTAACACAATAAACTCAATTCATTGTGGGAAGTGGGAGCTTGTAAAATACAGAGGTCAAGTTGGATTAAAGACATTAAGATGGAAATATGTGTGAAGTTGGAACTGAGGGTCATGCTTTCATCATCTTAAATTAAGCGTATGAAAGAGGGAAAGCAAACATACTGATAGTTAAATTGAATATGCAATGTTATTAAGGGGAAAGGTACAGAAGCAAATTCTGTTTCAGTCCAGTATTTTCCATTTTAGCTCATTGATATCACTTTCATATAGTAGTACAAGTTAAATCAGTAACACCTGCTCTTTCTGGTACAGTCATGTCCATAGATACTTGGACAATGACACAATTTTTGTAATTTCACTCTCTAAAGAAACCACAGTGGGTTTAAAGTCAATCAAAATGTGATTGAAGTAGAGTTTCAGCTACAATTCAAGAGGTTTAACAGCTATTTTTATGAATGATCCCCCATTTGCTCCTTCCCTTTCTCCGAGGCTCAAAATTAAATCAGACAAACTAACAATTTTAAATTTACTGTTTTTAATACCTGGATCTCAAACAGGCATCACTAATTGCTACAATTTATTTTGCCTCTTCATCCTAATGATGGCTTCTTTCACTTGCATTGAAAAATCTTTGGCTCTTACATTAAGGCTTTCAGTGATCAGCTTCCAGGGAACGGACCGCTCCAGTTACATCTGAGCCTCTATTCCATTAACTACAGTGGATGGAATATTTTTGTCTTCTGCTTCAATCACATCTTGATTGTTTGATTTAGAACACTGACCTCACTGAAATCCAACAATCGACCACAGGTTAGCGTAACATATGAAGCGTGTAGTTGCTCGAGAATGAGAAATAATGAGAATTAAAATCTACTGAGAAGTCAAACAGTCACATCCGAGACAAATTAAAACCATTCTCCACCAGGTGAAATTGTCAGGAGATTTATGACAACACGGTCAATAAATAAAAGAAATGCAATAAAAAGCATGAAATCATGTGATAGCAGTGGCCATGTCACTGATAATGGTGACAGGAAGTCCCCAACCAATAGGACTATTTCCTCCATGATCATGATCACTAAGATCCTGATCATCACCTCCTAACATCACACTACTGGTTTGCAACATGTGTGCCAAAGTGATTCTTTCTCGTTCATTTTGTGCGTGCAAAAATTTACCAACGTCGAGAAACCTCATGCTGGGTGATATCATTCTTCATGGGAACCCAAGAATGGGTTCCCATGAAGAATGCCTAAGCCTTTATTAACCCAATGACAGAATTTGTGTCTAAATACACACAAACACTCAATTTATAATCATGACAATCAAGGTGTAGCGATTCCTGCACCTGTGTAACAACAAAGGTGACCTTGACCTTAAGCACAGCTGAAGACACATTAGTTGATCTTTAACTGTAAGTCTGATTAAATTCTAAATAATAGGAGGAGTAGTGATTCTTGTGAACTTCACCATGACATAAGCTCACTGGTCCTTCGTTTGGATGATCTAATAATACTAATAGTTTCCTTGTCTAAGTGCTGACACACACAAACATATGTGAAGTCAGAAACATCTAGAGTGAAATACAGAACATGTGATGACTTACTGTCATTGCTGTCTTTGAGCAGATTGTCTCCATTATCATCGTCATCCTCTTCTCCTGTCTTTATTTCTTCAGATGGGATGTCCTTCTTCATGAACGGAGAAAAAAAAAAAAAAGAAAGAAAAGGGATGGGTTCATGGACTAATGGAAACTCCCAGTTTGTTTTTGCTTTTTTTTAATAAAATAAAATCCTTACTGGTAGCTCTTTGGCCAACTTGCTGACCATGCTGTCGAGGTAGTCTGCCAGGCTCTTAAACTTCTGGTTTGTTGGCTGAAAGAAGTGTGGACTTCTCCTGGACAGCAGTCTCAAAGCCCGCCAGCCATAGTTTGCATTTCGCACAACCCTACAAGGAGTTACAGGATTAGACATAAAAGACATCAGGAAAATAGTAAATATATGGAAAGTAAATAAAAGAAATACAATTAAAAATAAGTCTCAGGTAGGAGATGGAATAGTGGATTTTCCCCCTCCATGGTTAAGAAAGGTTTTGTAAAAGCCATCTTACTTGTACTCCTCCTCGACCATGTTGGCTGGGTCGGCCTGTTCAATAGCTTCTGCGAAGAATTCATCCAATGACGGCATGAACTCTCTGAAAGAAAGGCCGCAGTTGTAAAATAACAAATGTAGGGTGTATATACAAAAAGCCAAACGTGAACTCATTTCAGGACTTTTCTAACCTGCTGTCTGACTTGCAGGCCTCCATGTTGTCATGATTGAGGTTCCACAGCCGGGTCAACTCATCACTAGCAAACAAGAGAAGAGCTTGAATGACCAAAATTTACAGTTTCACTAAATTTCCAACAATACTTCAGCAGGATGGACACCAATACAGAGAGAAATCTAAGACCAACGAAAAAAACCAAACCACACTTCACACCACTCCACCATCCCACCCCCAGATTCAAGCACATACTTTCCCATAAAAATCTTCCGGTCTGGCCCTTTTCCAAGGAAGTCTTCTGGAGCTTGTCTTTTCCTTGTGGGTCTTTTGGGCTTGTCATCTACTGTTCTGTTAAAGAGGCAAACAAGTGGGACCACCTGTTATTTTGGCATGCTATCCAGCATTCCATGCTGCTGTAAAAACTGACTAAACCCTAAATCAAATAAAATGATTATCTGGGACGGCTACTTCAAAACATTACACTGCTGTACCTCTCTTTCACAAAGCTCGGACATCCTTCGTTTTTCCAGGCATTCCAGTTCTCCTCTGTGTTAAGGATGTGCTGTCAGAGATAATGAACATTTATAGTGGGACCAGTGTATAGAGAACAAAAGACTTGACAAGCTGTGAGCGCGTAAACAAAAGCTTCATTTAATCATACTGGTATTCCCAAAGCATGGCTTACCTCAACCATGGCAGCAAACTTGTCACCATCAGGAGGAATCTCCCTCAGCAGCTGCAAGAGCAGAGCACAGATTAAAGGGGATTTATAACAGAAAGTCGTGATTCACCACCGTTTTGTTTTTTTACATAGTAGGTAGGTGAGCACAAAATATGAGAAAGGACCATTTCTGTTTTTTTTCCTTCACAGAACAGAAAATTAGGATTTACAGCTTGTTGTGACATCCACTTAGATTGAACCTATTAGGGTTTCCCTAGTGTTTTCATATACCGTAATTGTCGGGCTATAAGCCGCTACTTTTTGCACAAGCTTTGAACCCTGCGGCTTTTAGTCAGGTGCGGCTTTTCTATGGATTGTCCGTGATTTTTGTCATATCGTAAGACGATTTGTTTTGTTTGTTCCGCTGTTGTACGGCACTACGTTGCCTGGCGGAAGGGCATGTGATCAGACACACAGTATCGGGGTTCAAGAGTGGTATGTTGGTCACATGTCCATCCGCCAGGCAACATAGTGCCGTACAAGTAGCGCGAAAAACAAACTTCAAAGTAGCGCTACGCGTTCAGCGGGAGGCGTGGATGACGAGCGGCGATAAACTTGCGAAAAGCAAGTTATGCTCAACTCCACCGGTGGAATCTGACAGCGTGGAAAAGTGTGAAAACATCCACGATCACCAACGGATTTCGAAGGGCTGGACTGCTGCATGATGGAGAGGAGGACACCGCCACGGCCCTTCTGAGGGTGTTCGACTCTGACACTGACAACGAGGATTTCTTTGGTTTTGAAAGTGACAACGAAGGAAGAAGCGAGAGTGGATGACGAAGCCATCCTGAGCCTGTTTCGTATCCGACACTGGAGAAGAGGACTTTGGTGGTTTTAGTGCGCAGGAAGAAGAGAAAGATGGTGAATGACTGACTTTTCTTCTTGTTAAAGCCGTGTCACTGCACCTGAGCCTAAAAGGTAGTCCGAATCTATTTTTCTGGTGTGCTGTAGGTTATTGTTATGTACTACATTTGTTACTCATTTATGAAGCACAGTACATGTTTCGTACTTGTAATTACCGCTACTTGTACATATACCTAAAAAGTTATGCAAATATGTACCCATAACTTGTTTTTCAAAATATTAATAAAAGGGGTGTGTCTCCAAACAGCCATCTCTTTCCTGACAATTCGCTTTGTGCATATTCTCTTACATATGATAAGTCAACATTGAAACACCTGCGGCTTTTAGTCAGGTGCGGCTAATGTATGTACAAAACAGGATTTTCCCCTGATTTTAGCTTGTGCGGCTAATATTCAGGTGCGCTTTGTAGTCCGGGAAATACGGTACATACATATATTGTAACAGTGGTGCATGCCTATTAAACGTGGCCAAAGTTTAAATATTAACTTCACACCAGTAATTCTTGCGAGCAAAAAGCACAAGGCTTCAGTGGGGCCAAATGACAACAGTTGCCTCAAGGTGCTTTATATTGTAAGACACTGAGCCGACAATAACACAGAAAACCCCAACAATCACCAACTGTATGAGCAAGTACTTGGCAACAGTGGGAAGGAAAAACTCCTTTTTAACAGGAAGAAACCTCCAGCAGAACCAGGCTGCCACTCTTTAGGGGTGGGGGAATGAAGACAGGACAAAACACACTGTGGAAATGCAGAGTAGTGTATAAACACAGAGGTGCTTATATAGCACTAGGTAAGTGAAAAAGAAACAGTGCATCATGGGAAGCCTAAGCCTATTTCCGCATAACTAAAAGAGGATTCAGGGTCACCTGATCCAGCCCCCAACTACAAACTTTATCAAAAAGGAAAATTAAGTCTAATCAAGGCAGAGAGGGATAAAAACAAGAAAACTGGCTTAAAAAGAGGCCAGCCTACAGGAAGCTGAAATGGTTTGTTGCAGACAGCGGACCCAATAGTAGAAAAAAAAAAATGCATTTGGGAATGAACACAGGGGCAACACTTTAAATTCCAAATGAACAGCTGCAGTTTCCCAGAGTCATTTCCTCTCAAGAATGAAAACAAGTCAGATATGAGGAAATCATGCCAAATGTTCTGCTGCTGGCTGCAAGAGCAAACTGAAGACCCAGTGTGTTGGTTTCATTTCTGAATGACAATGCCCCCAAAACAATGTGGCTAATGTTTACAATATCTGGGATCACATGCTTGCAGGCAAAACTGGGTGGACTCGGCTGTCACCTTTCATGCTTGAGTGCAAACTCCCTTTGTTTTTGTTCTACCCGCTGTGATAAAAAAAACAAAAAAACAAAACTAAATGTCAGTTGTGAAATGAACGTGCTGTGTCTCTTTTGCCTGTCCCACACAGGGATTTTAGCTCACAAACTGAGCTATAATCCCAAGAATATATAAACAACATACATCTGGGAGGTATCAAATTAAAAACCACGCACGCACGCACGCACGCGCACGCACACGCACACACACACGCACACGCACACACACACACACGTTTAAATGTGCTATCCACCTCTGATTCATGAAGCTCCACACAGATTAGTACCAGTGTCAGACACATAAACACAACTGCACATACAGACAAGCCCACACATGAACATAGACACACACAGGGTTATTTGTTTGTTTGATTCAATACTTATCTGAAAATGAACTTGATATTTGTTAAAATAAAAATGAAAACTGGGAATAATTTGCTTGTTTTCTCCTAAACTTACAACATGAATAATTTAATTCAGTTTAATTCAATAGCGCCAAATAACAACAACAATCACCTGAAGGTGCTTTACTTTGTAAAGACCCTACAATAATTCAGAGAAAACTCCGAACAATCAGACGAGCTGATATAAGCGAGTGCTTGATGACAGCGGGAAGGAAAAACTCCCTTTTAACAGGAAGAAACCTCCAGGAGAACCAGGCTCAATGAGGAGCAGCCACCTGTTGCAACCAGTTAATACTGTGACATTTTGGTACCTATATAGCATACTGTTGCACAAACCTCAGGGTGGTTTGTTGGGTGACATTTTTTTTCTCCACTAAAATTAAAATTCATTCTATAGAGAGTTTGGCCATTTTATTTCTTATAGATTTACATTTGTGTGTGTCAGCATAACTTAGGACTCACCTGATAGACCAGTTTAGTTGTCTCTTCAATCCACGCAGCCTGGTCATCATTCAGAACACAGCTGGAACTGCAGGAGGAGAAAAATATTAAAAACAATACAAATAAGACTTCAGAATAACCAATACTTTATCAGACAAAGTTTATTTACGAGGTCAGCACTGAGACACTGCTCACCTTTTGAACTTGACCTGACCCTTCAGGTACTGGAAGAGGATGAGGTACTGCAGCAGTATGTGCCGCCGGAAGTTGCTGTCGCTGAGCTGCAAGTCCATCAGCTGGAGATAAAGACGAAAGAAACAAAGTGAGGTAATGTGCAACTCCGATCTTTACAAATATTTAATGGAGATCAGCGACATGTAGATAAATACAGCAAACTCAGAAACGTAAAGCAAATGACACAGCATGAGCAAAACAAGCAGTAAATGCCATGGATATGGAGCCTGCAGTGCAGCAGTGAGGGAACAAACGTTGTCAGCGCGCCACACGTTGTTAGCCATTTCAACATTTGTTTGTGTCTATGTTTTATCCTACGTGTGTTTGACAAGTGAAGATATGACTAATGTTACTCAAACTTACAATAACTCACTGTAGAACTCCAAAGGCAACAAAAGCTTATCAACATGTGTTAATATTTGATGATAGTTTTGTTTAGAGGCAAACAGCTGGCAGCCGTTACCGTTTTCCTCCTCCTACCCAGTGCTCTGTTTTGGTCCAGAACTTTGAGGTTTACAAACTAAGTGTAGCATGGAAATTTAAAATGAAGTCTTCTCACCTTCTCACTTGTGAGGAACTTGGCAAAGTAAACATGTTCTCCACTTGATGCTCTCAGCTCCTCCAGCTTCCTCTTAGAGGCCTGCATGTCATCCAGCTTATAGCTTTTGAATACTGCTAGAGTCTCATCTGAGAACTGCGTAGGACAAAAGAGTGATCGTTGACTTTTAATCATCTACTTGGATACTTGCCATCTTAAAAATGAGGAGGAAAGGCATCTGCGGTAAGGTGCATTACCTTAAGGAATGTCATCCATGAGAATTTATCGTAACACTGCACTGGATTTCTGAAGTAGTCCTGCAGTGTCCAGAACTTTCTGTACAGGTTGTAGTCGATTGGAATGGAGCTGAAATAACAATTAAACCAGATAAAGGGCCGATCAAAATGTTTACTTCAACAAATAAACAAAAGAAACAAACCTTGTGATTTATTCTTGAGAAAGCCTTTAACTTACCTCGGTGCAGGGCCATCATCCTCCCCCATTTCTCCTTCCTCCACTTCCATACCATCCTCCTTTTCTTCTGTGTGCTATAAACACAGTGACACATTTAACATTCACAGTTTTTGATTACTTCTAAAGTGCTCAGAATCAGATCTTTACCTTCTGGCCGAGAGTGCTTTCTTGTTCATTTTTGTTGAACACTGTTATATTGTCTAGATTAAACTGGCTCTGGAGATTTAGGCCTGGAAAGCAAACAAAATAAAAAGAACAATCACTCGATCAGAGAAGCTGTGAATGCGGTTGACAGAGTGCCATGAATGATTGCAAACCTCCCCATCTTCAAAAGGCTTGTGTTGGTTTATTTATTTATAATGATAAAATACTGCTGTTCTTACCTGATTTTTCAGACAGAGGGAAGAGACGTGCCAGAAAGAGCTGGATTCGCCCGCAGAAAACTGTGTTCTGTGATTTGGACAGCCTCCTTAAGAGATCTACACAGACAGGAAAATACACTGCTCTGCATTTTAAAGATAAAAAGCTTCATATGTCACAGAATGATGAGATAAGCTCTTTACCATTGCACATCCTCAATAAATAATTCTTCCCTGCAGTGTAAAAGGAGTTCTGTGAGAAAAATAGAGCACAGCTTTGGTAAACATGTGATCAACGCAGGGCAAATTTGTCGGGGGCTTTACTCAACAGCTGGAATTTATTTACCGATTTCCAGGTGGAGACGTTCTCTTCGACAAAAGAGAAGATTTTGTCACACAGGTCCAAAGGAAGACAGTCCAGCACGTCTCCCAGCAGGACGAAAGGGGTCGTAGCAGAACAGATACCTGCAGTGGAACACAAGTCTTAAGTTTCTTCATACATGACACATTGTCTCTAAGACTTACAGAAGATTACCCGAGCAGTCTGCTTACAAAATGCATGCTTTTCATAAATAAAAAGGGGCAAGTGGATCAGAAGCATATCTGTAAACACCCCCCACAGCATAACAGACCTGCCAAATCGCCTCAGTAGATGTGCAATCGGGATTTCTCACACATATATGTCCAAAATACATATATCAGCCACATGCTACTATGTGTTTATTTTGAGTGATGTATGCTATGAGACTAATGGGAAATAACTTGGCATTCACAAGGCAGTGGCTGATGTTCATATGCTGTGTCACAGATTTTTGCACTGGCTGAATGTTCAAAGATAGAGAACTAAAGAGCTAAAAGACTAATCCAAAAGTGTTTTTGTTTTTATTTATGGTACAGGTTTTGTTCCCTGGCACAAAAGGAATAAACTATTCATTTTTTTTTTATCCTAAAAATCAGTGTATCACCTGGATCTACTTATGAGACCCCTAGATGAGTAACATACCTTCTGTAACGCCATCAATGCTCAGGTAAATGAGAGCTAGGTAGTCATCACACCTCGCCTTCTGCTCAACCTGGAAACATTTGAAGATATCGTTTGAGGATTTTGAGGGTAATTTCATTTTTTTTAAAAAAGCGAACAAACGCGTACTAGAAACAAACAAACAAAAAGCATTTCTTACAATCAGATCACCAAGAACTCCCCTCAGAGCCTGATCGAGGGTTGTCTTCTTTTCCGCCTCACTGTAACGTGAGAAAAACAAGCGATCAGTAAGGTTGCATCCCTTCCTCCGTTATTATAGGTTATAATAGCCAACAGAAATGATTACAATACAATAAGTAATTACATTACAATAAGTTAGCAAGAACTAACAACTTCACTTACTTGCCGGGGATCTGGTTAAAAATACTGATCAAAGGTTTGATGCTTTTTCCAGTCAAAGCCTGGACGGCAGACGCCTGAGATTGTGTGAAGAAGAAGAAGACGAAGAAGAAACATTCATGAAACAAACGACATCGTTGGTTAGCATCTGCGTTAGCTTAGCTTCATCTGTTACCTGCTATAGTAACAACATGCGACATGCTACATTAACAAACCCAGGCTAGGATTTCAACTGTAATCTAAAATATATGACTGCACATATATTTATAAGTTGCTGCGGTTCTGTGTTTTCTTACCGTAAATTTGTCTTTAGCGTCGACAAAATTAAATGAAGACGGCGACATCGTCTCTTTTTGGAAACCGGAAGTGCCGATAAAGTTGTTCCGGTTTCTTTGAGCGTGGGAAAAGGTCGAGAGCGGTGCAGGATTTAAAATTAATTACAGTCAAGGTGCCATGTAAAAATTTATGTCTCCAGCGCACTTTCCACCATTAAAAACAATTGCAGTCGTATCATGCAAATTATTATGGTAATGGTGTAATTTTAAAATATTTTCCTCACAGTACATCATATTTGCCTAGTTGGTAAACTAACACTTTTTAGTGTGCATGAGAGTCATAACAAGGACTTAAGAAATAATGGAGGTCCAGGAGCCTTTGGAGAACATAACCAGATGAAGATAACATAGGCTGTTCACATGAATCTCATGCATACACTGAGTATGTAAAAAGTTCTCCTCTGGCCTTTCCCTTTTCTCCTTTCAAACTTTCATTTATTTGTCTCCTCTGATTTGATCTTTTTTCTACATTTTCGATTTTTTTTTCACATTTATATGAACTTTTCTGTGCTATGAAGAAAACTGAAAACATACAAGGTGGTTTACCCTCTACATCCTTGAAAGCAAAGGCAACATGTGTCAGTACTGGCCACTACAAAAAGGCCTAGCTATTGAATTTCATGCACATATGCTAAAGTGGGCATGAAGATGGGATGGGGAGATATGTGACTTTCTTAAATGTCATATCAAAACCAAAGTGTATGAAAGAAATAATTTAATATTTCTTGCTGAATGCAAAATTCCAGATGAAATAGAACATTTACCTTGTAATATACACTTTATCTGTTTCTTCATGAATCTAGTCTGAGCAAAAGGACGAAAAGGTTTTCGTCCTTTTGCTCAGACTAGATTCCTACTAAAAGTGGCACAATGCAGAAACATCTCTGGGTGCATGTCCTTCTGTGTGGTATTAGGCAGCTGGTGGATTGTTGGGCGACCTGGGCACCCCTTTTGCTTTAAGAAGCCATGAAAAAAGCTGTTGCACTGATGAAAATGTGTCATTTTTTTGGCTCGAACTGAAGGGTTTTGCAAATCCACTGCAAACCCTAATGAACACATGAGCCTTGCTGTAGCATTCTTGGGTGCAAGTATGGTACAAATAAAACCTCTGACCATACCCACTGTGACTGAACAACGTTCAGTTATTCTCTCCACTTTCAAACTGTGTATGCAGACATTAAAAATAATAGCTTAGATTTATACACTGCCTTTCAAGAAACCCAAAGCCCCTTTACAAAAGAATCTAAATAAGTCTACATTAGTATTAGTTTAGGAAAAAAGCAGGATGGTGAGTTCAACTTTTCCAATGCACAACATTATTTGAAAACTATATCTGAAGAGTGCATATGCCATGGAGATTAGTGGAAACAACATTTCGGATTCCTCAGAATCTGGAATAGAAAGACATTTTTTTTGGTGTATGTGTTTAATCTTTGTAACCTGTGACTCTTGGGAGTCACAGATTGCCCTCAGTATAGCCATGTGGGTTAACCCAAGTTAGCCCAGAAGGTGGCAGTGTTTCATACCATTTAGTCCCACGTTGCAGTTAAAAGCAGGGGGGTGTCAAACTCTGTTTAGTTAATGGACCATATATAAGGCAATTTGATCTCAAATGGGCCAGAGCAGTAAAACAATTGCATAACAACGCACCTTTAATTCAAGTAAGGAAAAGTTCCAATTTGTTAGACCATCTATTTAGAAAACATGTTGAAGCGGTTGGATAACAATAAAATAAGTTCAGATTCAACAGTATGTCTTATTGCATGTGCATTACAGATCACAGTGAGTCTAGAAATGCATAAAACCATCAGATGAAGAGATTTGAGGTCTAAAGTACAATATTATTTTTCTCCGTATGACTCAAATAAATTTGTCAAGAACAACAAACATGCTTTATACTTTATACTTTTATATGTGCATGAAAATAATAAAAATAATAATAAAATAAAATAATAAAATAATAAAAACTTCAATGAAGTTTTTAAACTTTGTAAATCCATTTAAATTTCTAAATTGGACCCTTTAAAAGCTCAGTTTCCATTTGCATACACAGACCATAAGGTGCATGTGTATATGTGTGTGCTCTTAGCCTATATGTTTGACATTCACTCTCTCCTGGTCAAAGTCCCTTTAGTGTTTTTTTACCCTAATTTCTATACCTGAAGCATAGAGGTGGTACTGAAATTAAAATTCTATTGTAGACGTCCTGCGTAGTTAGAGTTCAGGTCAGGGACAGGCCAGTGTGTTCAGGTTTGGCATTCAGTGTTAATGAGTACCTAACGGAGGTCACTGCAGTCATGCTGATGTGTTTTGTGCATGTGTGTCTTTGTGAAGGAACATTTCCGTGTGTTGTGGCCATACAATTGACATTGCAACTACTGGGCTGCGGGACTTGAATGCGTTGATATGATCTACTGTTCAAAAGGTCACACAGAACAGTGAGCTGTTATGTCAGTCATTAATGATCCAGTCTGTCATTGTTTTATTCATAGATTGAAGCTGCTTTAAGTATTACTTTGTGGCGTAAAATACAAGACAGATTTTATTCTGTATTTACATATATCATAAAGAAAAATAAGCATCCGGTTAATGCATGTGTATCTAATGTAATGTGTTTGTGCAATAAAAGATGATATAATAGAGCAGGGGTGGGCAATATTAATAGCCACCCCTGTTTTGGAGTTATAGCAAGCCCCTGCACCTTGGGCATTCAGCGAGCGTTTGGTGAATTTCTTCTGCCTTCATTTCGTTCATTTCAAGTTGCATGAACACTGTGTCCTGTGTTGATCTCTTGTCTTACATGCCTATTTACATGCCAAAGACTCTAAACTTATGGAGTTCTGTAGATGCGGGACCAGCCACTCGCTTCGACAAAACCCTGTTGTTATGATGTCTGTTAACTGGTTCTACGATTGTTGTGCTGATGTTTGGAAAAAACACTAAAAAGCTGTGAAAATGTAGGCCAGCAGTGTCACGTAGAAAGAGCTGAGGGATCATTTTAATCACTGCGTTGTCGTACTGGTCATGAAAAGGGGAAGTGAGAAGTGTGCTCCTCTGCAGTTTTCATTGGCACCTTGTTTCTCACACAGGCTTCTGTGCACAGTTCCCCAGATATCTAACTGCAACCCCTTTCCACTCCCTCTCACAGCAACACCCACTTTCTGACACAGCTGTGTTTTTTTTTTTTGAATGTTTGCCAAAAAAGCAGAAAGCACTGGTAAGAAATTCTTCGCTTGAAGATTAGAATCCGGCAACCTAATCTACAAGCTTCACAAACTGACCAGCACTTAGTTAGTGACAAGAAAGCTTGTGAACACTTGAATTTGTAGGATTTTGCACTGACTGGTTTCTAAATGTTTCCTGATCTTTGTGAAAGTTACTTTAAAAGACACACTCAGACTAAACTAATAACCTATAAACACTTTTACATTTATTGGTAATAGTAATGGACCAGTTCTTATATAGTGGTTTTCTACTCTACTTGAGCACTCAAATTGCATATTTCATGTCTGTATTGCAAGTGAAGGGCATCACATTGAAATTGTTTGAAGGAATTTTATAAAATGATGGTTTTCTCTGGGTGCTTTTGGGCTGAATATTCATTTTGCACTCTGAAATCAGTTTAAACCAGGTCAGACATTCTGTCTCTGTTGTTTATTTTGTCTAGATAAATATAATTAGAGGTCTGCTGAATGCTCGCCAATGCCAAGAATAATCGGGGCAACATGGGAGCCAAATAATTTGCAGAACACTTTCAGACAGAAATGCCTGAAGGGCAACAAAAAGAGCTTTGTCTGTGTTTTTGGGGACAAACTTCAAAACAAGAGGCTAAACACAATGCTCTGACCCCCGAGGTTAAGCACACAAAGGAAGGAGATTTTTGACTAGCTGTGGTCATGTGACTAGCCTCTGCGATTTGACCATAAAAAAGAAAAATGTGAAGAAGTGCCATCATGTCATACAAAGGAGACAAACCCATCAAGGGAATTTTCCACTGATGCACGATACAAGCTTCACGAAAAATGAATGTGGTTGCTCTCGTATACATTATGTAGAAGAATAGTATTAACTACTGTTTATAGTGAGGAGGGCCATCGACCACATACTGAATACAGATAAATATTTTTTATCTGATTGTTCTGGTATTTGCATTTAAATCTAATGAAATACAATTACTTTTGCAGTCTATGCAGCTTGTGTAGCTATTTCCTCTTCGCTTGTGACGCCAGCATTTGAGTTTATTGAAATCATGCATTATGCTGCATTAAGTATGTTGTCTTGTAATCATCATGGTAGTGATTTTCCATCATGGCTTTCACCTGCCAAGTGCTTTACCGCTTCGCATGGCATTGTAAAATTATTTGGGACAGGGACACTTTGTTAATGATCATCCAACACGGAGCAAGAAACGAGGGGATGTGCATCCAAACGCATCAGTCATCCAGACTGGATTTTAAGCTTACAATAATTCACGCATATATTTATACAACTTTGGCTGACTGCCCCCACATTACGGGGTTCCTGTTGGGAAACATTCACCTGTGGAGTTTAAAGTCATATGATGGTTATTCAATGATTTGGGGACCACCAAATATCTACGAGCCATAAAAAATGGGATGTGAGAGGGGCGCATGCACAGATGGAGAAAGGACATTCTTATGACACAGGCAAAACAGGAAATCTCCATTATGGCCACATGCTATCTAATCAAGCTGCGAGGAATTTTAACGTGCTTGTATGCGCAATTAACTGATCCACATCCTTGTGTTGTTTCACAGGTGCAATGAGATGATTTTGGGATTGTTGCCAAAAACCTAAATTATGTATACAGATTGGAATGCATTGTAAAGGAAGCACTGACGAGGCCAGCGGGATGTAAACATACACTGCGTTATTCTGGTGAATACATATAACAAATGAGGATGCACTGACCTCAGTTTGAAATTTGTCCAGTACCAAACTGTATGAATATGAATACACAGAGAAACTTGACTAAAAAGCATCTTTATTAAAGGAGTCATTGTTCAAACAACACATAGAACAGGCGATTGTGAAGACACACACTGCAAAATAAGAATAAAACTGATGGCCTTTTTAAAGTATAGTAAAAAAAATAATAAAATGCTGACAGATAGAAAAGCTAAAATTTCACATTGTTCACTGTTTTGGCCAGTGACTTGGCCCCGGACTGTTGTTTTCCTCTCCATTTATCTCCACATATTCTTCTTGTGGACCGTGAACCAGGATGCCAATGCGACTACTAAAGTTGCGTGTTTGTGGATACAGAAGGAAATCATAGATAAGAGATGCCGCTATGCCACCACACATCGGTGCCAGCCAGTACACCTGGAACGAAAGCAGAAATGAGTTTTATCTTTGACAAAATGAAATGGATAAGGAAAATTGCTCTTTTTTTTGGATAAAAGGCGTTTTGATAAACGGCTACCCAGTGGTTTTTCATTTTGCCCAGTATCAAAGCCGGCCCAAAGGAACGAGCAGGGTTGATGCCACATCCAGTGAAACTTATCTGTAAATGTAAAAACAAAGCATATCATTTATAAGTAAATACACTCATGTGATGGAATAATTTTTGTTATAATTTAGAATGGGAATATCTTATCCATACACAAAGACGATGGTAGGGGGCTAATCTCGCATATATCTTTTTATAAAATGCATAAGAAATGCAGTAGCTCTACAGAAAATGAGTTTTAGATGTGCCGGATTTACCACAATAAACTTTTTTTTTTTTAAACTGTGTATTAAATCACAAAGATATTGAAAGCTGTTAACAGCCCAAGAAGCTTCATTGAACTACTTTTTGCACCAACAACCAAGGCGCTGACTTGTTTATCTGCATCTGTTACGTTTCCAGGCAAACACTATTTAAAACGGTTATTGGCAGACTTTTATTAAAGTCGACATATGTTGCTGACTTGTGTTCGACTCAATGTGACACTTGTGTAGCCGCCTTTGAAACTGTGATTTGCTGAACCCCTGCCACACCACCCTGACGCACATAGAAATACTCTGCAGAATTGGGTAACATAGTGTAGGGAAAATATTGAATCGTAAATTGAGAGAAACTGTGACACCCACCAACGCTAACTGTACAGGATATTTGATTTACAACAACAAAGCTGCTTTAAAAATGATCAAGATGCTTAAATAGTGCAAAAAGGTTCAGGCATGCTTTGACAAACAGTTGCTATTTAGCGATTTATTCACCCTCAACTTGATAATAAATAATACCCTTTAATGCTCTGCTCTGAGCAGTTTTATATAAAATGAATGCACGTGTGCCTGATCCTTCTAAGATGACAGATTTCAGGAGGATGGATTGCAATCAGCTGACTGCTTCTCATGTAAAAAAAAAAATCACAGATTTTGATTGCGATTCACTTACAGCTGTTAAATGCCCAAGTCCCACCGACAGCCCAATAGCCAAGGGTGCAGAGCCTGTAACATCAGTCCTTCGCTTGTCAGTCACTGCTATGATACACAGAACCAGCTGAAGGGTGGCAAAGAATTCGATGGCAAAACCTGCTCCTACACTAACATTTAGCTGCAAAAGACAATTACTGTCCATTAGTCCAACTAGAGTTAGGCTTGATTAGACTGAATGTGCTGGTTTATGTTGTGTGAAAACCAAAACGACAAGTGCAACCTCTTACCGCATTAACACCAAGAGACTCTCCAGGCTTATATCCATTCACAACAGCGCTGGCTGCAATTGCCCCAAGCATTTGAGCGAGGATGTAGAACGCACATCTGAGTGCACTGATCTGGCAGTTGACCAGGAGGCCCAGGGTGACCGCAGGGTTCAAGTGTGCTCCACTGATGTGCCCCAAACTCTGAGCCAGTGTGGCAATGGCTAGTGCAAAGGCCAACGAGACCTTTATTTCCTGAGCAATCATCTGATTTTTATCATTGCCCAGACCTATTCCAACAATAGAGGATAGGCCAATAAGTATGAACAGTAACATACCAACAAACTCTGCAGCCACAGCCCTCCAAAATGCCCAACTCTTTACTTCTGTCATCTTTACCCCTTAAGAATCTGTTAAAACATGTATATGCGTCACTATTTATAGTTTGTGGAGAGGGGAGGGGAAAATGACAAAACAGGAAGATTTTGTGCTGTGCAAGATTTCATGTAACACCAGAAAGACAAGTGTAGCTTTTCTCTTTTTATTTGATATAGCAGGATTTGTTTTCAGACTGGCTCCTTTGATTATTCTACAACATCCTCCAGCAGGGGCTCTGTTTCACATTCCTGTTCCTGTTCCGGGGCCCAGCAGAGCAAGATTTTAGTTTTTTCTTTGAAGCTCTCGTCACTGGGTGCCAGCACATAATTATACAGAAGCGCTGCCACCACTCCAGCACTCATCGGTCCAGCCCAGTACACCTGAAAAACCAAAGAACCCACATCAGTTACAATCTGAATGACTTGTAAGCCCAGTGACTTAGAAAAAGGTCACATTTTCAGCTCGTGCGTCACCAATACATACCCAGTGATCATTGAAAGCCTTCTGTATAACTGCAGGTCCAAAGGATCGAGCTGGATTGATCCCACATCCCGTGTAGGAGATCTGCAACCCATAGAGGAAAACACCACTTGCTTGCCTGGCTGTACATCAGCTGATTACATGAAAGGCTGATGTACAGCCAATTCACTCTGAGCCAATCTATTGTGTTGGCTTCTGCAAGATGGAGAAACCATCTGCCAAATTAATGACATGGGAAATAAATGAATGTTTTCATGTACTCACCCCAGCAAGATGTCCAAGCGTTACAGAGAAGCCATATGCCAGAGGTGCAAATCCGCCAATGTCACGTCTTTTGTCATGGAATGCCACCAAGCACAGAACCAGCTGCAGAGTGAGCATGAACTCCATGCCAAAACCTTGAGCTGGGCTGATACCATTTAGCTAGAAATGATAATACCAATGGGATTAGAGGATTTTTATACCCTACAGTGCTTCCATTATTTTAAGCATGATGCTCATCATTTCACATGACTGCTACAAACAGTTAAAATGTGACATTAAGACTACAAACAGGCCTGAAGAGTTAAAATTGTCACTCGAGCAAGGCTGAAGGCAATTCTTTGAATGCCACTTAGTCCAAGTAGCAAATATCATTTAAGGCTAATATTATTTAGGAAAATCATGGACTCCACCTTACCTCATTAACTCCAAGTGAATCAATATGTTCTGCCCTGATACCATACACAATGGCACTGCCAACCACTGCTCCCAACATCTGAGCCAACATGTAGAAGAGGGCTCTGAGAATACTTATACGACAGCTGGTCACCAGGCCCAGGGTGACGGCAGGATTCAGCTGTGCACCGCTAATGTGACCTATGCACTCGGCTAGCGTGGCGATGGCCAGGCCGAAGGCAAATGCCACTTTGATCTCACGGTCAAGGTTCAAATCATTTGGATCTCCTACTGCAGCAGAGAGGCCCATGAAAATAAAGATGATCATTCCCAAGAACTCCGCCAGAACTGCCCTCCAAAACGACCACGACTTAATCTCTGACATGGCTACTCAGATAACGTCCAGTGATAACAGACAGCTTTCAAAGGAGCACCTGCGTGCTACAGAATCTGGCAACTCAAATTTTGCTCCACCAGTGAGCCACCTGAAATTGTGAGTGACATTCACAGGCATTTATCAGGTGTGTGCCTTTAACAAATCAGGCCTAATTAGAAGCAGCTGAGAGATGTGGGCTTCACCCAGTGAGCGTGACCTCCAGGTCTCCTGCTCTGCTCATTGCTTTTCTAGTGTTACTGAAGGAGATGCTACGTTTCTCATTTAAGACGGCAAACCACAACAGCAGCTCAAAAGACAGGACTTTGAATGGAATTGAATGGATCTGATGGAAATACAAAGAAAGTGTTTAAATAAGCAAAATGTATCAATTAGTACAAAAATATCACATGCAGTAAGGGGCAGCTTGGAGATTATAATTTTATCCAGGTTTGAGTCATTTTAAAATTTTCATTTAAATACATTACTGCATTAATACAATAATATAATTAAAAATTCAAAACAAACTCTTTCAAATGTCTAGTGACTGATAATTTTAAAAGAAATACAAGAAAAGATGATGGAGCGCTAAGGAGAGAATAAATAGGCTGGAGTGTGTAGGTGCTACTGCCATGCTAAATGGTTTCCCCATCTTTCAGTCTACTTGTTTTATTCTGAGCAGGGGCACGGTGCTTTGAAGTTAACATCTGTCATTTGCCACTGTGAAGGAAATGGGAGCTTTTGAATTCACGACAAGGAAACCAGCCCCTTGTTCAGCTTTTCTGTGTGAAAGAGCTGGCAGGTTAAAGGGTCACACTGCTTCTTGTCTTCATCTTTGAAAGAAGGATGAGAAGCCCTCCATAGAATCACATTTTACTTGGGCAGCATTTTTCTTCATCAAAAAAATGTTGTTTTTTTTTTACTTGCACATCACTCTGATTGATTCTTCTGTTTTTAATGTTGACTTCATTAAAAATCAAGTTTTCTTTTTTCTTTTCTTAAAAAAAAAAAAATCTGCCTGAGATAGCATTAACATGTGTTTTGACTATAAAGAATGTTCACCCAGGAAAGATGCTAGAATGACTGGGATGACATGGCATTTAATATAGGGCTGTGCAATATGTCCAAAATCTCATATCCCGACATTAAGACATCTATCGTCCGATAACGATATAAATCACAAAAATGTAAAATTTTTTGTAAATTCTGTGAATCTGGGGCAGCTCGACTTGCGTGAAGTGTTTCCAGCTGGGCGTCGCGTAAACATTCGTAAACACTCTGCATCTTTCACGTGATTCCGTTTATTTTGAAAAGTCTCAACAGGATCTTGAGCTTTATTGTGAAAGGTTTATGTGGAACAAGCGGACACACGGTGTTTTTACCGTCGTTGTTGCTAACAACAATGCATAAAAACAAACGCTTGTCTGTCTGTAGTGTGGTTATATTAAATATAAGAGAAAGAGAGAACTTTAGGAAATTAATATAGCCACTACAGTGACCATCAAAATAATGAAAAAATATTGCCGTAAACAGTTTATTTTGCGACACCACGAAACAAACGATAGCATAAAATGAAACGATAGACGTTTTCATATCGTCATCCGATATATATTGTTATATCGAACAGCCCTAATAACACGTGATAGCATTTTAAGATGTAATGAACTGAAGTAAATGCAAATCTTGGTACAGGAGGTTATCATTTCTTGTTCTTTAAGCTCTGTACTTGCAGACCATATTTTATTTCCTTAAAGATCAGCACTTTATCTTTTGGCACACGTGTATCTTTAAAGGTACTCCTTGATTCTGTAGTGTGCTGTAAGCCCAACATCCTCCACAGGCAGTGGAGGTTTCCTTTTGTGGAGTGACGACTAACAAGATCAGAGCCTAAAAATGTATCTCTGTGCACTTTCTGCATACACATAATACTTTTTCTTGTGAAAGTTGCAAGTTTAAATCATGCAAAAATAGTTGTAAATTAATTGACAGTTCTTACAGCCAAATGGCATGAAATGTTTCTGAAACAGCTGTAGCACTGGACACTTTTTTAGGTACAAATTGCTAGTACTGGGTCGGGCCCCCTTTTGTCTTCAGACCTACGTTAATTCATCGTGGCATAGATTCAAAAAAGTGCTGGAAACATTCCTCAGAGATTTTGGTCCATGTTGACTTGCTAGCATCAAGTAGTTGCTGCAGATTTGTCAGTTGAAAATCCATTAATTGGATTGAGATCTGGTGACTGTGGAGGCCATCTGTGCACTGTGAACTCTCTGTCATGTTCAGGAAACCAGTTTGAGATGATTTGAGCTTTGTGGCATGACACAATATCTTGCTGGGAGGAGCCATTAGAAGATGTGTACGCTGTGATCATCCATCTTGGATCAATATAAAGCAGGATGGATCCATGCTTCCATTTTGTTTACAACAAATTTTGTACCTACCGCCCAAATATCACAGCAGAAATCAAGAATTATCAGTCCAGGAAACGTTTTTCTAACATTCTGCTGTCTAATTTTGGTGGGTCCATCCAAATAGTAGCCTCAGTTTCCTGTTCTTAGCTGACAGAAATGGTAGTGTGGTCTTCTGGTGCTGTAGCCCATCTGATTCAAGGTTTAGAATTAGAATAGAATAAAATAGAATTCAACTTTATTGTCATTGCACATGTCACAAGTACAAGGCAACGAAATGCAGTTTGCATCCATCCAGAAGTGCTTTAACTACAAATGGGTCTGTTATAGGTATGAGGGTACAAAATATGGGTCTATTATGGGTATGTTATAATGTACACGGTATGAAGGTATGGTGTGAATATGTTATAACTATAAGTATGTACAAGCTATGAACAGGATATAAATATGAAAACTATACAGAAATGAAATATGAACTATGTAAGTTATAAACAGTTGTAAACAGTTGTAGAATTATAATTATCGTATTGTACAGAATGATTGTCTATACAGCATTTACAGTAGTGCAGTTAAGTGAAATATGTGGATATTTTTACAGAGGCTATATAAAGTGCTAGTGGTTGTGAGTGGTGGTTCAGTCCATGTTATTATTGTGTGTAGGAGGATACAGTTGTCCATTTGTTTGTTTTTGACCATTGTGTGTGTGTTCAGTTATAGGTGGTTGTTTGTATGTTCAGTCCATGAGTTTAACGTGGGTCAGATGTCAGGAGGCAGGGTTCAGGAGTCTGACAGCTGTGGGGAAGAAGCTGTTCCAGTACCTGGTGGTCTTAGTCCGGAGGCTCCTGTAGCGCCTCCCAGAGGGCAGGAGGATGAAGAGTCCATGTGATGGGTGACTGGGGTCTTTGATGATTTTCCCAGGCCTTTTCAGACACCGCTTCCTGTAGATGTCGTTTATGGCAGGAAGTGGTGCTCCAGGAATGCGGTGGGCAGTTTTCACGACCCTCTGCAACGCCTTCCGGTCCGAGGCAGAGCAGTTCCCGTACCAGACTGTTATACAGTTGGTCAGGATGCTCTCGATGGTGCAGCGATAGAAGTTCACCAGAATGTCTCAGGACAGGTGGTTCTTCCTCAGAGTCCTCAAGAAGAGGCGCTGGTGAGCCTTCTTGACCAGCTTGGAGCAGTTGGTTGTCCAGATGAGATCCTCGGAGATGTCGACACCCAGGAACTTGAAGCTGCTCACACGCTCCACAGCCATCCCTTTAATGTAGATGGGTGGATGTGGGTCAGCATTCCTCCTGACATGTTGTTTATTTGGAAATGCTCTGGCTATTAGCTTCTGACTTCTGACATCAACAAGACATTTCCTTGCAGTGAACTGCCTATTGTCTCTTTTTGGGGACATCCTCTGTAAATCCTTGTTTACAACAGTTTGTGAAATACTGAGACCGGTCCACCTGGCACAAACAACTACACCCTGTTTAAAGTCACATAAATCACCTTTCTTCCCCACACCTAACTGCAGTGAAGTGTTGCCTTGTGATTTTTCGGCTAAACATTTGCATTAACAAGTAGTTGAACAGGTTTATCCAACAAAGTGAATATAATTTGTTTTAGGCCAGTAGATTGGTCAGAGAGAAATCTGCCTTTCAGATGACCGGTGTTGTTTCTGGCTATGGAGAGCCCACCAAAGCCAATCATGTGAGCATCCTCCCCTCACTCCCCCTGGCACTCAGATGTAAATAAGACACAAACATTTCTTCCACAAATGTTGTCTTCCATATACCATATATCATATACATGAACACATATGAAGATGTGGATGCTCTAATGAACCCCAGAGAGGATTTATTATGGTGCTTGTAATGAGAGGGAGGCCTCAGCCTACTAACCGAGAGATTATAGGATGGACAGAGATGATTTAATCAAGCAGAAATGGAAGCAAGTCAAGTATATAATCAATATGTATGCTGGTCTGTTAGGCAGAGTAAAACAGCACTGACAACTTCAAAGGGTTTTCCTCGCAGCTGCTTGAAACGGGTGAAAGAACAAAATAAAAGTAAGGTGAACAGAGAAGAAGTGCAACTACATCAAACAGTAAGTTAAAAAAAAGATTAAATTGTCATTATATATGTTTCATTTATGTTACACCCCAGCCCAGGGAACCGGCGTGCGACATAAGGAAAATAAAAATAAGGAAAAATGCCCCCCCACTCCCTGCTCTTAAGGAGGACGAACCAACAAAAAACAGCTACCACGGATTTCACAACAGCCAGTCAGTTTATTGAGTCCCAAAAGGTAGCAGGCATCAGGGTGAGCATGGCCAAAACAAACAAAAACTCTAGAAATGAAATGCAGCTGGCTTACCTTCACAGAAAACCCCAAATGAAAATTACAGGTGTCTTACCTGCCTCCCTAACCAAAAACAGGAGAAAAGGTTCACAAAGAAAAATGGCTTCTCACCCCTACAGCTACCGAGTAAGAAAAAGTATCAACAACTATTTACATCTATATACAACAAATTACAACAAATTATTTACAACACGGGGGGGGGGGGATTAATTCATCTGCAGGTCCAGACGATGAGATTGAAGCGTCTGTGCATAAAAGACTCTCGCTGAGCCTGAGTGGTTTTCTCTAAATAGGGATCCTAATCGCAAATAGTCTTATCTACATATTACATATTTTCCATCACCACCCTCACCAGCCACAATGATGTTATCTGTTATTGTAGGAGACGGCAGTGAAGCACAGAACAAAGAAAGATTAATCAACAGTACAACTCCAAACCCTTTTATCTGGCTATCAAATATAGATCTGATTCATGCTGGTTATACATTTTAAATTCCTTGTACGTCGATATATCTGACTGAAGTAAGATGCACATAGACTTTATGCACAAAGCAGTTGGATGAAGGGATTTTGCTTTAGTTTCTGGGTTGTTTTTAAAATTGTATTTTCAGGAATGGACTTTAAGAGATTGATTTTCTCTTGTCTAGTGAGTGGTTCAGAAGTCTTACCCTCTTAGCAGTGACCTGTATACGAATCCCTACATATTATATAGCATGTCATGCAATGAATGAGTTACTATAGATCCACTGGTTAACAAAACTACCACCATCATTTCGGTTGATGAAGGGCAGGGCAATCAATACATACATCTTCACTGTACTGAATGTTTTTTTTTTTTTTTGTCAAAGTCAGTGATTGTCCCATATTGCAGGTTTAGGTTGAGAAATGCTCAGGGACAAAACACACTTTGATAAGTTAAACCCTGTGCAGCAACTCCCAAATTTGTACTGCAGAGACCACTTTGTTGCTTTGGGGAGAACACAGCAGAAGCTGAATCCCAGCCCCCTGTGCTAAAGCTCAACAATATGCTGCAGCCAGTAAAAAGGAGCCTTGATTGCTGGATCAAAACTGTCACATGCAACAGCAACCTGCCAGTGCTTCACCTGCTAAAAGCACAACCCCTCCATTTGTAATCAACAACAGCTGGGCAGCGCAAAACCCAAGAAAACAGGGGTGGAAAATCTGTATTCATATGTCACTGTCTGCATGCTTGGGTGTTTGGGCTGCTAGCCTATTCTTTACATCACTTTTGTTTCTCACCAAACATTTTTTGTAGTCATCACTGTGGCCCAATCCTTTTCTTGCCCACCTTCTGCGAGCTAATCAGCCTCTTTCCTGTCTGCTTTGCAGACCCACATTTTGTGCAACCCACTTCCTCCTCGTCTCTTCCTCAACTGTCCAACTTCTTCATCTCTGCCACCACCAGCATCTACACTCACTTCCTGCTTCCTACCATTGTTGGACTTTGCCCTGCAACATAGCTTCATCAGAGTCTAACTTTCAAATACTTAATATCACAAACTCTGTATTTCACTAAATCACATTCAGTTCTTTCACATGACTTTCATTAAAACGCAGGGATATCAAACTCATTTCATGGCCACATGCAGCCCGCTTTGATCTTAAAGAAAAAGAAGTGCAATTTCCACTTTACATCTCAGTTTTTCTAAATGATAAAAAATATTGCTGTAGTAAATGAAAGAAATGTGTTAGCATGAATAAGTAAACATGTAAAATTACAGGAAAAGAAAGTGTCCTATTCTATCTTTCTTTCTTTCTTGATTCCAAGCTGTGACCTGGAACAAGACTTCCTGTGCACCTAGCTCGCAAATCAGCCACTTTAGCCAAAGTCCACATCGGATGGAAGACCCGTGGTCTCAGTTAGTTTGCAGCACCAGGCATCCAACCAGGAGAGAGGAATTCAGAGGCTGTACCTAACTTTAAGTCATTATATAATTTTTAGCAGTTCACCTTGTACTTAACTTTTGGGAGGGGGTTGTAAAAGAGATGAAACACAGGAGGTCAGTTTTCTCTCTCTCTCTTTTTGTTGTTTTGCATTTTTCAGATTTCTGGAAACTTTAGATTTAATTTAAATGTAATACCACCACATGAGATTAAAGCTTTGGGTTCTCACTCAGATGTTTTTTCCCCTCTTTTTGTTGATGTTTTTTGACCTTTTTATTCACATTTTACCCTTCATGATCTGTGAATTGCAGACAACTTTACTCTCATTTGTTTTTAAATAAAGCCAGGATGCTAAACTAAACCTTTCTTTGCCACAAGGTTATTCAGATTGCTTAAAAATTTGTGAAGAAATTTACACAACTAAATAATAATATCAGCTAATTCATCATTCTGTAAAATCTAGTTTTAAGAACAGTTATTTTAGTTGAAGTGTTGCTTACATATTCCATTTTCACAAATGAACTTGTGTGTGAAGAGCTTTCTGATTTCACAGTGTCTGCAGGAGGATTGCAGAGTAATAGGATATCATCTTTTTTCATAGGAGGTCCTGTATGTGTGATAGATTTGTGGTCATCGGACTCCATAAGAAAAATCTAATCCATACACTGGAATAAAGAACACAATCTTTTTTTAATATCCAGTGTTTTCTTTTACTTAAAAAAGTGAGAGGTGTTTCAAAAGTGCACACACAATACATTATCCATCAGAAATAAAACGTGATAAAGATTCATAGAAATATGTATACAAAAATGGCTCAACCTGGAATACTGATATTGTAAAAACAAACACTAACACTCGACTCTGTTGGGAATTTTAGAGTTAACTTGTCTCAGCGGTTTTTGGCCAAGCACCAGTTTTTTTGGGATAAAAAATGGTGCTTGGCCAAAAACATGAGCAAAATAGGAAGGAAGCACTAACTGACCCGTTGACCACAATCCTCATTGGTTACCTTAAAACAGGAGAAAAAAACACTAACATACTAAACTAAATTCTAATGCTTTTGTACAGGAGTATAGATATTTACAATAGCATTTCATGTTTGCGTAGCACTACTTTGAGGTCATCTCCATAGTTGTTGCATCGTTGCCTCCGTTGACGTCATAGTCACCCACTGGCCCGCTGACCAGCACCTTCATGCGGTCGGGGAAGTCATCGAATTTGGGAGAAAGCAAGAAATCGTACAGAAGAGCTGCTGCCACACCGCCACACATTGGACCCACCCAGTACACCTACAAAGGGAGAGTTTCGATCAATGTCTGGCGTCATTACAAGACAACGAGAAACGCAGATTCCGGTCATGGTCAAAAGGCTTACTTTAGTCGATCTCTCTAAATGCAAAACAATAGGAAAGCTGTAACTGATTAACACATGCAGGAAGATTCACAAGTAATTGAGGCATCTGTCTGCTGATGAATTATTGAATTATTTAAGCTTGACATATAATATCCATGCAGAAAAAATGTGAGGTATGCGTAAAGTGATTCCCCCCCTCTGACTTACCCAGTGGTCTGTAAAATTGTTCATGATCAAAGCCGGGCCGAAGGAGCGAGCAGGGTTGATGCCACAGCCTGTGTAGCTGATCTGCAGTCAATCAACAACAACAAATAGGCAACGTGAGAGAATATCATCAGCAGGAGCAGAATCCTGCCATATCTGCTCCTGGTTCCCTTTTTACAAGTTACATATGACTGACGATGGCGTTAAGGTGAAACTTACAGCTGCCAAGTGTCCCAGGCAGACTGAGAGGCCAATGGCCAAGGGTGCAGAGCCGGTGACATCACGCCGTCTTTTATCAGTGACCGCAATGACACACAGCACCAGCTGGAAGGTCGCCAAAAGCTCTATGCCTACGCCTTGGCTGGGTGTGACGCCGTTGAGCTGTGAAAGTTAAGGGAGGAATCCAAAACAACACTTTGTCAGACTTTGTCAGACTTTGTCAGATAGATAGATAGATTGTTTCCTAGCACAACCACTTCCTATTTAGTAGCTCCTGGCATTGGCCAGGAAGCCTGACAGCAATCTGGCAGTGCTGCAAAGTGCCACATTGCTTGTTCATATTTCTTTCGTGGAAAACATGGTTATTATTGTTCACATTAAGTGGAGCTGTGCGGCTTCTCGGGGTGGGGGGTGGGGCTGGGTGATATCAGGTCCTACCAGTGCTGTTTTTCAGTAAGGAGAGAGCTGTGGGTGCTAATTACAGAGTGGTGTAGCATTAAGTAATAACTGCTCATTAATTTAAGTGAAGAATTCTGGTATTCAAAACCTCAAATTCCAGAAACAGATTGCCAAAGTACAAGTGGGTGGACACTATATATATTTCCTATTTCTTTTAGCTGTTGCAGCATGGCATACTTTAATAATAATGTGTCATCACTATTCATTAATAAGTATTGACAGAATGTCCCAAGAACCACATAATCAGTGCCAATTCAGCACTTACATCCTTGTAAAAGTTTCAGTTTTCACCGTGAAGGTACTTTAAATACACAATGTTGCATCATCGCATCGCTGTGCTTTTATTTTTGCTATTAATGCAGAAATGTTTGAAACTGAAGATAAAGTTTATACTTACAGCGTTGACCCCCAGTACAGTTCTGTTTTCAGGCCGTGTTCCATACACAATGCCACTGGCTAGGGCTGAGCCCAGCATCTGGGCAATAATGTACATGATAGCCTTGAACACACTGATCTGGCAGCTGGCAAGCATCCCGAGGGTGACTGCAGGATTCAGGTGGGCTCCACTGATGTGGCCTAAACTTTGGGCCAGAGTGGCAATGGCAAGTCCAAAGGCCAGTGACACCTTCACCTCCTGGTCTGGATGAGTGTTGTTTGTGTTCCCAATAGCTGTGGCGATGCTGAGAAAAATAAAAAGGGTCATCCCAACCAGTTCGGCCAGAACTGCCCTCCAGAAAGCCTTGCTCTTGAACTCTCTCATTTTGGCAGCTGTGGGTTTGAGCTGGTCCTCTGTAAGATGTACTCACAAACAACAGCAACAGGCTGCATATATAAGGCCTGGGTTGATAATGGTTAGTGGGCGGGCTTTAAAAAACTGAAAGAGAGGGCCACACTGAATTAATGAGAAATCCAAAAGACTGGGCTCTCATCCCTCCCTCTGCTCCCTCGCCCTCCCTCCCTCCTCTCCCTGTCCTCTGGCCCCTCTCTCACTACCTCCCTGTGCAGTACTTTCTGGTCTTTGGACTTTCGTGAGTAATAGAACAGGATCTTTAAATAGCTACATCCAAAGGTACATTTTCCATTCATGCAAACATTTACAGTTTTGTGGCAAAGCCTTTTATCGTGAGGTTTTTAGAGACAAAACACGAGTTTGCTTTAAATACAGGTCCAAGGAAGAAATACAGGTTCACAGAAGGAGAATTTTACACATTTAAAGTAATCTTTTTCCTATTTATATTCATTTTAAAGTTGGAAAATTCTGACTTTGAGTAATTTCTGGCTTCTGTGCAGTCACACCTTGGACAGCACATAAGGGAGTGGGAAAGAAGACAACTCCCACATAGTGATTTCAGGCTTCACCCGCCCTCCACTGATAAAGTTTACATGCCACTAGATTAGGAAGCAGTTTTTTGAGGTGTTTAATCTTTTTTGGCTTAAAAATGGGGAACATTTATTATAGATGGCAATAGCAATTCATCAACCGAAAGCATGTTCTCTAAATAGTTATTAGTTATTTTGTTGACAGAGAATTAGAGCACCGGCAGAGTGAAACATCAACTCTGTGAATTGAGCTGCCTGTTACACCTGCCCCCTCAACTCAAGGCTACAAACAGCAGCTGCTTTAACTGGTGAATGTCTGTGGATGATTTAGTGAAAATCTGTATTAAGTTCTTTACCCAAAATTATAGATTCCTTTGTGGTACATGTCCACTTCACACGTTGGAGTTATATGGTATATGTTCAAACTGTCTTTAAGCCCCTTCATTTCCCCTTTTTTCCCCCTTTGGGTAGTTGTGTAAAAGTAGCAAATAACCACCTAGAAAGTCAAACTCACAAAAGTAAAACTCAGCTATATGCCTCCAGTATCATTAAACTATTTACCTCCTACTTTATTGTTAAAGTCATGATCTCCCAATTTTATTACAACTAAATGACTTTCAGTTTCATTTATTCTGTCATTATTTTCACAATGACTCTATTCTCTTGTGGGGATAGGTTAATTGATTAATCCAAATTGTCACTAGGTGTGAATGTGCGAGTGAATGTGAGTGTGAATGGTTGTCTGTCCCTATGTGTTAGCCCTGCGACAGACTGGCGACCTGTCCAGGGTGTACCCCGCCTTTCGCCCTATGACAGCTGGGATAGGCTCCAGCGCCCCCCGCGACCCTGAAAAGGATAAGCGGAAGCGAATGGATGGATGGATGGAATGCCAGACACCCGGATGCGCTGTGGGAAGAAGGCAAGCTGTTGGAGGCAATGTTCTTCTGGGAAATCTTGGAGCACAACAACAGTGAGTTTGAGGTGTAGACTTGGCCTCCAAATTTCCTAGAGCTCAAGCTAATGAAGCAGCTGTGGGATGTGCTGGACAAGCAAATCTGATCCATCGAGGCCCTCGCAACTTGCAGGACTTAAAGGATCTGTTGCTAACATATACACAAGTATACCTCCTTGGGTCCCGTGGAGTCCATGTCTGTATGGGTCAGGGCTGCTTTTGCACTGAAATGTTCTAATGTTATGCCTGACAGGTGTACGCTGCAGATAGCAGAAAATGAAATAATTTCCTTTTTTCCTTTTGACAATATTAGCATTAAACCAAAACTGCAGGAATGGAACTGCCTGATGAACAACTATGTCCATTTAGTCTTTTCATAAATATTCATAGGGAGTATAAAGATTCAACTGCTTTCATTTGTGAGTGAGCATTTAAATGATGGATGCTAGTCAACGGGAAGCATTTACCGCTATAAACCAAGATGAGTAAAGTAAAAATACCATTTTGGAAGTGTTAACAGAGCAAAATCAAAAGTATTTTGCCTCAGTGTCATTGTTGGACAGTCCAGGGGCGGAGCGTGGGGGTGGCTTACTGGGCTTAAGCCCGGGTTGTTTTGTCAGAAGCCCGGGGTCTTTTGGAGTGTAATTTTTTCATAGTTAGATGCCTGGCTGACAACTGTATAAAACAAAAAGTACACACAATATTCGAAGCACATAGTGCACACTGTGGGAATTTACGACTGTGCGTGAATCCCCCCTGATATTGGTATGATCCGAGCTCAGGCACTAAGCGACTGAGCGAGGGGGCGGGGCAGCTGCTGCCCGTGAGTGCGCTGTTGGAGAGACGGAGCCAGCCATACTAAGGAGAGCTTAAGTTTGACCAGGTACCAAAGCAAATCATTCGTACTGTACAAATAATGTAAATATGACGGTGCATCACGAAAGATTGATATCAAACTGATCACTTGACCAATATTACGTTACTTGCTCTTCAAGTGAATCAACAAATGGCGAAATGAAAAGCCGAACAAATGCTATTTTTTTTAGAGAGTCTTAGCTTACGTGTGTTTATTTCATATTTTCAGTTCTTACCCTCCCCGACTAAATCGGTTTCAGTTATGTACTGAAATATAAGAATGGACATTAGAGGGTTCTTTCAAAGAAAAAACTCAGGTAAATGTTATTTTATATATTATGCTTTGTATGTTGTTCAGTATATTTCTATGCAAAACAAGAGGGATTTCAGTACACAGCAGGATATTCACATTTGTAACCAGATATTTACATACACTTTAGGGAAAAACATAAAACATTTTTACTGTACAACATCAATTTAGAGTAAACTTTTGTTTTAGATAAATATTGAAATATCTTTTGAATTAGTTAAATGTCAGAATAAAGAGAGACAGAGCTGTCTGTTTTTTATCACTTTCATCAAATTTAGGAGTACATGTACACTAAGTTTATTGTTAATTAATAAGAAACTCCAGACGATTCCATTCTGAGCTGAAGAAGCTTCTGATAGGTTAGTAGAGTCCATGTGAGTAAATTGGTGGCACACCTGTGGATGCATATAAGGCAAAACACAGAGCCTGTTTCTTTGACATGGGAAAATCAAGAGATGTCAACCAAAACACCAGGAAAAGAACTGTGGAGCTCCATAAGTGTGGCTCAAGTTTGAATACAATTTGGTGCCATTTGCAATTAAGAAATACAGACAGTTTCTCTCTTTACTCTTAAAGTTAACAAATATGTTTTTTATATTTCCCATCCATCCATCCATTCTTATCCTTTTCAGGGTCGCGGGGGGCGCTGGAGCCTATCCCGGCTGTCATGGGGCGAGAGGCGGGGTACACCCTGGACAGGTCGCCTCACAGAAAGACCCCGGCCTGATGGTGGAATTGAACTCAGGACCTTCTTGCTGTGCGGCAACAGTGCTAACCACCGTGCTGCCCTGTTTTTTATATTTATCAATCTAAAAAAAAATAAACATTTAGTCTGATTTGATGTTACAATTAAAAAAGTGTTTGTGTTTTGATCTGAAGAGTTTGTAAATATCTGTATATTTGATGATTGTCAGCACAAAGAGGAGAGAGAGGAACAGAGAGGGAGATGGAGAATGAGGACAGAACAGAGATGAACAAGAGCAGGTGAGACACACATGTTAGTCAAATGGTTGTTTACCAAAAGTATCACCGTATCATAGGTCCTCATGTATCTCGTACCTAGTGTTTCTTTTTAGGTTTGTTATTTTTCAAATTCTATATTTATTAAGTTATGCAGGCTTGTTTGCACAACAAGGCTAAATAATTATATAAACTTTTCTCAATCTAAATAGTTGTACTTTGGTAGAATTAAAAAAATAAGTGTAGTGCAGGTCTATGATGATTTTTAGTGCTACTATCATCTAGTTCTGATTCTGGTTCTGTCTTGGTTAAGTCCCAAGTAGTCCTGATTTTGAACTGTTGTAGTCCTGTTTTAATTCTGGATCAGTTCTGGGTCTGGTTGAATTGGGGTTTAGTCCTCGTGTCTTGATACAGCCCTGATTTTGTTCTGCCCAGCTGCTTAATTAAAAAACTAGTTTAAGGTGTCCTGCACATGTGATATATATTTTTCCCTATATGAAGTCATTCTTTTTTGAACAAAACTCAAAACAGAGCCAATTAATCTTTCAGTCATTTCTACCCCCCCAAAGGAAAAAAAAAATCCCACATGCATACTACCCTTTTGGGGCTAAGCCCCGGGTGTTTCAAATGTCTGGCTCCGCCTCTGGGACAGTCATTGTTCTTACTGGAATATGCCCAGTATTGAAATTGCAAGGAATGTGATTAAGGTGTATACATTCCAGAGGGTTTTGAAAGACTGCCAGGTAGTTCAAGTCTGTTTGATTATGACTATCATATCTCTGAACTCAAGTAAACAATTTGGTTTTAGTGTTAAACTGACAGACTGCCTTACTCTATCTTTAAGCTACATTTAAACTGACGGAATACACCTCCAATAGTTAAGAGCTGAAGTTTGACAGACGATCAGTTCTTGATGGAAAATTTATCATATCTATAGATAGAAATTTTCATGACTGTTTGTTGCCTTTGATATGCAGAAGAAGTACTGGTGCAAAGTGTTCTAGGACCATTGCAGTCAGAGGGCAAAGTTGAGAAATAGTGATGCACAGAATAAAGTGTGTGGATGCACGAGTAGTTAAAGTTTAGTATATTCATGGCCAGAAAAGTGCAGCGCTCAAGCAGCTCGGTCAAAAATGAAATTTGAATCCCATCCAGCCTGGCCTCACTTACAGTCTTTCATATATGCTTCTATTCTCCCAGCGTTGCTAGACAGAGGCGACCCAGTCACATTAGCAATGACTTACTAACATTTAAAAGTTGATGGCTGGTTAAAGACCTAATAAATAATTGATCAATATCTGTTTGTCACACTGAATAAAAATATATACTTTCTTCCACTAGTGCTGTCTTTTCTTCAATGTTAAAACTGAAGGACATGAATTTGAACCAGATTTACAAAGTAAGATAAAGAAAGGCAAACAGTGACATCTTGCCAACGGTCAGTAGCTGAACCTATAACAACAATGCCTAAGAATGAGGGTTTCTTTCCAGATGGAAACTGTCCAAAATAAATACAGGAGCGGATTTAGGTAAAGCGGTGACGTATAAGGTTATGTAGACATGCGTAAGCTCTTTGGTTTGAAGAACAAGAAGACACAAACATCTGTTAAAGGGGTTAAAGCTTTATTGTTACTGAAGCTGAGGAACTTACTTTACATCTTCATATATAGATCTACGTGCATTACGCAGTAGATTTGTATAGTAGCAGCTTTGTATGACTCACAGTTCAAAGTGATTCTTGTTCAGCTCATACTGGCTTCAACCCCTCAACTAAGTTGTTTTAGCTCCTCTATCTTTAAAGCAACTCTTTCCTTAGGTGGGTGTGACTTCCGTGCCCTTAGCAGTGTGTCTGGGAAAGCTCACGCAACACAACAGTGAAGTGATAAAGTTGATTGATGGAGATTTAACGTCTTGAGAGTGTATGCTCTCCTCCTTGCACAAAATTGGTTAAGTTGTGTCAATGCCCTCCTCTCTGTATCTAGATCCTCTCATTAGGAGCCAGAAGTAAAAAGGTAAATCTTAAACTGAGTGTTTAGAGCAGTAGTGTGAATCCTGAGCTTTTTATGTCACGTTCTTATGTTTTCTGGCCTCACAGTTTGAAACTTTGGCCATGTTTGATCTGAGCATTCATCAGCGTAACAGTGTATACAGTATGCTGTTACAGAATGTAAGGAAAGGCACAAAAGGTCTCATTTTAACCAAAACCTGCGGTGGCCAACATCATTTCTTTGGATTGTGTAAGATCACAAGTTATGAGTAGTCATGAGTAAATATGCATAAGAGGACAGGAGTTCATGTAAGGAAAGAAAAAGAAAGAAAGAAAAAAAGGAGTTTTGAGCTTAAAAAGATTTGTATGTCTTAGTCATTGTATCAATTTCATTCAAAACTATTGCAACACAGAGATGAATATTTTAACCAAACCCTCAGTCTGATGTGTTACAACAATAATATAAATTAATTAAAAAGCAAAAGCAAAAACACTATAAAAAATAACAAAGCCCCAGTGTATTTATATTAGCTTTGTGGCCTTGGATTCTTCATTTTTTCTCTCAGATATGAGCCATTTGAGGATATATCTTTACATAGAAGGCAAACATCAGCATATATTTTGCTGTGACCTGTTTTGACAGAAATGTAAACAATTCCAGAAATCTTCCACAGTTTACAGTACAATAAATGTATCTGGATCTTATCACAGTTTTAACCACTACTGGTAGTGCCCCCAAATCATACCTTCACGTCAAATCAAGCTGAACTGTGATAACTGTTCTGACCGCCAGCAGAAGAATGTGGAAAATGTTTGAAAGCTAAAAAAAATAAATAAAAAAAATTGTAAACACACTGAAAAGCTTGCGTATGAGATTTATGTAAGAGCTGTAATGGGGCTGTAATGAGCATTTTTAAAATTTTCCAGCTGTCATTGGGAAAGTTAATGGTGCGTTTGATTATTGCATCTCTTTTTGTTTCAATTCAGAGGTGGTGCATACCAGATATACGGTGAACAGTGGCACTGTTACACCATAAAATCTCATCTACGCGACATAGACTGCTAAAAATCCTCAAGAGTTACACTGAAAACGCAGTGAATCACAAGAAGGAGCAGGACTGGGAGTTTTTCTTACTGAACATAGACAAAATCATAACTCTCCCACCCACAGCCCAAAGACATGGTGTGATTATCCATAGGTGTGAATATGAGCACGAATGGTTATCTGTCTGTGTTAGCCCTGTGACAGAGTGGTGACCTCTCCAGGGATTGGAGGAGATTTGTCAGCAAAGAGTGGTTGTAGTTTTCCCCTTTCTTGCTTCCCCTACAACAAGAAATTGGTGCAACGAACTGAAAGAGTGGAAGATGAAATCAAACCGTACACATGCACTGAGAGTTTGCTGGGAATGCTGTGGGTTAGCGGCTGAACAAACAAACTGCAGTATAAAAATTTGAAGAGCGTACATAACACAGAAAAGCAGCGACCCACGAAATAGCCTGTGACAGTCAGGAACTCATTCTACTAATTGCTCAAATTTATCTAATTATTGTTTGGTCAGAAAGGGGAAGGTCGATAAATTAGTTCCTAAGCACGTTTTTTGATGTCATGGATAAAGAGTGACAATTCTTCACATTGATGACGAGGGGAATTTGGAAGGAGGCAGCAGAGCCAAAAGGACGATGAAATGATTTCTAGGGTTTTAGGCTGTTTAGCTTGTGTTTGACAGGGTGATGCATTGTCCAAAAAACATCCAGCTGCGCACTCACACGCTCTGAAATCATCGCTGGTTGACAGGCTCCTTCAAAGACTCCTATTCATTCCCAGTGGACAGTAGCATTGCGGGGGAATCACAATCATGAGACTACAGCTGCATTGTGAGATTGGGTCAGTGAACACTTGAGCTGATGAGCTGACCCAGACTAGATAGACTATCAGTTATGTAACAAACAGAAAGCATAACGATGTTTAAAAAAAGGGCATGGCTAAAATTAACCTTTTTCTCAGTTCTGGCTTTTCAAACAGCAGAATAATCAGAAATATAACATATAAAATTGACTTGTGGTGCATTTTAGTGGAGATATCATCTGAATTTCAGGAGCGGGTCCACTCCTTCTTCACGCCCCCTCCGGCCTCAGGCTATAAAAGCCCCCTTTCTCCAATACCTGCTGTTCCCATTTTCCCCTGTCTTCTCCTCTTCTCCTCTCTTCCTTTCCTTCAATCATTTCTTATTAGCACATGGGGATCCGCCCGGCCCGGGAGCCGTCGCCAGTCCCCTTCGAGGCCTTCCCCAAACCGCAGCACCAGTTCACACTTCCTCATCCCTCATCGCCCATCATTACCGAGGATGTGGTCCCAGCTAGTGAAAGATGTGAACTCCAAAATTGAAAACTCAACTCCTTAATTATTACGTTTTGTTTTGACAACAACACCAACTAAACGGCCGTGTGTACAGGTATTGTTGGAGAAGACAGTTGAATTACGCCATTCCAGAAATTTCCTGCTTCCTCCCGGATCGTTTGTATTTGTTTACAAAATTAAGCTTATCTGACTTCCACAGTGGAAATGTAATTAGTGTGCTATAAGGAGAAACTATTTTATTTTACAGCCATCATAGGATATGCTTTTATCTTTAACTAATTTCCCTGCAGGGGCTGCTGAAATGTTTTGATATTTTTGTGGGAACAGTATAGATTTAAGCGCCACTCCAAACCACTGATTATTGAATCTGGTGTGACCATTTGTGAAGAACTGATTTTCTTATAACAGTTGTATGAGTTGTATGTATTTATGTACTGTATTAGTACATGCCAAGGAAAGATATGCAAGGCAGTGCAACACACCATTTTCATGACACCTTCAGGTTGTCTTACAAAAGCATGAAAGTATCTTATCTGTAGATCTCAGGTTTTTACAGGGCTAAACATTAACCAGTCTGTCTCATGATTTATCTCAACTGAAGATGAAGTTTCTTTGAGAAGAGGCACACTGAACCATCTTCTCTTCCTATGTTTTCACTCTGTGTGTGCTTCTTTGAGAGCAGCAAACACATAGGGAGTGGCTTTTATTAGGGGATGAGGTTCCCTTAAAGGTGAATTGGGGGTCCCCACTCTTTGCCTATTAATTGCTGTTGTAAAAGGCCTCACAAATGTCCTCTGCCTCTACAAAACCTATACAAAAACATTTTTTGAAAAGCTCGGTCAGGGGTCTGCAATGCCATGACAACATTATAGGCATTAAAGGCTTATTCCTGCTTCAGTTTTACCACCTCGGTGCCCAGTGCTGCTTACTCCTGACTGGAAAAGTAGATTTTAAAACCTTAAACCCAACAGAGATCCAGTGCCTGCTCTTCACACTTTATAGAACAATTATGGAGAACAGTCACGACTACTTTATGATGACTTCACACTTGGCAGAAAAACAGTGTTCTGTGTAGTGAATCTTTCACCTAATAAAAGGCTTCTCTCAGATAACACTGCTGTGTGTGCTGAGCTTCCATCTTGGATGCCTTGTGACAACATTAACTTAAGTGGGATGTAAATCAGTTTACAAACTAATAAAACCCAGAGTGCCAGCAGATAAGGACAGACTTTAAACCGTCAGAAGGCTCATCCTTGGCTTTTGTCCTGCATGCACTTTCAGCCCTGAACTCTGTTCAGGGGCGGGGGGACACGTGAATCTGATGGGTTTGTGTTCATATGCATTTATTGTCAGGCATTTTCATTACTTAAATACTTTCTGGTCATTGGGCTACCTTTTGTGTATTTCTGCATCTATTGGTCTGATTGTCTGTTTTCTGGTTCCTTTGTGTCTGTATGTTCTGACCTGTCATTTTCCAGGATCATGAATTTTCCAAGGAGATTTTTTTTTAAGAAGTGCCAGACTTCCTGCAGATGGGATCTAACCTTTGGAAGTGGAACCTGAATTTGAGAAGGAAGTTGGTTTTTACCCATGGAAATGTTAATGCCAGCCCTGCCTCGGAGCTCTTCCCCTGTGACCTTATCACTTCATCTCTTTTGCACACAAGCATTTGATCCTTTGTTGACAGAAAGTTACTGTTTAATGCAGCAAGTTGTTCTCTTGCCACTTTCTTCAGTACTAAATAGCATTTGGATTTCAAAAAGCCCTGCGATGTCCACTACATCAGCTCTTCTAAAACAAGAAATAACCTGTTTCAAGAATGCTTTTAATAATGTCGTCCTTTAATTTTGAACAAAGCAGCAATCATGAACTGACAAAATCCTTCACAGTCAGGAATGCTGGTTCAGCATCATTTCCTGTAATGAAAGACATGCACTGATCTGTATATGTAGTACATATAATTATTTCACTGCAAATTGTAGAACGGCCTCCATCCCAAGTGGGATTTTTTATATCCCACAAGCTGTAAATCGTGGTAGTTTTATATGATACAGTATTACAGCATGGACTCACTCATATCATCTCAGCAGCTCGTGGGGGTCTGAGATAAGAAACAAGAATAAACACTGTCTCAGATGTGCCAAGATTAAGCATCGGTTCACATTTTATCTCACCTTAATTATTTTGTCACACCCATGCAGATTTTTAAAAAAAAAAAAGCACATTAAGCCCTGATGGATGGTTAGATGAAACAAAAAATGAATCTACTACTATGCTGTTGTGAAAGCAACAACGGAGGAGTAATATTTGACATCGAAGTCAAAGACCTGTTGAGCAACATCCTTTGGCTCAGCATCAAAGGGTGGGTGTTCATGCGATTGTTGGAAGAGACTTAGGGATTGAAAGTCACACACAACACACAACTATTATGACTAGAGCATTTTGCTCCACAAGCTAACAGTGTGAAGAGGGAACGCGTATGCTTATGTCAGACCTTCCCAAAGTGTGGGGTGGGGTGGGGGGGTGGGGGTATGAAAAGGGAAAAAAACAAAAAACAAAAACAACGTCATTCTAAGCCAAAGACTAGAAAATATGGTGAAGCATATCTTCCCTTTGGCTTCACCTGCACAAGTGCCGAGGTAGGTCTCCCCTGCTTAATTACTTTTCCCTGCGTCGGGAGCAGCGCTGGGCTCTTCATATCACGGACAAACAGTATCCCACATTCTTGATTTTTAGTTCACAAACACTTGTTGTAATGACTAACTACTCCTGACATTTTGGAGATGTTAGCTCTTTATACAGTAAAGTTACAGTGGGATAAAAATAATATCAGGCTGATCCTGCCACGATTTGTTCCCCCTGTCTAAATCATGGACAAACAGTATCCTACAGTTGTTCATGTTTTTAAACCCATCTTGAGAGGCATTTTTTGAAAAATGTATTGATAGTAATGTTGAATATTATTACACAGGAAAAAAACAACTACATGTAAAATAATTACACCGTGACGCCTCTGCCTTTCTAAATAGAGGGACAGTAACTGCATGTGTGTATGTAAGCGTGTAAATACTGCAGATAGAGACAAAATACTGTTAATCTATCTGCCATTCTGCAATTCATCTCTCAATAAATTACTACCTGTAATTCATTGCAGATTACTTGTATTTGCTTAATTGTTTACTAAATGTTTGAGGCGTGAAATAAACAGCAATGGAGAAAAATATGGGTGTGTGTGCATAAATTGATGCCAAAAAGTTCATCCTTATGTGCCTCACATCTGTTTAGGGCCATATTTGGATGCATAGGGTGTGTTCACATCTGTGTAAGGCCATCTGTTTTCATACTGTGAGGAGAAACAATGAAACCATTAGACTCTACCCTAAGAGACAAACATGGGGGTTCAGAAGTAATGAAAATTGAACTTACTTCCTTATCCTCCTGAGAACCAGCCTATTGATTTACATCCTCTGTAATGGACATTTGTTTTTTTGGTCTATATCTTTTGTCTTATTTGTGCCACCCTACTAAGTCCTGATGTACTAAATAGAGGACATCCTGGGCTTTCTATCTCATGTGTTTGGGTGGGCTCTTTTAGCTCCAAAGAGGAAGGAAATCACAAAAAAAGTTCAATGGGAAGATTCTTTTTTCCTTGGTTCTCAGGAGTATATAATAGGCCTCCGTCTAACAAGCATGCTAATTAGCAAAGCATTGTTTCCAACTCTCTCCGTTCATAATCAAAGATGAACTACATGTTAAATCTGTGCACATGGACTATAGGTTTATTTTTTTTTGTACATTTTAGTTTTAGTAAGACCAGTTGGAAGACAGCGGTCGAAGTTATTGTGAACAAAAATCCCAGACATTTCCTCAAATATTTTTAATTTCACTAAGGCCGCCAGAAGCGCAGTCTGGGATCCTACCCAGTATAAAACATCCATAAATTTGTCCTCTGTATGGTTCCCAAGTTGATCCGTCACATTAGATATTAAACTTTACTTGTGTTCCAATGCAGCTACTAGTTAGACTCTTAGCTGTACTGCTCATTTTACCACAAGGTACTGCCCGTCCTTATGGTGTTTCTTTGGTGAGTTTACTTTTTGTGTGATCATCAAAACTGATGTCCCAGTTTCAATGGACTTCGCTTGAAAAAAAGTAAATCTAAACAAGGAATAGGAAAAATGAAATTATGAATTTGAACAATCATGTTTCTTTTGGTGATTCTTAGCATATTACATTGATCAAGAGTTTATTTTGAATATTAATTCCCACAATAACCACAATAATTACTTTTTACTGAATGGATGCTAACCGTTTTCTGCTAAAAATGTTTTTCTCTCTCATTTGATCAAATAAGAATGATAGAAATTATATATATATTAAAAAAAAATTCTTACTTTTTTTTTCCAGTTTGAAGAAAATCCAACAGATTGATACCAATGCATGCATAATCAACATAAACCAGGAAGTGTAAAGTGCTAATAAGCATCCTCACTGAAACAAGCCACTGACAAACAAAACTTGGATGAATGGATGAAGAGATTTACTGTAGAAAGGTCAGTTAGATTGCAGGTTTAGCCTGTAAATGTTATTTAGCCTGTAAATGCTTGGACAGTACTGTGGTTTTCCACTTGGACTTTCTAATATGATATTGCATCACCGACCGTTAAATAAACAGCTCAGTGGACTTCTCATTTCTTTATATTTTGGTGTTAAAATGGCAAATAAGCGAAGCAATTTATCGAAACGTGCAGAAATACTGTGATAAAAATATATAAGACAAAAACAGAGTTTGTACAGTTGTAACAAGATTGGAAGTCAATTTTTAGTCTTAAAAAAAAAAGAAAGGAAAAAAAAAGAAACCCAACATGAACAGACATGAACTCTCACCTGAAAGCTTTCTTTAAATTTCTTTAAATCAGGGCTCTCAAACTCAGGTCCTCGAGGACTGGTGTCCTGAAACTTTTCCATGTGTCCCTGTTGCAACACACCTGAATAAAATTAGTAGGTCATTAGCAATGGCTTCTGTTTTCTTCTTTAGTTGTTCTGTTTCCTTTTTTTTTTTTCAAAGGATACACGGCACAGCATTTTTTGTTTTGGGGAATTTTTTCTTATTCATGGCATTGGCATTTTTCACAGATTCAACTAAAGAAATGGAAACAAATGATATGTTTTTGTTCTCTGCTAGTAACCAAGTGCTTAAAGATACAATTTAAAATCGTTTCCTTGCTAGGTTTCCTTTTATGTATTGACACAACTCCAGTTTATTCTCTGAGTTAGGTGCCTTTCTTGTACATGAATGGTTTCATTTTAGTGGCTTAACAAAAAGAAATTCTTTGAAAATGGTCAGGTACAAAGGTTGGACTGAAAGAC
The DNA here is from genome assembly GCF_018398535.1 of Haplochromis burtoni. NCBI lineage: Eukaryota > Metazoa > Chordata > Actinopteri > Cichliformes > Cichlidae > Haplochromis > Haplochromis burtoni. The sequence continues at coordinate 4,915,242 of NW_024582364.1, read as the reverse complement.
TACTTTTAAAACTTTGTTTCTCTCCTTGGTGGCAAAATATAAAGAAATGAGGGGTGACACAAGACTTTCGCAAAGCACAACATAACATAACTGACTGTCAAATATCATTAAAACTAACCATATAGTGACTACTGTGGCTGCAGTTTTTTGTGTTTAATTAATTTTTCAAAGTAAAAAATGTAGATTTCTTATATATTTTTTGCACTTTATAATTTTAAAGTAAAATCGCATTGTGAGAATGTGGCATCTTTCAGTATTACGTTTTTAATGACTCTAGTGACGTTTATGGTAAATGATAAAAATCTGTCTGACTCAACTTACTGAATCCTACCTACGTAAAAACAATTCTGTCTGCAAGGGAAAGCACACGTCTTTCGCTTCCTGTGCCCACCACATTCTCTAAGAAATCCTGTCTGTGTGAAGGTCGTTGGTGATGGACGTCAAAATCCTCTGATGAGGTAAAAATCCATGAATCGAACAATGCGGGGAAATGCTGGGCGACTGGCGTGCTGGACATTGTTCCATACTACTTCACACTTTTCTTGGTAATGATCAATGACAGTTTTCTAGGTAGAGGCTTCTGGATGAGGAAGAGAGTCACAATAGGAACTGAGGTTCCTCTGTGTGACCTTGCAGCACGAAAAACTACTTTTTAACAGTGTTGGTCAAGTTATTTTAGATGCTGAATAGGGGACCTTTAACCTATCACTCCTTTAAAAAATAATCAGATGATTGTACATATTGGTATCACATTTTATTAGTTGCAATGCATGTTTTATTAACACATCACTTTAATTCCACATACTTATCCTTCTGAAAAAGTGCCTATTACTCTCTATTGCATAGAAAAGTAAAAATAAATTTCAGCTTGATTAGGCAGCTCCTTTAAAAACCTTGAAATTATAGAAGTCAAAAATCAGCCTCAACACAAAGCTGAGGGCATTTCAATATCTTAGGTACTTATAAGTTTCTCTGTATGTTGTCTTCCTAATTTTTCTTTAAAACTGTTTACACCTGTTGAGATGATTTGAGCTAAGGGACATGGTGCATTACCCTGCTGGAAGCAGCCATCAAAAGATGGTACACTGGCTTACTATGGTCATAAAATGATGGGCACAATCAGGAACAATACTTAGTTAGGTTGTTGCTGTGGTGCTTAAATTATGTTTAGCTGGTTGTAATCAATACACCACTACCACAACTGTGGTCTTCTACTGCTATAACATCTCCCTTGCTTGTAAAGAGTAGTTATTTGAATTACTGTTCAAAGCTCAATGTAGCCTGGCCATTATCCTCTGACATCAACAAGGCATCATTGCCTAAAGAACTGTTGCTCACTGGATATTTTCTCTTTTTTAGAACACGTAAACCCTAGAGATGTTTGTGTGTACAGTACATATGCAGTTTCTGAAATACCAACAGCCATGCCATGTTCAAAATAAATTAAATTACCTTACATTAAGTAATTAAGCAATTGAAGAGGTGTTCTTAATGCTGATTGTACAAACTGATAGCTCACATAAAGCCCCCCCTCCCATCAGATGAGCTGCTCCAAGAATGCCTCAGGCAGGTGAAGAAATGTGGTGATGAGGAACAAGACGAGGAACTATCATGGAGCAAGTTCCTGCGTGGGAAATACCATTGACAGATAGAGGGAATGGCTGAAATCAACAACTCCTACCAGTGGGTAGAAAAGTCTGGATTAAAGAACAGCACAGAGGCTCTGATGAAAGAAGGCCAAGAACAGGCCCTAATCACCGGTCCACCACGGGTAACAGGACCCAACTGTAGATGATACAAAGTGCCCCGGACACTACACAACAGATAGTACCAGGATGTAAGACGCAAACTGAGGCCATGGACACTGAGAGGCACAGTGGCTGGGATAGTGTACAGGAACATCTATGCTGCATAGAAAAAATAGAGAAGTACCAGGGGCTGAAGGAACAGCTGGAGCAGATGTAGAAGGTAAGAAGAAACTACGTGAAAGAATTTGAACATGATTTATTGAGATAGATAAATTAATGTACATGGTGATTAGACTCCGATGACCCATCGTGGTATAACCAAATTCCAGCAGTGATCATATTTAGGACAGGACCCTCCAAAGTCTAGAAGCGGGTGGTGGTGAAGTTGAAGACTGAAGCTTGGATGGAGTTCTGACTGAGGGGTCTGTGAGGTGGAGATGAGGAGGAGGTGGGTAGCATGAATGAGAGTCTGAAAGGGAAAATGACGAAGAACACCGATTTAAGCTATGCAAAGTGGAGGCTAATTGCCCTGAAGAAGGCGGGCAAGAAGAGGATTGGACGAGAATAATGACGACAGTATTGCAGTATTGAGATTGACAGAGTGGGAAAGAGGTGGTGATGTAGAAACCAGATAAACAGACTAACACCCAGCAAAGCTGATTACAGATCTTTCTTAATGAACTTATGCATAGGCTTCATGAGCATTACGAGGTGTAACCCCAAAACTGTAATAGTGGATCCACCAGGTGTCTGTTCAGAAGCGAGAAAGTCATCGGAACAGTTAAAACACTCAATGGGAGGTACACTGGGAACCGAATCAGGAGTTCATGTCCCTACAGGGCAGGTGTTGGCTTCAGCAGCACAGGATCTTCTCACACAGTGTTGGTCTCCAAGGACTCTCATGTCTGCTATTCTCTAGTAGCCATGGCCTTATCAATGGAAGGATGTAATCTGTGTGCTGCTTCCCTGCATTGTGTGTAATTGTTTCCCCTAGTGGGAGGATGCTGCCTTAGTCAGCAGAGGAAGATAATGGTGACATACGTTTCTCAAGGTAAGTTTGTTTGTGCGTTCGAAGAACTTCTATTGTCGTTTTTGGAAAGTTGGAAAGTTATAAAGCATGCCGTGTCCCTGAAGGGGGAAAAAAAAAAGAACAGATACAAATCTCAGAGGGCATTTTCACACAAATCATTCAAAGAGATCCTCGAACCAAAGTTGCCACATTTAGAGTTCCTGAAAATCCCTGTGTGAGGTTTTATCTTCCAATTATAAATTGCTATCCACCACCTGAAATCCATTTAACAGCTCAGTTGTGTAGCTGCATAGCAAGAAGCATGCCCATTCAACTCCACTCCACTAACAGCAGTGCCAAAAAACTCTTTGCCAGACTGGTAGAAGAACAGAGGACGTCCTTGTTCCATTTCTTGGTGAATAACAAGACTGCATGCTGTCATATTATTACAACATTAGCACTTTTAACAGTACTTATCTTTCAACATTACCTCTATGCATAACTTTACTGCTGTGCCAGTCAATCCATTTTTGAAAGGAAGAACACTATGGTTGACTCACTATCCAAATATGCGCAGTATTAGAGCTGAACAATGTTGTCACAATCTTAGGAGAGCTATTGAAAGGCTGGGAAGTGAAAGCTGTGTTAATGTTCTGCGTTTAATGACTTCCTGGGCTGCTGTTCAGTGGCTTTGACTAACACACTTTGCTACAAAAGAGTCCTATAACACTGCCCCCAAAGAGCGTCACACGTTACTCAGACTTGTTTCATCAGCCACATGATGATTAAGGGGATAGCTATTATTCTCAAATGCTCTATCAGCAAGGAAATCACTCTCAAACAAATAAGAGGTTTGCTAGATTCCTCCACAGAGGCTTTACTAAGAGCAGTACTCTGAATCCTAAGTATGTAATACTTCTGTCAGGCCAAAACCAAACACACAAAGTCAAAAGTGTGAAGATCTTGATAGCTAAATGTTAGCTTACTAGCTGAATAGTTAGCCTGCCCACAGTGGTTATGGTAGAAAAAATAACTACTCTTTGAAAGTATATCCTGTATTGAATTTTAGATAACAACAATGGCTCTGTTCTGCTGTTTAGTTGGGTTGAAGGAGCCTACACTCCAATGTTCTACAGCAGCGATGTTAAACTCATTTTACATTATAGCCCACCTAAGTGGGCCAAAATATAGCCCACTTAGGTGGGCCAAAACAATAAAACTACCCTTTCTGTCACCGTGAAGAAGTTTCACTAAACATTTAAATCCTGAGAGATCAATCTAATGTAACACATACAATTTAATACATCTCAGTATTTCTATGTGAAAGAGAAATGCAGCTGTAGTCAATGACAAAAATGTATTAGCATTCTCTTATCATGCGTGTAATAGACATGCTGGCCCACTGCGGACAAGGCCTTGGACAAAGTATAGAATGTATGAAAATGCAGTTCATATTCACCAAAACCATCCAGTAAGCCTGATTGGTGTCTTAGCTGTGCCTCATTCGTGCCTCATTCGTTCGTGAAGGAGGACATACAGAGAGCTGCTGTGACAGAAAAAGGACTCCCGGGACAGGATGAGCTGGAGCAGAGGATTCATTGTGGCGATCCCTTAAAGAGAAAGGAGAAGTTTAAAATGCTAGCAGTAGCTGAATTTTCTTAATTTAACTGAATTACATTTAACAGCAGACTTTGCCTGATCTTAGACAACACTCTGTGTCTATAGTTGTTTATATTAGAGAGACTTGCAAATATTTCTTTTCACAGCCATAATTACCACTTGGTTACTGATGTAAACACTGTTTACAAGTGGTAAACTGCTAATTATGGAAACTCCGATATGACACAAAAGCAGCAATAATTCAGTAAATAAATATTATCTGTACAAAAGAAATAAAATAAAATACTGGAATCTGTGTCAGCAAGGGACCCTCCCTCCATACCTCTGCCTCCATGTAAATAATAATAGTCACAGCCTTATTTCTGTCTGCTAGATTAATGTGGTCAAAAGGGCCATTACTTTATATGTCACATCCTTTTATCCAGGTGGATCCTCTTTGATGCAGAAACTTTCATGCAACCAAAGGACCAATGCAGGAAATGATATGTGCTCATTTCAAGTTGCACAGAACAAGGTCAGGAAACGGCTATTGGCAGAGACATAAAATAATACGACCGCTGGAGTTCACCTTTGCGCTTTACCTCTTTAAATGACAGCAGGTCAGAATATAAATATCACAAAGCATAATTACCCTGTTATTTGAGAAGGTCAGTTCTACTTTAGCTGCTGATGGGATCTTTCTCTTGGTCAAGTGCAGGTCTGCTACCGTTTTTAATGCTGTTTCCTATCAACAACCCCCCATCCCCCCACCCATAGAGAGGAATAAAAGCTATTGAGGCAACCCGGGTGCAAGGCCCCTCTGTTGAAATGGGATCAAATGTGCAAGCAGAAGGCCGCTTCAGGCCTATGCTAATGAGAGAGCACTGCCAAAACACTAAACGAGATTGAAACCTAAATCTGGTGCATAAACATTTGCTTCTGAGCTTTGAAAAAAACACCAACCCCCCCTCCAAAAAACCCCCCATCAGTGTATTTTCAATTCATTCCTCACTTGGACTTTTACACATCACTGATGGGTGTGGCGTGGCAGAAGGAAAAAAAAAGTTTAAATGATGACCAGCACTTTGCTTTTTTAATTGAAGTGGTTTTAATTCACCGGCTGTTTCAGCAGTTACAATATATTGTTATTTGTCATATTTCATCTGTGAGGTTCTTAATGAGAATCACTATATGAAGGCAGAGTGACTCAGTCTGAATTTCTAACTTGTTTACTTCTGGAAAGTCTGATATGTTTGTTGCATCCTCTCTTGGCGGTAGCTGCTGAGCTTCAGCCAGTCACTTGTATAATATAGGGATACGCTCTTATTTTTCTCCAGCACAAATTGTTTTAAGCCTTTTCGGTGAGAACCCCCCCGCTACACACACACACACACACACACACACTTATTCAGTTTGTTCGTTGTCAGTAAATTCATTAAAAACTGAGAGAGGATTTAAATGGCCTACCCATTTGGACCTAGAAAACAGAGAAACACAGTCACACACAGTCTCTCACAAACTAAGCACCTTGTCAAACCGATTTCATTCTTTTGTATCCAGGATACGGATAAAACTATTGCGTGAGGCCAAACACAACAGACCCTAAACAATTCCTTCACATCAGATACTAGATACCATTTTAACACAAAGGAACTGCTTGGTCCCTGCCTATCGTACACTGTACTAGCTTGTTCTTATTCTTCCCTTCAATACAAACATCAAATCACTAAACAATATTTTTGGCCAAAAATATGTTCACTGTAAACATGCTGAAAGAAATTAGGGTTGGAAATTATAAACTCAGCTAACACGGACTGTGAACAATCAATAGCAGACAGTTATATCCATGGAGTTTCATTTAAGACCCTCCTCCCCCCCCCTTTTTATTTTTTAAAATTATCAGTGTTGAGGAATTTTAGGAATTTTTCTTGCAGTTACAGTACGGTTCAAATTTAGCTACAAACGTCCGATTTTATTCGGGGAGAGTAAAATGGGAGGACGGGAAACATCACTATTGGCAGAACACTTGTACAAATATTAGCATAACACTCTGCTGAACTCAAAATAAGGAAGGTATGGGCTTCATGTTATTCCTACTCAGTATCCTGCCATTGAAAGATGGGATTAGAACAAAAAAAAAAAATCATTATTTTATTATGTTGTATTCGTGATAGTCTGTTTCAGGATTTCCTGTCTTGTGGAACACGTACAACAAGAACACCGGGATGAGGTTTGTGAACATTTACAAATCTGTTTGAGAGGACAGAGACACCGGTGTGTATACTGCTGTCATCACTCTCAAATGATCTTTAGAGTCATTAAGTGTAAATATAGACCATACATTATGTATAATGACATTCAGAAGAGGCTTTCTAGGCTGCCTCAGGGAGCTGCCTAAGGAGGTCCATATGGAGATCACTTTATCGTTGCTGTTATCAGGGCATACCTCGCATTCAGCAGAGGCCCAAAGGCCACCCACAAAGTTCACATTAAAGGAATTCTGTTTTTTGCTAATATCCTTATTGCTTATTCTTCACTAGTGTGTAAGGTGAAATGGGAACGCATCATTCTTTCATCATCGCCCTGTTGCCATTTTCTTGTGTTTGATCAGCTTAAATTTTGCAAGCGATGAAAGACCGGGCTTCGTCTGTGAATAAACCAAAAGAACAAAGACGATGTTCTTGTATTCACCGGGCAGTTCTCTGACTAGAGGCTGTTCGTTAAGTCACATGTCATTTAACATTACTGTCACGATTAAATTATTATGATTTTGATAGCTGTGGGAGTAGAAAATGGACACAACTGGTGCATCATGCTACATGTTAGCCGAGATAGAGGAAAGCAAAAAAGCGCAGTCCACAACTAAAAGGTTATGAAAGACAAACTTTAAGCTTGACCTGAACCAATCCATTGTGGCAAGAAAAGGTTTACAATGTTGTTAAAACTCAGCAGTCCTCCTTAATTCCACACATTGCTGGATCGGGTATAAAAAGATTTTTTTTTGTGGGAGTATAGGTTGTGATTTTCTTTTTGGACTCTCAGTATCTCTCTGAGGTGGGGAGTGCTTATCTAGGTTTGGCCTGAGAAAAGAAAAGAAAAACGCTTGTTTCTGATGAAACTTTGAAAATCTTACGATCTAAACTGGAATAATTTCTCAAGTTTAAGATCGTTCTCATGATTTTTAATGGATGTCTTCATCTACTAACGCAGGATTTGGCAGAACACCACACTGTGTTTGATTTCTTTCATGTGGGAGTTCTTCGTACTCTTAGTCCCAACTTTTATCTCCCGATGCTTCTCAGTTTGTATTACAGTTTTTTTCGATTCGTTTGGCTCATTTCTTGAAACCGAGATGACATTCTCAAAATAACATGGACAAATCTCCAAACCACCTTGCAATTGTTCACAACAGAATGTCATTTCTCATTGGTTTTATCAAATTGCAAATGCTTTAGTACATGTCTCAAGTGACTCTGTGCTTCTTTTCAAATGATTATGTACAAGTAGCTACAGTTAGCACAATGAGCCCACATTTAGCACATTTTCCAAATAAATAGATCTTGGCGATCTAAACTGATTAGTTGATTTTTCAGTGAAATGGTCACTCACTCCAAAACATATCAGCATGGTTTCAGTGTGTAAGTCATCATATGCACAATTGTCTGTTCAACTGTCAAAATTAGTCAAAGATATAATACCATGAAAGTATGTCTTGGAACATTTGATAAAGTTATGACAGTACTTGACAATCAATCAGGTGAAAGTAGAACTAACGAAGGAGCAGTTTCCCACATCTCAGATGACCATGAAACAGATTTACGGGGTACCATTTGAGAGAAACTCTGACGGAGTGAAAGGGCTGCGGTACCAGTATGTGCATGTAAGTCAACTACTGGTTGTCTATCATTGTAACACTATTACAGTAAGACATGGTTACCACTGTTTTTTTGTTTTGCGTTATCCTTTTTACCTTCAGAATCCAGCTTTGTGTGACTAGAGCATTTTGCCTAGAAATTGTCTTCAGTTGTCCACTCCCTGTTTTTACAGTACTGTAGATCCTCCCTGCAGTATCTGTCTCTACTTGACTGATTAGATTTATTTCTATTCTATTGTAGAGAATAATGGCATTAGAAGGCAACGAAACCCCTCACATCCTAGTGTTCGTTGATGAAGCTGGCTTCAACCTGGCCAAAGGTCGAAGGCGTGGCCGTAACATCATTGGCCACCGAGCCACTGTGGATGTCCCAGGCCAGTGAGGAGCAAATATAACAATGTGTGCCGCCATATCAGAAAGAGGTGTGGCCACACACATTCCCAGTTTAGGGCCCTACAATACACAAAAGCTCCTCAATTTTTTGGACCACCTTTATACTGATCTGATCCCAGAAAATGAGAGAGGTGAAGAAGGACCTCAGCTACCACATTATGTCATTGTGTGGGATAATGTGAACTTCCACCGCGGCCCACGCATCAGAACCTGGTTCACCACCCATCCCCGGATGCTGATGGAGTTTCTTCCACCTTACTCTCCTTTCCTAAATCCAATTGAGGGGTTTTTTTTCAGCTTGGAGGTGGAGGGTGTATGAGCATCAGGCTCAAGACCAGAGGGCCCTGCTGCATGCAATGGATGCTGCATGTGAGGACATCACAGGGGATCAATGTAGGGGATGGTTGAGACATTCACGCCGTTTCTTCCCTCGCTGCATCGTGACCACTGAAAATATTACTGTACTATAGATCTGAAACCTTATTTACAGTATGGTAGGCTAGAGTTCTTTTTGTTTTTTTTGTTTTTTGTTTGTGTTTATAACTGTTCACATTTACAGAATCCTGTATATGTTTTCTTTTCACAGTATGTTCTCTAATGTTAACATTTCTTTGTACGGATAAGTATGTTTACAGTTTCCTTGAGTATGAGTGGTTTATTGGAGGCTGATTTTACTGTAACATCTTTTAGTTTTATTCATAGTGGTATTCTGTTGCTGGACCTGTGCCTCAGTGACAGAACGTCTAAGCATTTTGACTTGCAGTGCTTAAACAATCCAAAGGTATAATGCATTTTGGGGGCATTGACTATTTATATGAGAAGGATATTTAGTTTTGACACATGGATAAACTCTTTTGGGAGAGGTGTGAGCTTTTGCAGGGGATCCATGGTGTTGTGCTAAACCATCCAGGTTATTTTGACAAAAGCACTAAATGAATGCACATGTGCCAAGGCAATTGAGAAGGATCTGTGCTATTTTGACTGTACTGACCTTTTATATGGGAAAGGAATCTGCTTTTGAAGCATGGACGAAGAGTTTGGGGAAGGATATTTGATTTTGCTAGTGAGCTATACTGTTGGGCAGAACTGTAAGACTGTTTGGCCAAATGACCTTATGGTTTTGAGATTGTCATCTCGGTTTCAAGAAATGAGCCAAACCAATCGAGAAAAACTGTAAAAAAAACTGAAGGTAAACTCACACTTTTGATTGGTTTTTTTTTCTCAGCCTCAAGGAAATGTCCAGCTCCTTGACCTTCAGAAATGGCGCCCTGGGGAATAAGCAGGCGGGAGTTGTCTGCTACCCTCCACCCCAGCTGTTGTAGCCATTGGAGGCACTTAAAACAACAAGTGTGACACAGGGCAGACTGACTCCCATCACCAGCGAAATCAACAAAAAGCCCAAAACAAATTTTCCAGAATAAATCTCATTGTTTACAGCAGTGCAAAAACTTTAAATAGGAGACTGCTTGAACTTCCTTTGCATTATGTTTTGTGATTGCTTCCGACTTCAAATTGTGCTCGTGGATATTTTGGCAGCAAGCTTTTTCTTCAGTTTAGATGGCATGCTGTGGCACAATCACAGTACGAGTGACAAATTCCTCTCATTCCAGATGCGCCAGCACAAGATCTGCACATAGGTTTCTGCACTGAATATTACCTTCTAACCTCACCGTTGCCCTCTAGTGAATGTGGAAAAGTTTATCAGCGTGTAAGCAATTGTCATTTTAGCTCTGCAGAAATTGGAAAATGTACTGTACTCTAATCATTTAGGAAGGCAGACAACACCTCCGGTACAGACTTTGTTTCTGATAGGCAACTTTAATATAGGGGGTTGATGTGTTAGTTTTAGAGGTTACACATTGAAAACTCCAGTCTGGGCACTCCTAATGTAGGTTATATAGGCTATTCTCTTCACTCTTGTCCACTGATCCATCTACCCACATTCCCTAAACCATTCAGTCCCTTTTCTTTATATTCAATCACTGTTATCCTTTTAGGCTGCCCGTTGTGAATTACTCCTCCCTCCTGTCATTGGGTTGAGCAAGGCATCTTAGCCAAGTCTCCATCAGCCATCTGCTTATTCTGCTCCTCCATCACCAACATGATCCACATCCTGCCTTCATCGGGGAATCAGCTCCATATTGTTGCTTGTTACTGCAGTCCTAACTGCCAAAAAAAATGCAACAGATTTCCATGTTTGCATGATGGTATTTGCAAAGACTGCGTTTTTCTTCCCAATGACATCGCCTTAAAACATCATTGCCTTAATTTTTTTGCATGTGAAACAGACAATAACATAGAACAGCCTTTTAAAATCTCAAAGTTTGTGTTTCACTTTAAATCCCCTCTAAGTACACCAGGTCACATTGGTTCCAACTCAAACCTAAAAGTGTGGCTGCTATTGTTTTATAAGCATGCAAATGTCACATTTAAGCCACACTGGCATAAAATTACACAATAACAACCAGACGGGAGAATATGGATTGCCGAATCTTCCCCCTCTGCACGGCACCATTTTTTTGGGGGGAGGGGGTTATTTCAGTTTTACAAGTTTAGCTGAATCATCCCAACAGTGTTGTTTCATGCTGGCTCATTGTGAAATCGATTTCGCCTGGCTTCAGGCTGACTGCATAGATTCTAAGCGAGTTTTTCTTGTTGCTGACAGTCGTAATGAGTCAGAAGGCTTCATGGCATCTGGTAACAGAGGAACATGAAGCAAACGACTGAAGCAAAACCAGCAATGAGACAAAATGCGTGTGGCTCTGCTGCTGTGATTACTCGTAACCTTGTTTTTTTTCGGTGAGCAGCATAACAGTTCACAACACGTGATGCACAATGACCACGGCTGAGCCTTTTTTAGCCCACATTTCTCGATGGCATCATGTGAATGTGATTCTGCCTCTCTTATTATCCACTCAGTTTATTTTAGTCACATAAAGAGGAGCCAAAATGATACAGTAGTATGAGTATTCTTAGTACTGCCCTTGGATGTGACTGTAGGTGGAAGATCAGGCCAGTTCAACATTATGAAACATCTAAAATACAACAAACGTCCTCATAAGAGGAATAAATCTTAATATATTAAAACCACTGCAACAATCTAAGGAAATGAAGACCTGTGTACAATCTCATGATTCAGTCTCAACTGAATGCACAAGTTAAATATGCATCTGCTGCTGCTGAATGCTGAACGTACAAGTACAATCAGACATAAGATATTATGCTGTTGCCTCTCATTAGGGATAAGACTGTTGCCCAGCAGAGGGCAACATTTACTTTTTTTTACTATTCCTTCCATCTCAAATTGTTGCTCATGTCCTTTGCATGATCTGTAGACACGCAACGTACACGTTAAATTGTTTTCATGATCTTTTTTAATGAATATTGTCACCGGCCTCTGTGTTTATAGCTCTTTCAAACCTTGCTGCCTTTGTTTACATCATTTGTCTCTTTTCAGCTGTGACAGTTCTTGTTTTGTGCCACTACTTTTGTTAATTTCCCCCGCTCGTTCCTCCTTCTCTGCTCTTTCAGGACCTTTAGCAGAACCAAAATACAGTGTTTAATTAACTCACTCTTGTGAAATAGAGGTTAAGATCACAACTTGATTCCCATCCTCGGGGTGTTGTATTCAGAAACTGAGGTTAAAATGTTGATATGAATACCTGCATGAAACCCCCCATAAAAAACCCAGTCCCTGGGATCCAGAGAAGGATGTACTTCACGTGGGTTGTCTGCATATCTGTGTCTGTATCCAATCACATTAGAGGACTATTTCTTACGGTCCAAATGAAAGAAACATACCTTTGTGAGCACAGACCCTTTTGTAGTATTCTTGCCCCACCTCTAAAACTCTGCCATGACCTTGCAAGAAGTGCAAGAGAGGGAAAAAAAAGCTAAAGAATATATATATAAAAAACATACGAATATCTGAATGCAAGGAGTGATAGATCGCTTTCCCACGCTCACTCATAAAAATGCTTCATAGTCTGATTTTCAGAACCGAAATGATGCTAAACCTTTCCCAAGATGTGGCACTTGAACTTTTTATAAACTGTTTGAAATGAAAGGTCTGATATGCACTCGGCACATCACAACAAAAAAGGTTTATGCCAGCTGTGAAAAAGATACTTTAATGTCAGGAAAATTAAGATCTGATATGTTGTACAAATAGTTGTTCATGTGTCTGCTGCTGCGTCTCAAGTCACATGTTTCCACCCTGAAGAAGAGACAATAAGTGTTGTTGAATTTTAATACCTCGGTCCCACTAAAAAAAAAGGCCTTGTCCAAAACTACTTTAAGTGTCTAAACCTGGATTCTTTTATGTTATTCTTTAGTCATAATTTTTTTTTATTTTTCCTTTTAGCATAGGCGGTTTGAGGGAGACCAGAAACACACACCTGTTATTTTATTTCCCCCAAAACTTCCATATTTATATTTTTATGTGTTCACACCATCAAATACGGCTACATGAAGTGCTCTACCCAAATTATTACCTGGATGTTGTATCATTGCCCACTGCTTGCCCTTAGCAGTCGTCACCTTGGCTGCGTAGCAGAAAAGGAGGGATGACCAAACAATTTTTCTACACCACTGAAAAATGCAAATGTCAGTGTTAGCTCACAGATGTGTTTTTTCTTAGGGACTGAAATTAAGCCTCACATTACAACTGCAACGGCTACAGCAGCAAAAGACCAAAGTGGGTACTACTCCTGCTAAGAAGAAAAGGAAAATGAGGCTACAATTTGCATGGACTTAGCAAAATTGCACCACAGAAGATTGTGAAATGTTGCCAGGTTCAGATGAGTTTTGATTTCATTTCTTTATGACCAGCAGCATAACACGTCATGTCAAAAGCTCAAGTCATCTCTAACTGGCCACTAGAACATGACAACATTCATGTTAGTGTTATGGATGTGCAGCAACTGTGCGATGCCACCGTGTCAATATAGCATGGCCAAAATCTCTGAGGAATGTTTCCGGCACCTTCAGTAGTTCTGAAGGCAACCAGGGGTCAAACCAGTACTACCAAGGTGTACCTAATAAAGTGGTTGGTAAGTGTAATTTCCAGTAAGTGCAAAGCTTTTGTGTTCAGTTTGAAACAACACTACCCTGACAGATATAACACAACTAAACAGAAAGTGTTCAACATTTAAGTGTGCTGTATGTACTGATGTGCGACACAATCCCCCGTTTCCTTTATGTTGATTTCCTGCATTGCGGTGATGATACGTGTTGCTGTAATTCTCGTTGCTTTAAAACAGATTTTGAAGTTTCGTAAAATGCTTTGAGAGCATCAGGTTAATTACGAGATGTTTGTGTGTTTGAAGTGATGCACAGGCTGGATTACAGTCTGAGGATCTGAGCCTTAACCCTGTTTAACACTTTGGAAAAACACTTTCATTGTGATGACTGGCATAATCTGCACCACATGCTAATCCAGCTTCCTCCCTCTGTTGCTCTGCCAGTGTTCTGGGATTTAGTTAAGCTTTAAAGTTCAATCCACCCTGAGTTTGCTGTTTTATTGCACTTTTCTTCTGGTTTATTGCACTTCTAATCAGCTTGAAATACGAAAGACTCCATCAAACTTTCTGTTTGCTCCCGAATGTGTGTCAACCGTTTTCACGCCAATCTGCCTTGAGTGATGATTAGATAACCTGCGTCAAATGCTAATCCAATTAACTGCCATACCTGAAGTATTGTACAGCAAAGGCAACCAGGTGAATTTCTTCCACACTTGGCAGACTACGGCAATTAAACGCACACTCGCATGCACAATCACACAAATGTATTAAATATGCAAGCAGGGCTCTTCTCCGCTGCCTCTGAGGACGTGAAGGAGAAATACAGAAGCAGCAATTTTCCTGATGAAACTGCAGGTGATCATTCATATTAATTTCAACTGTATTCTCACTGATGATCTGAATCACATTCAGCAAGTTGCCTTAATCACCAAATGAGACATCTGCACAGAAATCACACATTTGGATTTCAGTGCCTCAGATGTAAGGCGCATAGCTGAGCTGTAATCGGTGCACATATAATATTCACTGTTTTTCAGTGTGCAAACATTTCTAAAGAGTCAATAAAGCAGTTTTTCTTGTTTCTGCCTTTGTTTAGTTACTGTAAACCTATTGAAACTTATGTATAGTGCTTTTCTACTCTACTTGAGCACTCAGTGTGCTTTGTACAAACATGTCTCACTCACCCATTCACTTTTTTCTATTTTCGAAGAGCTTTCTATCTAACATTAACACTCTAATGAATGAATCAGAAGCAACTCTGAAGCATCTCAGGGTTCAGTATTTTGCCCCAGGATACTTCCAATTGGTAGATGACCTGCTCTACTTCCTGAGCCGCATCCTCCCAACTGGAAGTCAGTGATTACTGGAGTCCAGTCCAGGTGCTCCAGGTTTTTCTCATATGATCTTTTTTGGTTTTTAGTGAAACGTCTTGATAAATATTGGAAGGATAAACAAAATGTGTCAAGGAGCCCACATGGGTCAGTCTAATCTCTCAGTAATTGTGGTAATGTTTCTTCTAGTGTCATCATCAGGTCACAGAATCTAAATTTGTCCTCCACTTTAGTTTATGACCTATTTCCAATTAGCCAAACGCCGCTGTAGCTGTGGAGCCTCATACAGCCAATGTAGACACTGAAAACACCTGAATTTTGTTATGCGGATAAAATGAAACAAATACAATCCCAAGCCTTCATCCATTTGGTCTTTAAACTTCTAAAAGGTTTAAATTGTCATAAAAAATAAAATAAGACGAACCTCAGCTTTAGAAAGTGGTTTGGATCAAATTTATAGTTATTTATGAGTGAAATTTATAAAAGTTATTTGTAGTAAACTTTCACCTTTGGACAATCCAAAGCAAAGTCAGGACTGTCATCAACATTTCAAGGATTTCTATATAAATTCTGAAAGAAGCTGTCCTTGTTTTATATGAAGTCATACTGCAGGGCTCTTTGACTGACATTTATCTTTAGAGACTGTTTCTAATGCGTGTAAAAGCTCTCAAAAGGCACTTCAAAGATGCTGAAAATGAATCCAGCAGCGCTAAACAGATGCATGAGAGATTCTTCATGCACCCCATTGGCATCAGAAAACACAAGAGCCAAGTACGCTTGATGGAAATATCACCCATTTATAAATCATTGGATGTGACGGTAAAGATGCTGTTATTATACAAGAACCCAGCTGTTGCTGAAATTTCATGTCATGTCCTTGCTTTCCTAATTGGACTTCTATAGTACTTGAAAAAGGATGACACACACACACTGAGATGCACATTCAAAATTGTGTAGTATATATATATATAAAAAAGTCTATTGTTTATTTTACACCTACACAAATCGGATGAAGCCCCCCACAATGATCTATTAGCCTTATTACAGAGATGAAAAAAATATTCACTTGGTATTTTTCACCAATTGAATATTTCTTGCTATGCTTTGGGACACCATTACAACACCATGACCATACTGTCCATAAGAACTCTAACCAGTAAAAAGCGAGACTCATCAAC
>NW_024582364.1:4871161-4899069 GCF_018398535.1 Haplochromis burtoni | reverse complement strand
ACAACTGTAGCTTGCTTCCACCAGTGTGTGAATGTGAGAGTGAATGAATAGTGGCATTGTAAAGTGCTTTGGGTGCTTTGAAAAGCGCTATATAAATCCAATCCATTATTAAGTAAAATATCGAAAAAACATGCTAAACAACCTGGAATTTTACACCTGTATAACTAGGTGAAAACAGAAATTTATACTGTATCCTTTAACAGCTCATTTCAGCTGCTTGTTTATGGTATATCTCACATAGGAAAAAATGTGCCTTGAGTTCTGTTTGTGTGAACTGGAGAATGAGTGTAGGTGGTGATATATGAAAACTTGGAGAGAAAATTGAAGGTGAGCAACTTCAACTTCAGTTGAACTTTGCCCTGAAACCTGCATGATCTGGATTATTGGATAACAGTCTCCCTTAGAGCACACTGCACCATTTTCCCAATCTGGTTTTTACCAGCTTTGTAATAATTATCTTCAGCTACCTACTGTGAACTTGTAAAATATACCCAAAACATAACCAACCAGTCACATGTGTCCATCCCTAAAACATACACAATAACCCTCGGTGGGTTTCCTTTGGACACCCCAAGACTAACCAGTGATTCCACATTTGCCATGGATGTGAAGTCGTAGCAAACTTAATTTGTGGGGGC
Organism: Haplochromis burtoni; assembly: GCF_018398535.1. Classification (NCBI taxonomy): domain Eukaryota; kingdom Metazoa; phylum Chordata; class Actinopteri; order Cichliformes; family Cichlidae; genus Haplochromis; species Haplochromis burtoni. The sequence continues at coordinate 4,898,431 of NW_024582364.1, read as the reverse complement.
AGCAGTCTGCACAGAGATGCTTAGAACTCCTTACTCCAGCTACCACTTCCAGCTCATAGTACTTGGCTGGACCCCCTTTCTCTTCTGAACTGCTTTAATGCTTCTTCGCATAGACTTAACAATGTGCTAGCACCATCCCTATGCTCTCAGACATTTAAAAAATATTCACTTGGTATTTTTCACCAGTTGAATATTTCTTGCTATGCTTTGGGACACCATTACAACACCATGACCATACTGTCCATAAGAACTCTAACCAGTAAAAAGCGAGACTCATCAACTTTTTCCAGTCTTCTGTTGTTCAGTTTCTCTGAGCCAGTGTGAATTGTAGCCTCAGTCTCTTGTTCTTAGCTGACAGGAGTGGCACCCAGTGTGGTCTTCTGCTGCTGTAGCCCATGAAGAAGATGCTCTTCTGCACTCTGACCATTCTCCTCTGACATTACCTAAATATTTTAACCAAGAAAACGGACACATCTTTTTGAGACCATTCTTTGTAAACCCTAGGGGTGACTATGTGGGAAAATCCCACTTCAGCAGATTGTCTCGAGTATGTCTGCATGTCTGAATGCACTGAGGTGCTTCTTTAAAGATCGTCTGATTAGATATGGACATCAAAAATCAGTTAAACAGGTACCTAATAAATTGTCAAGTGAGCACTGAAACCTACAAAAAATTGTATAGCTGAACTAAAAAAAAACATTTTTTTAGAATACCTAAGGGTGGATGTACAAAGTTGCAGCATTACAAAAATAAAGTGCTGATCATTAAATTCATAGTCATGGCCTTTTGTGATTCTAAAACGATGGGCACAAAGGGAATGCAAACACAGTTTAAATATTTTCCACACTTTAACAGCAGATGAAGCACTTTTGTAAATATATTTTCAACAGCTCCAGAATTTGCCCTTTTTTGATATCACAATGGATTTTTTGTGCTGAAGTGGCTCACCTGTAGAGTCAAATATACTTTGCATTGATGCAAGTAATTGAAATCGCATCTTAATAACTGGCTCAGATCAAGTGCTTCACTTTTATTATGTCCCTGGGCACAAAATAAAGGGAAAGAAAAAACAAAACAAAATTTGTAACACAGCCCAAATGAAATCCTAATATTATCTATGAATCAAGTGAAAGAAGTGTAGCTGCAGGTATTCAGCCGGGTGTTCAGGAGGTTGTCCCAAGGCCTATGGAGCCTTGATGGAGGAATTTTATCATTTCTATTATTAAATAACTTCACTTTAACAATTGCAAGACCAGGGTCAGCACAGTTTCATACTGGTGCAGCATGGAATAACGAGGCTTATTTTACAGTGTCAGCAGCAACACACTCCAGTGGCAGCTTCATTAGGCAGGCCTGCTGCCTGTTCTGCTTGAAACAGTGTTAGAGGTTATATTGATTTACCTTCATGTTCAATTTGAGGGATGTTGTTGGATGTGTTGTTTCTGTTTAGTCTGCTCCCGTCAATCTAAAAGGGGTGAAATAAATCTTACAAACACATGCCTGTTAACACCAATGCACCTAATAAACTGGAAGATAATGTATTGCTGAACATTACCATAACACACCTTCTTCCACCAGCATTCACATCAAGACTGGGCTGGCCAGAAAAGCACTGTCCAAACTTCTTAGAAGGGACTTCGCCTCATGAAAATATAAAGCTAAAAAGATACAGCAGGATGCAGGTTTAATAAAACATGCCTTGAGTGTCTGACAAGACTGTGAGACTGCAGCCACTCCTGCAGCTGTGGGAGGCTGCGTCGAGGCACAGCGGTGCTTTGAGCTAAACGCTTACATCAGCACACAGGCGTTTAAAGACGATTATTATGCTGATGTTTGGCAGGCTGTATGTATTTCTCTTAGGAGAAATTAGGAGTTGCTAAGCAAAGTAAGCAGTGGGATTGTGAAGAGTAGCTGTTGAACTAGCAGGTGAAATTTAACAGATTCGTTTAATTAAGATCAAATGGCTGACCAAGAATGGCCATTTAAAAATGTAAAACTAATCCAAAAATATTAAATAATCAAACTTGTTATGACCACAGTTGTACTTTTTCAGTGTGTGTTTGAATCTCTGTAACCTGTGTTTTCTCCTTGGGTGCTGTATTTCCTGGACTCTTGTGGCTTAAATCGGACATGTTTTTGTAGCAACCCCATCCTCGAGGTCATAACAGTGACAGCTTCATGAATATGACAAATATGAACTGTGACATCGAGACATGGAGAGTTTCCTTCCAACCAGAAGTCTTATGCATTATTCCATTGAGCAGTGGAACAACATCGTAAATAGGTAAATTATTCAACCTACTTACTCGCACACATTTTGGTGCTCTTATTGAATCTCAAGTGAAAAGCATGTGGCCAAAAGCGTGAGCTAATCAGCTGAAGTGTTCCTCGCTGTCATCTCCTGGCTAAAGCCCTGTCTTTGCAGAAAGATATACCGCTTCATCCACAACATAGAATACAGACACTTAGAGATAAGTGGATGAACTGCAGTTTGTGCACAGCTACGCTCTATTATCTAGCCTAACAAAATAGCATAACAAGTTACACGGCAGCAAATAAATGCTAATGTTCCAGATCAGCTAGGTCAGAGCAAAATGCTTCCACCCACACGGGCTTTGGAGAAAGCAGTCTTCAGCTGATTGATCATTTGTCAAACTGCTGATTGAGTTCTGATTATCACCGAATGGAAACACGCAGCATGAATATTATATGTGGTCAGAGGTAACTGCACCCCTGTGATCTCATTTGAAAAGGGAGATAATTGAATGGATCATAACCAGCACCTAATGGTGCATTCTCTCCAGGGATTGTAATGAAAATATTCTGTAATTGCTCAACAATTTTTGGTTCATAAATTCAGAAATGTAATTTACTACTGCAAGTCATGAATTATATTATACGCTGACATAAGCCTGAGAGCTGAAGAATAGAAATAGGGTTAAAAAAGACATAAGTTGCACGTTTCAAAGACGGAAACAATGCTGGAAAATTGAGTTTCTATAATGGGTGGGAATGGTTCCTGATAGTTATCTCTGGGTAAAATATAAAGTATTTATTATATAAACACACATTCAACCATTTGCACCAGATAGCCACCCCTCCCTGAGCCTGGTTCTGCTGGAGGTTTCTTCCTGTTAAAAGGGAGTTTTTCCCCTGTCACCAAGCAATCATGCATGGGGTGTGTGTGTGTGTATAAAACAGGTTATTGTAGGGTCTTTACCTTACAATATAAAACGGGCATTGAAGCAACTGTTCTTGTAATAGTAATAAACCTGAACTAAAACAATATCAAAGCCATTAAAGTCAGCTTTGGTATGAAATCAGAAAAAAATTCAAGACTGTCGTACATTTCTTTTTCTATCTAGCTCTTATTTCAGGGACATATCAGCAACAGGTGGTTCCTCCTCTGCCTCAGTTGTAACAGTTTAATATCATTATATATATAAAAAACCTGAAAACCTCCTTGTAATGACTTTGGACTGGATACTTTCTTGCTAGCAGATTGCTGGAGCCACCTGCAGTTTGTATTGAAGATGCCAGCCTGTCTGCAAGCACTTTCCGGCTAGTAGTGAAATTCGAAAAACTGCAGTGCAAAAGTTGTGTCACTTGGCTTCATCCAACATGTTTTAAAAGATGTGACTTTTACTATGAAAGCAAATATTTTTAACTGAGAGCAATCAGCTCCGTTTACTTCTTTATAAACAGTTTTACCTGGTGACTTCCAGCAACCTTGAGTAACTGCTCAGCAACCAGTCAGGAAATACCTGTAAATGCTATGGGTCTGTAGACTGGTCTCTAGGCATGTCAGACTGAAAGCGAAAGTATACTTCAATAAACTAAAAATTTAAATAGTTATAGAAGTACATCAAGGAACAATCTGTAATATCAAATTGCAGAATCACTGCTCTCTGGAACATTTATAAAATTCTGTAATTTTAGGTTTGTGTACAATATTTAAACTGCTGCCTTCTGTAAAGGTCAGAGTGAAACTATTTGAAATTAAAGATAAAAATGCAAATCAGAAGTATTAACCGTAAGAAACCTGTAAGCGGACACGAGCTATGATATGGCAATTATTTTTTAAGATTGAACCCCCCCCATGAAACAGTAAAAAACTATTTCCCTCATTAAAATCACATGGATACAGGTATCTGCAATGCTGATATATTTCAGAAGCACTTCATCAGTGCATATATTTATACATTTTTTCAATTAACCATATGTTCACCTCTGTGAGATATAAAGTGGCTACTGCAGATTATTTATCATCAAAGGTGCAACTTAGCTTACCTAAAATGTTGCAGTTCTGGATCATTTTCACTGTCACTGAAATCTGTGAAGTGATTACACTGTCTTTGCAGAGTCTGTTACCATATTAATTAGAGTTAAAGCTCATGGAGAAGTGAAAGTTTCTCAGCTTTTTCCTCGTGGGTTTAGATGCATTTCCTTTCTGTTTGTCTTAGATATCCCTAATGATCCCTCTAGACAGGATCGCTGGACAGGTCGTGAAGTAGTTGTGCAGGCATTAGACCAGTGTTAGCACACATGGAGACAATTATTAGGAAGAACTTCATTATGCTAAGCCACTCATTTTTATTTGGTCTTTGGTTGCGACAATACAATGAGAGGGGAGGTAATGAGCAGGTTGCATAATAAAAACCAGATAGCTAAGCAGGCAGGATTGAAACAATTCCATCAGCTGCGCACGGCCAAACATCTAATTTACTGCCCTGATATTTATTGCTGTCCACATATGTATTACTGTGCCCTTTGTTTAATGCCAAAACTGCTCGGGTAAATATGCAGGTACTGCTGATTGATACGTTGGCCCCCACTTTCAAAGCCTTGAGGTTGTTGAAGGAAACACAATGAAAAGAAAAGAACATTTCCACTTCAGATGACAATGCCAATCTGTGTGATGGTACCTCTTTTCGAGTTTATTAAAGGGCTCATTTGAAAAGGTCTTTAAAATGATTATTTTTCCCATTTATTTTTTTCCTTTTGAGTGGAAAGGTAGATAAGTCAGAGTTTACTGTGGACCAAAGAACTCAATCAAGAAAAATGTGCTGTGCGGTGCTGATACAGCCTCCAATTTAATGGAGGGAAGAAGATTTTGATTGCTGTAAATCTGACAGGTTGTCCAAATCCAGCACAGCAATTTGTGGTTACTGTTTGTGCGTATTGTGTAAAAATGATTTAAAATGAAATACAACACTACAGTAATCTTTATTTAATAACCATTTTGATCAAATAAAGTGAGGATAGTTTTTATAACACTGGAGCAGAGCAAGCACCTGGGGAATGTATCGTGTGTTACACGTGTTACAGGAAGCTTTTATTTTGAGGCTTTTGTTTGGTTTCTTATTTGCTTTTAACATGGAGAATATGCATGATTACCTTCTGGCAAATACTCAAAGTATAGTAATCTTCTGTGCGTGCCTCAGGCTTACCCCTTATGACTCATCTCTACTTAATTTAATTTAGGAAAGGAATCTGATTGACATGTTTTCTCTTTAAGGCACAAAAGCTGATTAGCAGGTCACTTGTGACTGCTGTATACCGCAATCATAGCATATGTAAGTATACACTCTTAATTGAATCGCGATGCGGGGTGCATGCTTGCATACAAAATATGAACTAGAGATTTCAAGGGCGATGCTTTTTCTGAATACAAAATATTCACATTCTAACACGTGTAAATGAAACTGCTGACAAAATAAAAATGCTATAAGACATCACCTGGGCATTTGGAGGCAAACAGACTTCCCAGAGATCTGCTAAATGGGTAACCTAGCAGGGTGCAGATACCCCTTCATGGAGGTGATGAAAGTAGTAATAAGAACATCAAAGCGCCTTGTTTGTAGAATAAAAGCAGCAGGGTGTAACTCATGAGGAAACGCACATATTTCAGTATACCCTGGGAAAAAGTTGTGCCAAGCTGAAAGATAAGTGTAAATAGCCTATGCAAACCAAACAGCATTGCTACTGATCAAGGTAAACAAGCACACAAAGCCTTCTCCAGTCACCAGCATTATCAGAGAAAGCTGTCCTTTAAAAAAAAAAAAAAAAAAAAAGGTAAAATGAAACCGAGTAGGGTGGATCTATACACTAAAATTAAAGCATGCTATTGAAGAGTTCATTTACATGCACATGCACAATGCCTGAAAATAATTGGATTTACTGTGCAGTGAGATTAAAGCTTTTGCATGGTTTCCAGCAAGCCAATTTCCCTTGTAAGTCAAGTTAACTTGACCTTTGTTTTTTTTTTCAAAAAAGAAAAAAAGAAGAAAAGAAAAAGATAATGACTAGAATAATGGATACTGACCTACAGGAAATATCATTATCATAATTATTGTATAAAAACTGCTTGTTTTCCATCTTTTACATTTTAAAAGCCACTGTAGTGCTATTCGTAGAGTTAAACTTATGCGTACATCAGTACTGCAGTGTGTGCAGAGTTTGTCTTTCCTTCATTTTAGTTTGTTTCTGTCCTCCCATGCTGTCGCTCATCTCCTATCAGGAAATTACTGCATGGCGAAATGAGTACACTGAATGAGAAAGAGGCACACAAGTAAGCAGAAGTGGGACAGTTCTTTGCCTACATCTTTATAAAAGCCTTCATCCATTACTGATAAAATATTTAAATGTTTAAATATTAAAGTTTTCTTTTTTTTTAATTTGCACATTTTTTTTTTTTGAAATAGCACCAACCTTGAGCGAGGCTACAAAAAGGACAAATTAAAATTGTATGCAAAACTGGAATTACATATTCATCTTTTTTAGCATTCACTTTGTAGAGATTTTGTCAGGTAGAGCAGAGCTGGGTATTTGTTGTTAAAAAAAAATTGTGAGTTATCAGTTTTGACACAAAACACATGGGAAAATGTATGTGAAGGAAGGAATTTGTAAGCTGTCGAGCAAAATTAAAAAAAAAAAAAAAGCCAAAAAGAGAGTACACATTGTGTGACAAGCCAAATCCCAGATGGAATTGCTGTAAGGAGAAATAACACTGACTACGAGTAAAATCTGTTGTTTTTTCCTCAGTTGTGCAGAAACCTAACAGCACTGATATATTAAAGGCTCAATCAGGCTATGTAAAGTCTTTCATCACTGGCGTGGATGTCGCCTTTGATTCGATTGTTATTGAAAGTGATTTCTCTGTTGCTGTGATTGCTTTACCACTGACCGATAAATCATGTCAAAGGAGAAAACCTTAGAGCCCATGAATCAAGTGTTGCTTGCATTTTATGGTATGCAGAAAGGCGACAACAGTGTCACTTGCAGACAAACTTGCAGAAATATTTTTAATTTCATTTAAAATACATATATAAAAAGTAGCTTTTAACCCTTGCCACACTTCAAAACCATGACGTGATCATAATGACAGACAGACTTGTTTTAAATCTACTGAAATAAAAAAATCTTTATCTTACATTTTATTAACTTATATTTTAGACATTTTTCATGGTTTCACTTTTCTCCAAAGACTCAGAATAAATTATGTTTTCATAGATATCTTTTATAGTTTCCTTCACATAAGACTTATTACCTGAACTATGTAGAATAATCTTCCTTTTCTACTTTATAGTTTTTACATTAGCTGTATTCTAACACTGATTTAAAGTGCCATCAAACCAATGCCTCCACCGGTAACATCAAAAATGAATGGACTCTTCAAAGTTTGCTCAAATATGGTTTTAATGTATACTTGCATGACCCTTTTCTTTCATTGGTTGCTGTAGTTACTGGACACAAATACACCTATCTATTATGGCCTGCATTAGTCTCACCCCACAAACCGAAGAACACAATTATCGAGTACTCTCAGACAAAAAGGGAAACACGGTCGCTATGTAGGAGGGAAACTAATTACTGGAAAGGACAAGAGAGAGAATTAGAGTCACTGGTCCTCTATGTTTTGTGTGTCTGTGTGCATTTTTCAGAGTTTGTATATGTTCATGCATCTTTGAATTTCCAAGGCATGGAATCAAGGAACACATGCAATAAATACCAGAGTCATGTGTGTCGCCAAGGCTTCTGGGGATTAACACCTTAATATTAAAGGAGGTGAACTGGTGAAAGAGCAATGTCTGAAAGAGCCTTTGACAGATGAGAGGAGGTGGAAGTGCGGGGCATATCATAAATTAGGGATTCAGAGTGAAACTAATTAGCTCAAAGACAAACATTTCACAGTGAGGGACACAACTTTATCAGCATGTCGGGGACAAAGTGGATTTTTCCAATTAAAAGTTCTCTCTTGAGCACAGTCTTTCTATGCCTTACAAAGGGATCTTAAATGAATATTAAATGTGTGAAGTGAAGCTGTGGCTACAAATGGAGCATGTTTTTTTTTCTTTTTGAGCTCCTACCAGATCCCACTGAGTTTTACTTTGCTCTCCAATGAAAGTCGTTCTTAGAATGATAACCTGCTGATTTACCCGACCTTGACAGATTTCTCTGAAATCTATCTCTGAACAATCACACTGCTGCTCTAACGAACTCTTTAGCTGGTAAAGCGCTGACCCTGTAAGGACTGCCCAAATAAGGGAGAGCACAGAGTTCATGCTTGAATGCTGCAATAATCTTCACCTGTTATGTAAAACATTTTCCAACTTCAAAAGGCAATTCTGTAATTTTTCACTATTTTTAGAGTCCTTTTTATTGGGTCCTATGACACCTTTTGTCATTTTGACAGATCTTGTTTTGGGGAAAATAAAAAAGATGTTGTTGTGTACTTTAATACATTTATTAAGGGATAATAAATGTATCCCATAATAAATACATTTATTTATTATGGGAAGTACTGTATGTTTTATTAGGCACTATATGACGTTCTAGGGTTCAGCAATGAGTATTTTACAGGAACGAAGAAATAATTACGCTGACCCATCTGGTTTTTTGTGTCTATTTTCCCAGCTTCCTGAGTTTTGGGAATTTTAAATTTAGTTATTGAAACTTTTTTCCTCCCTGCTCATTTCCCTTCCTGTTTCCTTCATCTCTTCCCTTTCTTCCTTTTGTAAAGTCAGTCTCATCTCCTTATTGTTTACCCGTCTTTCCTTTAGTTGTGTCCACATGTCTGGGTAGCGTCTGTGTCCTGTCTCTGTGGTTTTCTGGGTTGTCTGTTAATTATGTTAATTAAATTAAATTAATTATGTCAAGTTTGTAAGTCTAACTTCTGGCCGATGTATTAGTTGCTCCCTATTTTACTGTGTTAGGTCCTTGTCCCAAATATGTCATGTCTGGCATGTTCCCCAGGTGTTGCCTGTTTCCTTGTCATCTTTTGTGTACAAACTGTCTGTCTCCTGTTGTCCTTTGGTGTGATTTCCCTCATTATTTCCATACTCTTGTGCTGTGTGTCTTCCATTTTCCCCTTTGTGTAGTAAATTCCAAGTTCCTAGCATTCCTAGAGTATTTGTATTCCTAGTTACCTTATGACTTTTGCATCAAGCATCTCCCTGAGTTTGGAGTCCTGCATTTGGGTCCTAACCTAACAATTGTGCACCATGAATTTTATGATCAAGGCTATTGAAACTTTAGTTTTTCTTTAAGAAACACTGTTCAACCAAGACTTTCAAAAAGGCCGTAAAAAAGTACAATATATTGATAGAGGAAATAGAGAAATACTCCAGTAGAGAGAAAGAATCCAGTAGAATATTCTTTCTGTCCATCCATCCAATTCAGGCTTGCAGGGGTCATATGACGAAAGACTGCATACACCTTGGTCTATCACAGAGACCTATGGCCAATAATTTTGAATATCTTACCCTGGTGTGTAGTTATTTGTTAGCATCTAAATGAAGACAGCAGACATATAAAGAAAAGAAAATAATCACAGACTCTGTTGTTAGTCATTGTTATCTTAGGAAGCAAAAGTAATAGAAAATGGTGCACAATAACATTAGCCTTACATTCACATCGGCTCTCTAGGGACCCTGACAAACCTTATTTAAACTTCTTCTTTGAGCTTTATTCAATGAGAAGTGGCATTTGAAACAGGTGCGGAGATACACTGAGGGGATGACCGCTCAGCGCTAATGGACCAGGATCAACCAGGGATGGAGGAAAGTGCAGGGAGACAGACAGTTTTAAATATGAGAGTGACATACAATTGATGTCCGGGGCAAAGAGAAGAATTTCATGGATGTCAGAATCAAGTTGAGGTGTTGCAAAGAGTGTCAGGAAACACTGCACCCTCATTTCAACCCTGGCCAGGAGCAGCATGGCATCTAATACTTTCAGAGTGGCGGAGGTAAAAAACAAAATAAAAAATATGGATTGTAGCATGTGGGAGTTTAAGGTGAAGAACTGTGAGTGTGAATGAAGTGCTGTCTGTTTTTGGTGTAAATGAGATAATTAAATACAGTTTGTAAAGGGTGAAATAATGTTTCAGTGTTATCTGTTTACTTTATTCATTTATGCAGTATCTGCATGCCTGAGCTTTTTAGTATGCTGTTGGTTTACTGAGGCACAATCATGATTGTATTTTTTTTCTGTGCTATTTTAATAGCTCATCGAGCTTCTCTATTTTGCATGATTTTCCACCCTACTAAGACTGGGATTCGTGGAGAAAAAGAAAAAAAACACCTTGCAATGTCTTGATATGATGTGATATCCTGCATTTGTAGCATTTAAAATCACAAATATCATTAAGCTGTTATGGTTTCCGTGTCAAGACTCACTTTCCTATTTACACAGGAATCATTTTCAGTCATTCCTTTCCAGTAATTACTCCCTGTTAAGTTTTATTCCTCATCAATTACTAGAAAAAATATATCGGGCTCTTTAGCTGCTAAAATTCTCAATATGTACTCCAGCTGGTTCTGTACTATGTCTGCCATTTGGAGTGGGCAGAATCAAATGGGTTCATCAAGGCTTTTTGTTGTTATGAACAGCTGCCAGATGTGGAAGCTATTTAGCAGAATATATCCACTTTGAGAACTTAAAAGGATTCAGGTAGGGGATTCAGTGATCTTAAGGGGATTTATTTGCAAAGGTTTCATCACAGACACATCTGGAAGTTGGGTTAGAATTAACAAGTAAACTTTTAAGTTTAGAAATGAAAAGGAAGATGTGAATTTTGAGGTACTGATAAAGAAGGAGATAGCAAAAAGTTAACTCTGAGAGCACAAACCTCCCAAGACAGCACACTCTCTGGGCAGCACTTACTTTTAGGGGAATTTTATTGCATTCTGTCTATATTCAATTTGGTTTCTTTCTTCTTTTTAAATGTACTTTAAGAAGTTTGTATAGCAGTAAAAACAAGTGCACAATGATATGAAAAGAATGATATGATATGACATAATATTGAGTAAGTTTAAAAAAATATTCTTCCATATACATCTCTCCCTCTCTCTATCATTCCCTATAATCATTCCCTATATGCCCATATATTGTCAATACATTATTGACAATACATTATTGGCATTATTATCACTTTGAACTTCAGATCAATCTATGAACCTTGAAGCAGAGGTCAGAGGTCAAATGGGACATATTTTCAATCATTATATGTTATTTTCTATATGTTAACACTGCACACCAAACTTGTAAGAATCATATTTCCTAAGTTATAAGGCATTTTCTCAATTCTCAACCACACCGTTAAAAAAAAACCTAAATAAACAGTAATATTCCAGCAGCTGGGGCGCCAAAATAATAACAGAAAATAACAGAAAATAACTTTCTCATGAAAATATGGTTATTTTCAGTAATGACAACACAGTTTGTTGCCCTAATTTTACATGGGATTTTGCCTTTTTCACGTGCTTTTAAACATTAAATTAGGTACATTTTAATGTGATAAAACAATGAAATTACCTATAAACAAGGTCAATGAATGCGTCAATATGAATAATAATAATACTTAAATGTACAGAAATATGCAGTTAACAGTTGGTTTAAATAATAATGGATTGCGTTCATATAGCGCTTTTTGAGACCCTCAAAGCGCTTTACAATTCCACTTTATAATTCTCCTCTGGCCATCACCAGTAGGTGGTAGGTGAAGTGTCTTGCCCAAGGACACAACGACCGAGAGTGTCCGAGCCGGGGCTCGAACCGGCAACCTTCTGATTACAAGGCGAACTGCCAATATTTGTGAAATTATGATGCATTTGTGAATGTATTCTAACAATCTAAATATGCATATGTACAGACAAATACATTTAAAAAACAAGAAAATTATGTTTTATTACATTTACAGTGATTTTACGTTAATTTACATTTGAAATGTAAAATCACAGTCTATTTATGTGAATTTAATGATGTTCTAGAAGAACAGTACAAAACTGTAAAATACTTTTATATTACAATCTTTTTTTTTTTCTTTTTTTTTTTACAGTGCAGCATATCATTAAGTTGACGTTGAAGGTCAGATTTTAATGGGCCCCTCTACACCCCTACAAAATTTTATGAGAATTCATTAAAAACTTTTCAAACTATCATGTTTACAGACAGAATTATGACACGCATGCACGCATGCACACACACACACACACACACACACACACACACCAAAAACAAAAAACATGAGCTCCTTGGTGGAGGTAATTAAACTTCCTTGAGATAATAAGACCACCACCAACAAGAACTGTGATCACAATGTTGCTGAATTTTCCTGTTTGCTTACTGGTTTTAACTACAGGCTGGCTTCTTCTTCTTCTTCTCCCACAGTGGATGGAGCAGGTTGAGATGGGGCACACCCCCGTGATGGTGGCAAACAGAGGTTGACAGGTTGGTTCTTGGTTGTAACTGACGGCAAATACTCTCTGAATCTTTTTTTTTTTTTAAATTACTGTGAAATTAAATTATTTTGATGAAATTATTTGTTCATTCAGTGATACACCGGTGGCCTGTCCGCAGTGTACACCACCTCTAGGCCAATGACAGCCTCCACCCTCAGCTGCAGTCAAGAAAACTTAGATATGTTCTAATATATTAGTAATTTCAAGCAACTTTGTAAATAAAATTGTGTTTAATATCTGTTTAGAGAATTAAAATTTGCTGATTTTTGGATGAATGGAAGGACAGCTGGATGATTCATTTATGCTTCTTGCATACAGAAACATTATTGTGATTATACTAAATGTTCTAGAACAAGCAAAGGCACATAGCTAAAGCAGCCCTCACCTTTATAAATGGTAAGGCTGTGGAGATTGCTCAGGATATTAAGAACGTGGGTACAGTCTTGGATTACTTGTTAAAACCTTGCAGAGAAAACACAGTTGAGACAGGCAGGAAATACCAGCAGTGGTTGCGTTTCCTAAGGAAGCTCAGCTCCTTTGGGTCACTTAGGACACCCTTAGAATGTTTTATTACTAATTCTTTAGGGGTTTATTTCCAGTGTTGGGGAGTAACGGAGTACATGTACCGACGTTACGTATTTAAAATACAAAATATGAGTAACTGTATTCCGTTACAGTTACCATTTAAAAAGGTGTTCAGAATACAGTTACTTTGTTGAAATAAAGGGATTACACGGCGGTCTCTTCCTGTTTCAAATGTTAGACTCTGCCCTCTCTATTTCTGGTAATTCCACACTGGTGGAAACCCAAACAAAACACGCATTAAGAGGTTCAAATGCCTGTGTCTCAATCTAGCGTCTCATAATTGTCATGGTCCTGGGTTGGTGACCCAGCGCTTTTAGTTCGTTATCATTTTCTTGATGATGATTGTTTAAGTTCTATGTGTTATATTCAGTCTGCCTCTGAGTCCGCGTCTGTATCTGTCTGTCTATGGTGTCACCCCATCTGTTTGTGAATCTGTCTGTTTAGTTCAATGTCTTGTCTGGTTCCATGTGTCTGAGTTTCCTGTTTTATTGTGAAGGTCTGTGTCATATGTGAGTGTGCTCAGTTTACGTTTCCCCTGTCCCGTCAGCTCAGATTCCTCCCAGCTGTGTTGCCCTCCTGTCTCTCATCCCCTGATTACTGGTGTGTGTATTTAAGCCCTGTGTGTTCTCCTGCCTGTTGCTGGTTCGTCTGTGTAACGCTGTGTCAGTCTGTTACCCTGTGTTCCACGGTGTCCTGTTCCTCGTCTGCGTCTCTCTGCTTCTCATCCCGTTGTCATATGCTCCCAGGTCTGTTATTTTTAGTTCTCCCAGTTTAGGTGTCTTTAGTTATTTGTTATGCCCCACTGTTTGTTTGCCACTACACCTCTGTAAATAAAACCACCGGTATCTCATCCACTGCCTGCATCTTGGGTCCTTCTTCCAACTCCACACGGCTCGCCTCGGCAGCCGTGACAATAATGACATGAAGAAATATTTTTATTTATTTAATATGAAGGCAATAGGCAGAGTGTTACAGGCATCGCTCTAAAGAATGTAGCCTCATGGGCAGTGTAGTCCGTGCTGCAGGGAGAATGGACTGTGAGCGCGAGGAAGGAGAAAAAGGAGAGTGGAAAAGTACGAGCTGTCAACGAGCAGAAACAGGAGATGGAAGCATGTAAATATAATAATAACCACTGCAGCCAAGAAGAGTGCCTGACGAGCCCAGTTGTAAGTAAGCTATTAAGGCTCGACTGTACACTGTGTTTGTGTTTTCCTCCCAAGCAATAAGTTCCGTTGGAGCAGCCTTTAAATGCCTCACTCTGTGTCTCGCTAGCAAAGTTGACCCATGCAACAAAGTAGAGCTAGTTTTCAGCTACGAACCCGACACGGAACCTGACGTATTAACCAGAGGTCCCTTTACTACGATTTGGAGCTGTGGACCTGTTTTATATACGCGCGGAATAGTTTTCTATACGAGATTGCTGCAAAAAGTGCAGCCTCACCTAATGTCCACCTGCTGTTACTCATTTTATATTAAGATTAAAAAATCTAGTTGGTATTATGGCGAGCCTTCAGTAATAGTAATAAATCACACAGCAATAGTACATTCATGTAGTTGTAAAAAAAGCATGATAATATATTAAGTAATCCAAAGTATTCAGAATCCGTTACACTCATTGAGTAATGTAATGGAATACGTTACAAAATATATTTTGGGGCATGTATTCTGTAATCTGTAGTGGAATACATTTTAAAAGTAACCTTCCCAACACTGTTGATTTCATTCCCTTTTACTTGCTGGTTTGGCCTCATCAGTCTCCAAAAAAGAAACCACATGCAGTTCACAGTAAGGCAGCTCCAAAATAAGAGAGGTTCCTGTCAAAACCCTCTCCACCCTATGTAGCGAAAGTTAGCTGGCAAAATCTTACTGGTTTTGTGTTCCCTGCTTTTGAGTTAGCTCCCCTGAGGATGTCAACTTTGCTGCCCAGGATGCAGTCCACAGAAAAGAGCAATTTTCAGCCTTCCCTGACCCTCTGCCTACCAAGCTCACTATTCACTCCTCAGCCACTCACACTTGGTTCATACACTGAACTACTCTCCTCTCCTGTTACACTGTTTGCACAGGGATTGGCACGTAGTTTTGGGCCTAGGCTTTCATCCTCCAGCTTGAGCTGACAGCTACTGTGTCTTAATTATATTCACCAAATTACCATGCTTTAGTATATCACCGACTACCAATCAAAATACAGTATTTATATACCATCTGTGGGCTTTTATGCTTTGTTACATTATCACTCCAAACCTTTTAGGAAGGTTTACTACAAGGTTGCTGTGAGCGATTATCTTTATCCTTTGACTGGACATCATAATGGATGTGGCATCACCCAGGATGATAATACACACATCCATAGGACATGGTTGTTCCATAGTTAAGGAACAACCATATGATGTGCAGATTTTCCAATCTTTAATCTTAACTTAAACTGGATGAAGAGTAGGTAAGATTTCAGATGAAAGGAACATTTTTCTTCTGGTTCTGGCCATGTGTGTCAGTCCTTTTCTCTACAGTGAACAAAAACATGACATAACAATGCTGTATTTTCCTTTTAGAGAAAAGAGAAAAATGAAAATGATTAGAAACTGGCACAGATTCACTCATGATGTTGGTGCATATTTAAAAAATGAGATATATTAATTATAATCACATATGGAAGGCATGATCTCTGTTTTATTACTAAATGGTGCAATTAACAGAGTTGCAAAAAAACCCAAAAAAAACAAACAATCAACAATCTTGGCTGAATCGTGATTGAAAATCTCACTTGGAAAGTGGGTCAGTGCAAAATGTAAAATTCTAATTACTGGTTGGCAGCAGTGGCTACTCACAGGCACAAACATAAAATGCAAAATTGTTCAATTATGAATCAGAACAAGGGGTCAAAGGACACTCTTGTGTCTGAGATGAATCAATGGCTACATTGCAGGGAGAGGTAGAGGGGAAGGATGAATAAAAGGTAGACAAAGAACATCCTTAGTTGCATAAGTCATTCCAGGAGATATTTCCCCTGCTGTTAAGCCAAACTGAATTGTGACAGAGAACAAGATCCTGGAATTAGCATCAGCTTATGTCAAATTTAAATGGTAGAAGCTCCAAAAAATGCAGCACATTTTCACTCATAAATGCTTATTACAATATTTATTCAGAGTATGTTGTTTATCCTCATCAAAATGCAAAATTTTCAAGATACTGGTGGATTTGTGCATTTTTTTCTTTTTTTCTGCGGCAACAAGTTTGTATTAATAAGCAGAGGAGCTTAGAAATCCTGCAGATTCAGCTACCCCTTCTCATTTACATTTAAATGATGTTGTGTGATAGCCGTTTCTTTGTACATCCTACAATGTGCATCCATCTGTTTGACACATTTGATTATTTCAGGGATTTACTGTCCAGGGATTGTTTCAGTTTTTAATTGATATGCAGAGACTAAATAGACTATTATTTGCCGATGCAGATAACCAAATCAACAATACATCTCATACATTGTATTATTGACAGCATAAATTATCAGAGGCAGCAATTAGAAACGTTTTCTACTTTCAGGCATTTAAAATCTGGGTAATGATAAGTAAGCACCTTGATAAGGATACAAAGTGAAAGCAGACACAGTACTGATAATCAAACACTTGTTAAAGTTAGGATCAGTGTTACATAGTTCATTTTCACTACACACATGCAGCATACACGCAAAAACTCACGCTAGTGAGTGGTATGCACAACACGGTCAAAATGGGTGTTTGAAAACTTTACACCGACATAGTGTGTTAGCTTAAAGAGAAAGAGTGAAAATCTCCCATAGTGAGAGTTTTCAGAAATACATTACACTGTCAATGGGTATTAACAGGTATCTAGAAATCATTTACCTTAATTAAAGCCAACTATCACACACAGCTGTTTTTTTTTGTTTTTGATTAGGTTTCACAGCAAATTAATAAACTCAGATGAAAGACGTCTAGAAGTAGCTCTAACCAAGAAATATAACTCAGTTCATAGTGATGTTATAGCTATAATAGTTTAACAGCCATAAGAAAATACACTTTGTCAGGTCTCTGGTTTCGTGTATCATGCCACAATAAAAAAATAACCTTGTCCTTAACAGGTCTTGAAATGAGGTAAATACAACCTTAGATGAATGACAAAAAATGACAACACCATTACATTATTCATCAAAAATTAACCAAAAATGCAGAAGCGTTGTGTGAAAAATTGTGTCATGCAGCATTATATTCTGGTTTCATAGGGGAAAGTGTCTTGTCTCTATTCTAGAGTCAAGTGTGAGGATGTTTGTCTGACAGCTAAAGCTCGTCTTAAACTGGATCATACAACAGGAATATGATCCCACAGAGAAAAGAATCAAGGTACTTCAATGGCCCAATCACACTTCACACCTCAACATAATGAAGATGTGGTGGGAGCTGAGAGCTGTGCATAAACAAATCCCCGCAAACTTCAATGAGCTGCGGCAACAATGTAGAGAGAAGAGCCAAAATTCCTCCAACAACAAAGTGAGAGACTAAAACTGTAACACACTCTGCTTGTGTATATTGGCTTCAGATGTTCAGTTAATAATAACAGCAGTTAATAATAACAGTCTAAGATGTCATGTGTTGTTGTTCATCTCAGGTTGGATTTACTGATTTTGAAACCTGTTGAATACTACAGTTTGCTGTATTTTTTTTTTAAATCACATCTTATTCTGATATACAGTATAAAACCTGACAGTGGGTGTACTTTCTTTTTTACCACGTCACTTCCTGAGCAGACTTCATCTTCAAGAATCGAATCGTCCTCTCCTGTCTTCTCTTTCTTACATTTTTCTCCATTTCTAAAAGTAAAATGATCTCACATCCACATTTTTTTCTTCCATGGAAGATACAGAGTTGTTACCCTTAGCTAGCAGAAACACTGTGTGCCATACGCCATTCAGTGCTGTTCCCGCCCACTTTAGCCCCTGAGAACACTCTCTGGTCCAAGGTGACAGTATTGGTAGTCCCCGTCAAATACAGCTTTTTTTAATATGCTGCACATGTCATTTAAAAGCAAGAAAATGATGCATTTTGCACTCTCTGTAAATGTAATCAGTCCTTTACTGGTGCTGAAATGTGAACAAAAGCCTAATGTTTACTTCTGTGTGGACAGGCATCCTATATACTTCACCGTCCTTCACTGATGACCTCTAAACGAAACAGCAAGAACAAGAAGAAGAAGAAGCTTTATACATCTGTAGGCTGCTACAAAGTCAAAGGACACACAGCCACAGGTGTACTGTCAAAAAAAAGTGTGTTTTAACAACGCAAAACATAAAGCGCAGTAAAAATAAACTATTTTAAGAAATAAGCAGAATCCTACTCATAAACACTCCTTAAATGGTAAATGGCCTGTATTTGTATAGCGCTTTTACTAGTCCCCCTAGGGACCCCAAGGCACTTTACAGTCCAGTCATCCACACACACATTCACACACTGGCACAAATGCACACAAGCTACAGTTGTAGCCACAGCCACCCTGGGGCAGACTGACAGAAGTGAGGCTGCCATATCGCACCATCGGCCCTTCTGGCCAACACCAGTAGGCGGTAGGTGAAGTGTCTTGCCCAAGGACACAACGACCGAGACTGTCCGAGGCGGGGCTCGAACCAGCAACCTTCCAACTACAAGGCGAACTCCCAACTCTTGAGCCACGATCGCCCCTTAACTCAACACAGCTCTAATAAAATGAGAGCTAAGTCAACCAGTATCAAGCAGAGAAAATGTACAAATGTACAAATGCAAAGGGGAAAAAAACACCAGCACAATAATGAAATGACTCATTACAAGCATGCCATGCCATCGCAGCAGATGGTTCACTTGTTTGGCCTCTGTATTTCAGCCATCTCCACCCTCATTCTCCTCATTTATCAAACCAACAGTGGCTGCAGCAGACAGGTCAGAGTGTGTTCAAACAAATGAACCAAGTTAACTGAACTTAACAAACTCCAGTGATTGCACGTTCACGTATACACAGTGATGGTGTTAGAAGGTGTGAAACCTTAAATCTGTATGTGTCATTTGAATGACAACAAATTGTTATTTCAATTGTGTGGTTGTGAATATGACAGTCACAGCATGTCTTATGTCTTTGTTCCCCGTCCCTGAAGGAGCTGAAGAGAGAAGAGAAACCTATTTAGATCAAACTTAGATCTAAACATCATTTTTCTATCAGAAACCTGTAGGATGAAGCAGGATTTTTGTCGTATCCAGGTAAGTGTTAACGCTGGGTTTTCCACGGTATATTGCCATGGTAACTTATGCTGCGGAGGGTCCACATTAGAGATCAGCAGGTACGAAATCACCACCTACTCACCAATCAGTTCTGTAGAAATCAGTGTCACTGGCCCTAGAAGATCCCTTAGACCTCTGGGAGCAGATAGTGAGATGTGTCACAACTGGCTCAAAAACAGTGACAAATAACCGAAGATGACACAATTGATCAAGTGAAAAACAGAAAACAAAAACTAAACAAACCTTTTCTTTGAAATGAACAAAAACATGCGGAATTACCAGAGTAAGTAAAAATTGTGAGTTATATCATAACAGATCATGTTGGTATGGTTGCATGTGGCACGTGAAATGCAGAGTAATCTTCTCTCATTATACTGGGGAACGCTGAGCTCGGGTGTTCCCAATCTCTGATGACTGGGCCACACCCACTGGGCATGTGCAACATGAAACACAAAGTCAAAGACAACCTGTTAGCCCAGCAGCCCAGAGGTTGTTACAGAAGCTCTATAGTGATTGATAACATATAATGTCTTTAATTGCATTGTTTTATATGCATTTATATATAACTGGAAGACAGGATGCCTGCAGGTCTTATGTCAAATTTGCATGCACAGTAAGCCTGGGATTATTGTATGTTTTTAAAAGATCTCAAAGATCCATTAAAGATCACACAGGCTGTAGCTGAAAGAACAAAAACTAAAACAGTTTTTAAACATAAATTAACTTAACTCTGAAGGTGTGACCCAGGTCGGGGCCTTTCTGTGTGGAGCATGATGACACGGGTCAGCATGTCTCCCCACACAGTTCAAAGACATGCAGTTAGTGGGGTTAGGTTAAATGGTGATTTTAAATTGTCCATAGATGTGATTGTGAGTGTCAATGGTTGTCTGTCTTTCCACGTTTACCCTTTAACAGACTGGCGACCTGTTCAGGGTCTTGCTCAATGTCATCTGGGATAGACTCCATGAAAACGGATTTGGATTAGTGGAAGAAAATGGTTGGATCCTGGTTTAGTGTTAGAGCTGTGATATTATTTGCAATAAGCCTGTTAACTGAGCCAGTTTGCATTTTGCTGCCTTTCTTTCCTGGCTTCAAATAGGATAAACTTTCTTAATATAGTAGCATTAGTTACTGTGTGAAGTACCAATACTTCAAACAATTATTAGATTGTACTATTTCATTACTTTGGTGTTTTAAGAGGTTAGTAATCAAAGCTACACCAGTAACTGCTGTGCTCTGCTTGACAAAATTGCTGTTTTTGTTTCTTTTTGGTCTTAGCAAAAGCACTGGAGTTGCTGGATAGAGCTATTTGATGTTAAGGTGAAGCAGTTGAATACACCACACACCTACAGTGATATTGATTTTTTTTTAGACAGGCCTTTTCTATGTCTTCACTTCCATTGTGGTTGTCCCATCTGCTAATCGATACTGGGGGCGTTCTGACCACCATTTACTGTGGGTAATACACCGATGAGGCAAACCAAACTGCTCTAGTTAGACGGGTAGGTGCCTGTCAACAAAACTCAAAACACGCTGCAGCTTTCCTTTTTTTCGAGCAGAGCCCACACAATACTGCACCCGCAGTTTATTTACTAATACTTTAATAACTGAAAGCCCCAGCTCATGTTTGGCTTTCCCAAGGTAAATTCAAATTTTTGAGCTGGAGTTCACATATTAAAGGGCATTGTGTGTCATTCCCATTTAAACATGATATTGAATGCATGCTAATGAAGAATTCCAATCATTTACAGGAGGTGTCTGTGTGAGCCACAGTCGTCTTAATAATGTGCTCATCAGCAGCAGACCATGAACCAAGAAATTGTGTTGTGTATGCAGAAGACCCCCACGAGCCAGGAGTCAAAGAAAGTCTTAGAAGAAATGATTAATATCTTTCTATTTGAATTAAAGATTAAAATTGAAAATACCAGTAAAGTCGGCAGTCCACACTATCTCCCCACACTAAACCCCATCATACTCTGGCCTGAAGAGTGAATCTTAAGATCTTTAGCATGAATATTCCAAAATATATGCATGACTGTTTTCTCAGGTGTCAGCTTATTGTCATGGTCCCCTTACCTCCTTACCTCCTCACAGCAGCCTCATCTCTTTCCTGTGCGTCTGTGTGGACTGCGGCCACCACCTGGAACTGTGACCTCATCACACACCTGCCTCTCATCTCTCCATCCCTCCTGCAGCATTGAAAGACCCGCTCTTCCTCTTCATATAAATACAGGCCATTTACCATTTACCATTTCACCCTCGCCAGATTGTTGAAGCGGTAACGCCACGCTGTTAGGAAATGTTCCCTGTCCTTTGTACTAGAGTACTTAACATTGGTCTCGTCTCCCCTTCTAGGAAAATCTCCCAGTGTGTGCGAGTGTCACTGCCAAAAGCTTGGATCATTCCTCTGTCTGCTCCTATGAAAGCTTAACTCACTATTGGACCTCGGTCTGTTTGAGTTTCCCCTCACGTGACCTTTGTAAGAAGAAGGAGACTCAGTTTTGCAAAATAAATCCACTCACCTGCCTGCCCACTCTTCAGGAAATCAGTCGACTCAAGGACAGAACTCTTGCTAATTTATCTGCTAGTTTCAAAGTCATTCTGGCAGCAACTAACAGCAAGACTTTGTTTGCAGGATTTCTTCTTATTCTGTTATCAGTCCTTTTGTAAATAGAATATGTTAAACTGCTGTGGTTGGCTCTGTGTGGGTCTATATGTGTTAACATATAATAGGTCAGTTGATGTTTTATGTGATAAATTCCATAAATATACAAGAGCAGAAACAAAATAGTAAGAATAGGAAATTGCTTTAAAATTCAGAGTTTCTCATATTCCCCAAATTAAGCGATGTTCATATTAGTTTACTTTATATCTTCAGTATGAATATTTTTACTGTATTAATGCCGTGATTTGATCAAATTTATGCAAAATGTCTTTTAAAAAAGACAAAACAACAAAAACCAAGAGAAGCAAAGTGATGTCTGCTGTGAAAAAGTGGAGTGTTCCACTTGAGGTTTCAGAGAGCTACAGCTCAGTTACACAGCTCTGAAATATGGATGTGAATATGGACATGGAACTGAATATAAATGTGCGCAGCATACAGTATGCAGTATGTGCCTTTGTGGAGAGCTCTGGCTTGTGTCATTGACAAACTAATGATCCATTCCCAGTAAAACTCAGCTTCTTGTCAGCGGGAGGTACTGACTTGATCTGACTTTATAGTTGAGAGAACACAACAATGAGAATCACGATGTATTGATGCATTCTATAGTCCGGTTGGAGGAAAGTGTTTCAAAAAAGTAAGCGAAATATGTGTGAAAATAGCGCTTAGTTATATGTGTGAAAACTCTGCTGAAAAATAAAGTTGCAGCTTCAGATTAATTTGGAAAATAACAATTAGGTGTTGATTTGCTGATATAGCGTTGAGGAGTCTGTTATGGCTACTTATCACACTTATTTGTAATTTGGTCTTTTCTAAATTCCAAAGTGGCTTCATAAAAAAGTGATTGGGTTGTGGAAAGGGACTGTTTTTATGATTGCAAAAAGCAAAACACCCCCTCAGCAAATCTTTTTAATACTTCAAACTGAATAGATTAAAAATTATTTTTATTTAGCTCAGTCTAAAATACAGGGCATTCCACAATTTAAAAAGAAAAAAAAATTCAAAATGAGATAATGATCAATATCTCTGAACAAATGAAAAGCAGAACAAATGAGAAATCTTCTCCTGCTTTCCCAAAGGTAACTGTTTAATACAGATACTATCTAATAATCATAGTAAAAACCCTTGGCAGCTCTGTTATTCACCTCTGATTCATTCCTTGTAAACTTGTGTTATGGCCCGTCTAGGCGCGGCCAGACCACAACATAAAGGGTGATCCATCCCCGTCCAACCCCAAGCAGCACGTCACACAATTAATACTTTGTGACAGTGATTTATTTACAATGAGTGAATTTAAACAAAGGAAGGGAGCGAATTATAACTTCGGGGTGAACCCAAGGCCAAAACAACAAACAACAAGTAGCCTATCTCAGGAGTAAATACAACTTACCTAGTCAAAAGAACTAAACCAAACGACAATTACTTTCCTCCCTACCTAACAAAAACAGGAGAAAACTAATCAAACAAAAAGACGGTCCACCCCTACATGCTCCTACATTAAACCGACATAGTGAAACAGTGAACACACGGTCTGCCGGTTGGGTTGGGCCGAGGATGAATGACCTGGCAGTCCCTGGCGGTGTCTTCTTATGCACTGCCTCCCGGTCGTTAGCCAATCGGTACGATCCATCCACCCTGGATGCACCAATCATGGAGGAGCACCACTCAAATTTACCTATTATAATTACGACAACAGTCGTAACACTTGACACGTTTTTTTTTTACCTTTTGGTGTAATGGTGTTTTAGGTGGGTCTTTGAGGCTTCAGCCTATCACTTCTCCGTCGCTAATGGAAACGGAAATGCATTTATAGATTACTAAAGTGTCCTGTAATGTGATTTAAAGTTAACTGCACTTTTCGTTTTAGTGGCCAACTTTATCCTTGTGCTTGCTCAAAAGTACAACTTTGCAGTTATTTTTTTGGGGGGAACTTTTCGCCTTTATGTGACAGGACAGTGCAGGAAGTAGACAGGACAGTGTACAGAGAGAGTGAGGTGGAATGATGTGCAGGGAATTGCCTGGGGTGGTGTTGAATCCAGAGCAAGGATTCTAGCCTTTGATATACAGTATTGGTGAGCCGCTGCTGATCCAAGCATAGCAGTTATTAATAATAATTATTTCTTTCAGTCATTATTAAGGTTTATTTTTTTTTCAAAAGATCAATCTCAAAGTTATTATCTCTATTATTTACATACAAAATCTAACAATCAAATAATATTTAACCACTTTCCTCTTGAGTGACTTCAGCAGCAGTCAGTAATATTAACCCAGTGATAAAGTATAAGACTTACAGGAGCAATTTTCTGAATCAAGAGAGAGTTTTGCTGATAATTCTCTGCACAACATCACTTGTAGTGAGGCGCTTTTGAGAAGAATATAATGCAGCTTTTATGTGTTTGCTTTATGTTTGTGAAAAGGGACCTCGTTGCAAGAGTTTTCCATAAGACAGCGCTTGTCCCCAGACTTCTGTGAGGAATTTATGCTGTAAGAGCTAAAGGCAAATAAGAATATTCGATGCACATAGTCTGTTTAATTAGAATATGTTTGTGTGGCTTTTTTAAAGGTAAACATCGACTCAATGCCTTGAGGCGTGTGCTGGGATATATTCTGTGTACCGGGATATATTCAACACCTTATTATAAAAATGCTGCCTTGCTGTAGCTTTATTTGCTTTTGTCCGAATGCCAATAATAAAACATTTTTATTGTAAAATATCACAATGTGATAACTGCAGCAATGAATAATAAAGACTGATGATTAAAAAAATGTCTGTTCTAAGTCTGTCACACACCTTTAGGGATTAACGAATTCAGTACTATATGTCCTGTTTGCATTCTGTTCACAGAGCTGCCCTTTCTGACAGGACTCTGACATCTCCAGGGAAAGTAAAGCCTGAAGGCAGGGCGTTTTTGTTGCTGGGGTAGCTACAGCGCATTCAGAAACCACACAGAGCAGATGGCAATGGATCACAATCCAATAAGGTCTCTGTGAGTTTAATTCCACAGGCTTCCATGCATGATGTTTTTATTATTATTTTTAAAACCTCGACGGATATGTCAGAAACACTTTTTCATCCGAAGACGGAGCAGGGCGTGATTTCTTCTCTGTGACATTAGTGTTTTCCCAGTATGAAATATGCACTCAAAAACCTTTGCATCTTTGGATATAAGATGGAAATAAATAATAATATTAAAAAAACCAAAAAGCTGCTGAGATCACAAGTCTTAAACGACTGAGGAGCTTCAGTGAGGAGCGATCCCACACTGAACCGCACCGCAGATTAAATCTCAGCTGAGACGTGAAGGCAGCTTTGTTAACAGGAGGGTTGTGACAGCTTCTTTGAAACCAGCAATTTAAAAATGATGTTTGAGCGATGTGTCAGATAAACAAGCGCGGACACACACACACGCACACACACACACACGCACACACACACGGCAGTAAAACAGAGAGTAGCGAATGGCACAAGTACAGATTCACACCTGAGCCTAAATAAAAAGCATGCAAACAAAATGAGGTAAGTGACATAAAAAAGGTATTTATAGGGCTCAGACTTACAACACTGGACCGCACTCTTTATGAATGCAGAAGACACTGACTGTCTCAAAGGAAGAGATTTGCATGAAATATGCTTTGGCAAGGGGACTGGCTACAAAAAAAAAGGAAGACAGAAACTCACAAGAGGAAGGGTTATTTACTTCACTCATCTGTGTCTTTCCATAGCAAGGACTGCTTTGCTGCAATAGTAATGTTTAAAATCTCATTTATACAACCTTTAATGTCATCCATCTGCCGGTCGATGAGGGAATGGAGCCTAACCTTTAATATAATATTATATAACAAAGATGATACATTTGGGATATTGGGTTTATGAGTTTTAAGATTAAACAGAATAAAAGGACGATGAAATCACCATGATTTGTAAATAAAGTAGCGCAGCCGCTGTTGGCAAAGGAAAAAAGGTATATGTCACAGTCAGTTGGAGGTTTATTTGTTACTATTTTACTTAAAGGAGTATGACAGCTGTCATGTCACAATTCAAGAATAAGAGGTGTTAATCACAGATAGAATGAGGAATCCCTACTGAATATTGAATCCCTAAAGTTCAGGGTTTTCGCTATTGTCATTGCTTTTACATACCCTGGATAATTCTCATTTCTGAGTCTTAATAAGGCTTATAATTTACAAAACTTGATATCTTAGTCAGTCTGACCTGAATCTAGATCCTGAGCCCACAAAGTCATTTGTAAATTAATTGTAAAGTATTGAGTCCACAAAGAAAGGCTGTTTTCCTATAGCCTTTATTGTTAGTGTTAAGTGTTATTGCAACTAGAGGAGTCATCATCTGATGGACATGAAAAATACAACAGGTGTAAATCACCTCTGTGTTGACTTGTCACTAAGTACGTGTTTGCATGCTATGTTGATCTTTTAGTCTCCGTCATGCACGCAGAGGGACTGATCGTCAACCTCCTGGCAATCACAGGTTGCGGGGGAAAACTGGCTGTTCCCCAACAGGTTGGTGAGTGGATCCTGGAAGTTGCTGGCTCTCCCTATGTGAAATCAAAAGTCCTGCACCAAAAATGTCCTTGTGATTGATTTGATTGCTAACAGATTGCATCTTTGATAGTTTGGGATATTCCATATGCAAACTGAGGGAGGCTGTGGGAATATGCCAAAGCATTTGCTAGAAGGCTTCAGGTCCAGCTCCCAATAGCTTCCATTAATGTCAGTAACATTCTCCAAAAATTGCCAACTGTTTGGCCAATATACATTTTCCCCTTGCAAACAATGGTTGTTATGGGGTTTTTAAGCAGTTGCTAAACAGTCGTTAAGCCCGTGTGACTCATACAGTCTATAGCAACATAACCACGTGATCACTTTTTGATGAAGGTGCCCAGCAAAAGAGATGACACTGCACTTACTTGGCTCATTACCAAGTTTGAAGTGAAGTGAGAAAAGCAAAGAGCGCGCACGCACGCACGCACGCACGCACGCACGCACGCACACACACACACACACA
>NW_024582364.1:4819690-4871141 GCF_018398535.1 Haplochromis burtoni | reverse complement strand
TTGAAGTGAAGTGAGAAAAGCAAAGAGCGCGCACACACACACACACACACACACACACACACACACACACACACACACACACACAGACTTGTTGATATATTACAGAGATTAAACATCACTACAGAGGATCAGGAATAAAGGAGACAGGATATTGGATTGAAACATATAGTCTGATTCCCCCTGAGGGTGCTAGGGGTAACTTGATTGAAGGCTCTGTCTGCATGCTTAGTGTACTGCCTGGTAATACCACTTTGTACTCTGAACACTGATTAATCAAAGGTCCAAAAAAGAAAGGAATTAAGAACAACAAAATCAGGAGGGAAAGGATTTTACTGCATTGCACACAAACAGGCATATACACATCAGTTTGGGTTTCACAGTCCCAGTAATGAAAGAAACTGAGAAGATGTGGACTCTTAAACTCTGATCTAAAGGCTTTTCTGTATTTTCTTCCACTTATTCAGCCTCTCAAATAGCCAGGATGGCTTCTATTAGAAATCCTCTTTAGACTGTCTCAGAATCCTTGCCCTGGTGCTTTCAATTTTGAGAGAGGTGCAAAGAGAAACCTCCCGAATAATGACATCTGGTCAAAGGTTTAGGGATTGCAGAATTGCTTTGCCTGTCATATGACAGTTGTGCCAAAAGTACCACCTCTATTATCCAGAATGCAGATGGTGACGACCTCAGCTTGAGTCAATCAGTTCTTAATTAAAGTGCTGCAGTAAATCCAGTTTATGTTGCAGAGTCTGGGTGCTGGTGCTGGCAGGCACTTGGACTGCATATGATTAGTTAAATAATTTGATATATATCAATTTCTGGGCTAAACATCTTGGAGTCTATATTCTAGTGATTACTATCATAATTACTAGAATTCATATTCCAGATTGGCTGCACCAAATTGCTCCTCCAATTAGTCAGAAAGGAACATCTGTGTACTTAACATAGATTTGTCTAAAAACTCTAATTTGATTATTATAAACAGCCAGAATGACGCTTAAATATTTTTTCATTAAGTATGTCAAATGAAATATAAAAACCAAGCAGGCAAAGTCAGTGCCCAGCTCGTGTCCATATTATAAACCAAGCAGGAACTCCAGGTCTAATGACCACCTGAGGTTGGCCTCAAGTGGTCATTGTGCCGAATCTCCAAAATTCACCACATGAAAATACTCAGTTTTACAGCAGAACTAAACATTATTTCCTTATTCATGACAAGCATAAGGGTAATACATACACCCATTTATAACCCACCAGTTTAAATATTATGAGGGCTTAAATTTGTGAACTTAATAATACTGTTTGGCCTTATTCTGAGTTTCAACTGATTAGTTTCTTCAGTAAGTACGTGCAATATTGATTTAACAATGTTTTTTTCCCCAGTGTGTGAATGAGCTGAAACATGAAGCCAATACAGACATGCCAAAAACTGCAGTTGCTCTAGTGTTTGTTTTATTTAGTAAGTGACAGTTTTTGTGTTGAAGCAGTGGTGGAATAATGAAAAGTTGAACTGAAAAATGTTCTGTATCATTCCTTATTTACATAGTGTTGTCTTTACTTTCACAGCATCACGAGCACTGAGTGACAGTTTTTGATTTGTTATTTGCATTGTAGACTGTTTCAAAATGCAGTGCTTTAAATCATATCACACACACACCTTCCCAAGTAATCTAGCTTAGAACTTTACCCTCTCCTCCAAACATGGCAACTTAATGCTAAATTTGAAGCATTACAACTCAGATTTTAAAACAACTTGGGTAGCGTGATGGTGTTGTTAGCACTGTAGCAACACAGCAAGAAAATCTTGAGTTTGAATCCATCATCTGCCCCGGGCATTTGTGTGGGTAGACTGCATATTCTTTGTGGGTTCTCTCTGGGTTACTCTGGCTTCCTCCCACAATCCAAACACATGTAGTTAATTAGGTTAGGATAGGTTAACTGGTGATAATGATGTGAGTCCCACACTCTAAGAATTGTATCCTAAAAGAAATACAGAAACTAATTTAAGCCAATGGTGGGGGCGTGGTTAGCTTTAACTACTGACATCCAGATCCTGACCCTGTATACCTCTGATGATGCAACTTAACTGAGGAGCTCTGTTAGTCAATTGCACTCAACAGCTACAGTTGTTAATGGCAGCTCTCCCCTTATGGAACCTTGGGCTTGGTTACATGGTTACATTATTACTTTAGAGGCAAGAAAAACAGGCCAATTTAGCAGGGGAATGGCAAACAGCAAAATCAAATAATATGAATTTTATATACAAATTACAAGAAATAATATCAAAACCCGATACCCTGATGCTAATGTCCACTACCAGTCTTGAGAGCTGGATGTGGAAGCAATAAAATTCAATTCCATTTAATTCAGTTCAGTTTATAAAGCACTAAATCACAACAACTGTTGTCTGAAGATACAAGTAAAGACCTTACAAAGGTAAAGACCCCACAAAAACAGCAGAGACAGACAGAGAAAACCCTAACCATCAGAGGACCCTCTATGAGCAAGCAGTTAGCGACAGTGGGAAGGAAAAACTTCCTTTTAATAGGAAGAAACTGCTGGCAAAACCAGGGGAGGGGAGGGACAGCCATGACACTGACCATGAACACCACAGCTGCTCTGTCCCAGTCCAACATAGTTTATTAATGTAAACTTCACCACTGGGGTCCGTTCCTCGTACCTCGCTAAGTAAGTTAGCTGGATTTGAATGTTGACGATTTCGCGTGATCTTGGATCGTTCGGTTCTCCGAAGCTCATCCGGGACTTGCTGTCATAGCAACAGATCCGTAAGCGTAAACCTGCTCGGGAGCAGGCTTACTTTATGTAAACAGGATTAGATCGCGGCCACTCAGGTATGTCCGCTTCATTTACACGAAAGCAACAGCGATATTTTTCCACAAATAAATATTATCAATGTAACTAAAGATAATGCAGTATTTGATTCTTTTATTGATTTCATTCAGATACATACAGGTCATTTCCTAAAAAAAGGGAAATGTACCATTAATCATTCTATTTCATGTATTTGATTATTTCAGATGTAATTCACAGTTCAGAGTAGTAATTGTAAATTACTTCATGTTCTAGTGGGTCCTGTTGTGGCTCTAATGTGAAAGAGGATATAATGTAATATAATAAATTTACCCTACTGCCTACTGGTGTTGGCCAGAGGGGCCGATGGCGCGATATGGCAGCCTGGCATCTGTCAGTCTGCCCCAGGGCAGCTGTGGCTACAACCGTAGCTGCTTCCACCAGTGTGTGAATGTGAGAGTGAATGAATAGTGGCATTGTAAAGCGCTTTGGGTGCCTTGAAAAGCGCAATATAAATTCAATCCATTATTATTATTATTATTATTAAATTACTTACGAGTTTAATTTGTCGGCAACTTTCTGCCAGCCCTCTCTCCTTGCTTTTGCAGCCTTTGCAGTGTTCCCTTGCATTTTAATTAAACTCTGAAACTCCTGAAATCCCTCAATCAAGAGTTCTTGCTCTGCTGCCGAAAAATACAGAGCGCGCTCCTTCGACATTTTCGCCGACCAATCAAAGGGTTGCCGATCAATGTTTCTACTATCGATGCGTAGCCCCTGTTAAGCCACCCAGTGATCTCACATTACTTCATCCAGCTGTACTAATCGTCAACAACAGGTGTGTTT
The DNA here is from genome assembly GCF_018398535.1 of Haplochromis burtoni. Lineage (NCBI taxonomy): Eukaryota > Metazoa > Chordata > Actinopteri > Cichliformes > Cichlidae > Haplochromis > Haplochromis burtoni. Next base: position 4,867,490 of record NW_024582364.1, on the reverse strand, counting down.
GGAGAACCGGAATAGTGAGCTCAAAGTTGGCGCGATGATTTGATCTTGGATGTAGTAAGCGAGGTACGAAGAACGGACCCCTGTACTGCAAACTAAACACCTTAGCACCAAACTCTCTCACACAGTATTTTCATGAATACTGCATAATGGAGACAAATTTAGTATATTTCAATTAGTTTTGCTCAGCTTTTCATAATATGAAAAATTTAACTTAAGCCACACATCATGTGTAGATCCAATATCTGCAAAAAAATTCTAAAATGTATGAGGACATTACATATGAACTTTAGATTTTCACCTTATCAAATGTCACTGAGCTGCTCTTACCTTTAAGTATAACCTCTTTTTATCCTCTCCTGCCCTGCCTCTCTTACATCTTTCTCCATTTCGCAGTGATGTTATCTCACATTATTTTCTTTCTATGGGAAATACAGCAGCTGGACATTTGGCTCACAGACATGCCGCGCAATAAACTGCATAGAAACAGTTTGTATGTTTACTGATATTTGTTGAACTGTTGAAAATACCTGCCACTTAAAAATGTTACTTCCTTTTTTATTGCTACATTAGTGAAGTGTTAGCTAGATGCTAAAGTACTGCAATGTCATCTTCACTTACACCTGCAAAAACACTGTTCTGGATCATTCTGGCCAACTTGAACCCATGAGTGTAATTCTATAAATGATATAACATTATATTTGGAAATTTAGAGCGTGAAAGTAAAAGTTGGCTGAAAAGTAAATTCTCAGTGAAAGATACTAAAAATTCGACTTAAGTGCGGCAACAAAGTATTTGTACTTCTACTACTGAACCTCCCACCTCTGCAAGAAGGACACACAAAATCCAAATGACGTTGCTGGGCCTCAACACACGGACACACACTGTGGGTATGGTGACACACACTTGTTTTATTATTGCTGTGGTTTCAGCTTAAACACAAGGGACACAGACACTCCCGCTCAATGGTCACTCCACTCTCCTTCCTCGACTGTCACTGAAAACACAAGAAGAGTCACAATCAGTCACTCGTCCCAAACACCTGTTCAGCCCCGCCTCCGTGCCACCCCTCCTCTGCAGCGGGCCAGAGACCACACCCGTGCCGCAGTGACCAAAAAGCTAAACAATTGAGCTTAATTGATCAGAAAAGGCTCTGACAATAGTGAGGATGCACTGAGTCTGTCAACTTTATACATTAAAAAAATAATAAAATTTGATGCACTTTTTACATGTATGAACACAATATGTGCACATTTGATTTATATCGATCGTTTAATGCAATGAACTGAAGTTTCATTCTTTAGTTACAAATGCACAGAGGTTATCTAAAGAAGGACTGCAAAGAGATCATCTTAGTGGCTAATATTTGTTATTCACTCTTCACTGGTGATGCACGTATTGTCCCTTGTGCAAATATTCATTCAGATTAAATTAGTATAAAATCAAGAAAACTTTCCAAAGACCTTTGACAAGGACACAACATAATGTTAGAAGTTCCAAGCCATTAAGTCTTTAAATAAAATGATACGTCTATCAAACAACCTCGGCTTATGGCTTTTAGATCTGCTTGAGACTTTAGAAACTGCTTGAGACTTTTGACGCTTCAAAAGATCTGTCCCCAGGGTATAGTTTGTGGAGAAACCCAGCTTTTCATACTGCATACTACTGCTTTGCCATAATTGTGTTTGAAGTGCTTTCACTCACATTGGGGGCACTATTATAGACGAGCTCTCCTGTCTGGCAGAACTTTTAAATGAAAATGTTTACATTTTGAATGATTACACAATTTCACCTCAAACTGTGCAGCAAGATGAGGGGGGACATTTCAAATCTTTAAAAGTTGGACCAAGAATGCTCTTGTGGCCTAGGTTAATCGTTTAGTTTCATGGACCAAAAAGAACGCTGTGCGGCATCATTAGCTGAAGCGAATCTCAAACTGTGGTAATGTGTGTGTGTTTTTCCTATTACACTGTGTTCTTCCTGAGAGCTTCCTAAAAAGTCTCTAAAACAGATGTCTCATGTAACATTTAAAACTAGTAGAACTTGTAGAAAACTATAAAAGGCACTAATACGTATGTTCTAAAAGAGCCTCGGAAGCATATGCATTTCACACAAGGTTAAACCGAAGCATTCAGTGGGAATAAGGTCCCATAAGGCAGTCCTTTTTGTCAAGCAATTTCACAAAGGCACTCAGGGCGTGCCAGTCTAGCATCAATAATATGATGAGGATCATGGATGGAATCAGCCTCTGGATAATAAGTGGTTGAGATCAACATTTTTTCTTTATCCTCTGTGAGTAGATCCAGCATCTCACACATGCAGCCTCCCATTGTGACACTTTTCTTATTAAACTGGACAAGCATTTCTCCACAAACTGCATTTTATCGTCTGTTCATTGTCATGCATATCTTTTTACAGGTGAAGAAAAGTATTTTCACGCTTACCCCGGCATTGCCTTGTACTCCGTCCTGCAGTGTAAAAAGACAACTAGAAATGTGTGTGAAAAGAACGCCCAAAAATAATGCAAAGTTACAAAGAATTAAGTTGTAGTCTGTAAACTAAACAAAGTTTCATTTGTTCTACCAGCCTTTCTTTTAGACTGTGTTTGAATAATTATTTCATGCACAGAATTACTTTGTTTTTCCTTCAGGGGAGAACCATATCTGAGGCGGTACGGTGTTCTGTTGGTGTTGCTTTGAGTTTTCAGAAAGCACAAACAGAGCAGCGGTGAGTTGGGCTCATTTAAACCACAATTTAAATTAACCTTGAAAGTAAGTGGACCACTCGAGCAACGTACAATATAGAGTGTCTGGAAAAATGTGAGAAAGTGAAGTCAGAGAAGAACATGTGGCCTCAAGGCATCCTTTCACAAGCGAATGTATTTCTGTTTGAAGAGCCTTTGCAACGGTGAGGGGACTACAAGGGAAAAAAAGAGCATACAATTAATAAGTAAACTTTATGTGGAGTCTTTTGGAGATATCATTACAGACACATGTAGTATGTCTATGTAGGTTGTCAGTGATAGGTTTGTAGCTTGAACCTATCCGCTGGAACGTTGAGGACAATATAATTACACAGCAAAGCAAGACACGAGTAGGCAAAGTTCTTCATGTTACTCATGCATGAGGGAGTCCTGCCTGGAGCCGAGTGTCGTTCCACCACTTGACCTCCGTCAGACTCTCAGCCAGGCTCCCCATAGCACTCCTTTTATTGTGGTTACATGAATATGCATAGGGTCATTAACATATGACATCTTACATAGGTATACATGTGAACAAAGAATACTGTGTGTGTGTGTGTGTGTGTGGTGTGTGTGTGTGTGTGTGTTTGTGTGTGTGTGTGTGTGTGTGTGTGTGTGTGTGTGTGTGTGTGTGAGGTCCAGATGTGACCCTGTGAAGACTCCCCAAAGCTGGTGCCAGGAGTCTAGCGGGTCCATCTGAACAAAAGGCTCTTATACTTAAACAGATATACGTGTGTTTGCTATACCATATATCAGCAAGAGAAGATACGACCTCTCCTAGGAGGTGTGATCTACGCCAGAACACTCTGTAGAGGGAGTGAACGCACTCCCCCTTCATGCTACACAGAGCCGTTACAGACCTCCTAGGATGAGACATTCTTTCAATCTACAAATGATTATACACTTCTAAGCATATATGAGTAAATATTTCTAAGCATAAATGACAATCAACAATACAAATCTAACAGTCAGTCTTCCAGGTCATGGCAGTATTAAGAGCTTGAAAGAAGACGCTTTATAACAAATGTTGTATGTCAAAACTGGTTGCCAGGTTGGAGGTAGTCTGAAGTACAGTCAAATAATGTATCATATAGTGACTCACACAGAAACAACATCTCAACAATTCCAGGAAACTTAAAAGGACAAACCTTTATACACTCAACAAAAATATAAACGCAACACCTTTGTTACTGCTCCCATTCCCCATGGGATGGACGTAGAGACCTAAAATTCATTCCAGATACACAATATAACCATCCCTCCCAAACAGTGGTCACAAATCAGTCCAAATGTGTGGTAGTGGGCACATCTGCTATATTGAGATAATCCATCCCACCTCACAGGTGTGCCACATCAGGATGCTGATCTGACATCATGAGTAGTGCACAGGTGTACCTCAGACTGCCCACAACAAAAGGCCACCCTGGAATGTGCAGTTTTTTGCGCTATTGGGGGTCTGGGGACCCAGAACCGGTCAGTATCTGGTGTGACCACCATTTGCCTCATGCAGTGCAACACATCGTCGCATGGAGTCTATCAGATTGTCAATTGTGGCCTGTGGAATGTTGGTCCACTCCACTTCAATGGCTGTGCGAGGTTGTTGGATATTCGTGGGAACTGGTACACGCTGTCGTATACGCCGGTCAAGCACATCCCGAACATGCTCAATGGGTGACATGTCTGGTGAGTATGCTGGCCATGCAAGAACTGGGACATTCTCAGCTGCCATCTGCCCTGAACAATGTGAACCATGATTCATCCGTGAAGCGCACACCTCTCCAACGTGCCAGACGCCATCGAATGTGAGCATTTGCCCACACAAGTCTGTTACGGCGACGAGCTGGAGTCAGGTCAAGACCCCGATGAGGACGACGGGCATGCAGTTGAGCGTCCCTGAGACGGTTTCTGACAGTTTGTGCAGAAATTGTTTGGTTGTGCAAACCAATTGTTCCAGCAGCTGTCTGGGTGGCTGGTCTCAGACGATCTTGGAGGTGAACCTGCTGGATGTGGAGGTCCTGGGCTGGTGTGGTTACACGAGGTCTGCGGTTGTGAGGCCGGTTGGATGTGCTGCCATATTCTCTGAAACGCCTGTGGAGACGGCTTATGGTTGAGAAATGAACATTCAATGCACGGGCGACAGATCTGGTTGACATTCCTGCTGTCAGCATGCCAATTGCACGCTCCCTCATTGCTTGTGGCATCTGTGGCATTTTGCTGTGAGACAAAACTGCACATTCCAGGGTGGCCTTTTGTTGTGGGCAGTCTGAGGTACACCTGTGCACTACTCATGATGTCAGATCAGCATCCTGATGTGGCACACCTGTGAGGTGGGATGGATTATCTCAATATAGCAGATGTGCCCACTACCACACATTTGGACTGATTTGTGACCACTGTTTGGGAGGGATGGTTATATTGTGTATCTGGAATGAATTTTAGGTCTCTACGTCCATCCCATGGGGAATGGGAGCAGTAACAAAGGTGTTGCGTTTATATTTTTGTTGAGTGTATGAAAAAAAGAAACAATGAGCCGAATCCTTCCCTCAGGCTTCATTTGCGTCAGTGTTCAGTGATGAAGAATTCAGCAAGATCATAGAAGCATCTCTGTCATGTTTCAAAGAGCATAATTCACTGTGTAAATTGTCCATAAAATATTATACGTGAATTTGATATTTTTGGGAGACCTAAGTATGCGCAGCATGCAGCTGCCACCGCTGCTGTCTGAGAACAGGCCTTAATTGTATATCTGTGTTCTCTGATAGCGGTGATTTGGGAAAATTTATTTGACAAAGAATTCAAGCTGTGACAGCCAAAATAGATATATTCAGGTAGCACCACTCTTTATAAAGCTCAGGGAGGAAATTACATGCTTTGAGACTAAAGATTTAAAAACAAAGAAAAACAAAGGCTGCAGCTGAAAAGTCTTCTCTCATCTATGCCTCAATAACTCACACTTTAGAGTCCAAACTACTAGGAGTCATTTCAGATCCTTAGCTTTAGCTCAGTGTTGGGGGGTACACACACTCTGAATTGGATTCTCTTCACAGTAGATAAGAGGGAAACTACATGCAAACGCACACACATCGACAAATAAGCAAACAAGACAAACACATCTATCAGGATAAAAAGTCCAGGCTTCGGTTGAACTTTAGTGCGAGTGTTTGTTCAAAAGCTGGAGGGGTATTCACTAACCACCCACATCTCATGGTCTCATTATAGAGCCTCTTATAGGAAAGTAACGCACCTCTGCTTTTCTTTCCCCTCTCTCTCTCTCTCTCTCTCTCTCTCTCTCTCTCGCTCTCTTTTTACCTGTTTTGTTCTATACAGAGAACAGCCTCAAGCTAATTTCTCTTCACTAGATTTTTTTTCTTTTGGGTTTGTTTTTAGTGACTGTGAAACTCCTTCAGTGTGCTGTTTTTAGCATCCCCCCTCCCCGAACCCTAAGAATTCATTCCCAAAAGCAGACATAAAAACACCCACACTGACATTTATACCATCGCAATTCATGCAACACGCCAGTTTCGCTTGAATCTTCTATTCCCTTAATTATATTCAAATTGTCTTAATGTCACAAAATTGTCCTTGATGCCTTTATAAGCGCTCCAATAAAAATGAATGGCACAAAACTACTAGCTACTCTCTGTGATCATCTCACTAATTATATTACGCATCAACTATCATTATGCAGGTGCTCAGTGGAATCGGATCATCTAATCCCTTCTTAAAGTTAATATAGGCAACATGTTGTTTTTCAGCTTCTGTTCCAAACATTAAAACCTGTGTTCCTACTCACAGGGTGGTGGGTGAACGATTTGCAGTACGACAAAGTGACATGACACACAAAGCCAGCGTCAGTAATACAAAGCTGCGTGTTTATCTACAGTGCGACAGCAGCATCACGGTTTGAACTCAGCCCACTGTAATGATCTGTTTTTGCAAGCCACGTTGAAAAGATGTGGGATTTCCATGCAGCCTTCATAATGCATAGGAAGTTCTCTGCCTGTGATAAGGCACTGCATTCATCGTGACTCGCTCTTGGAAGCCGAGCTCGCAGAGAAATGTAGGCAGTTATTTACAAAGACGCCGCTGACAACAGCTCATTTCGTTTGGAATATTAATTGCAGTGCGGTTGCCTCCCTCTGCCCCCGAAGAGGTCACTTATGGTATTTAAACATGAAAGTGTGTTTAAACAGAAATGAAATGGAGTGTTTAACCGCTGCTTCATGTTGGCGCGGTCACTCACTTCAGACGGAGCATCAATCAGCCTGCCGTTCTAGTGGGGTTTTTTGTGTGTGATACTTAGAGGAGTGTGTCATAGCTGGCGGCAGCAGGGAATCAACAAAGTGGACTCGACCGCTCACATCCACAGCCAAATGGTCTGGGAGTTAAATGGCTACAATGAGCAGGGCTTATCACTTATGCCACCTTAGCAGGAATCAGGATGTGACTGCTTAGCTGAGCTGTCAGATGGTTTCATGCTGTGAGGCCTATAACACCGCTCACAAGGGTATTTCTTTGGCAGCTGTCATTTCATAGAGTGCAGTAAGTAGCTCATACTCCACCCTGCAGCCATGCAAAGTTTCTCAGCCTTGCTCATTATCATTAAGCCCTTCGATAATGTACGGTGTCATGTTAAAATCAGTCAAAAAGTGTCACTGCCCTCTATAGTATCCATTGGCTTTCTGTATTTTTCACCAAAAGTTATTGCTTTGACCTTTTTTGTTGCTTTTATCCGGTATAATTTTTTGTTGTGTGCAGTTGTTTTTAACCTGGAAGATCATCGAGGTGCTCTGAAGTGCACTTTGTGTCCTCCCCCCTACAGTTTTCTCTCTGCGGTTGGTTGCTCTCTTGTATGTCCTTGCTCCGAGCTACTCTTGTGCATATTTAGCCAACATATCATAGCTTTCTTAGGAGTTTGGTTCTGTCTTTGCAAAGCAAAGGAGACCATTTTTGTGCAGAATAGCTCAGCTGTATAGGCTGCAGTCTTTAGAAACAGGTCAATTAGACTCAGAGTAACTGACAAAGAGAATTTCAAGTAATATAGGGAACTCTGATACGGCATATCTGATTAGTCATCCTGAGGCAGATGAAACTTGCATCTTATCTACTTATATTACCAAATGAAACCCTGAGTCATCAAGTACCCTTAGGCTAAGGATAGCAAAGAGAAGTCCCACATAAGAGTCAACAAGCTTTTAGAAATCAGAATGTGTGCTTGAGTTATGTGGGGTTAGGTTTAAATGCCTTTGGGTCCTGAGGTACTCGGGCTCCCAGATCTGAGGCTCAGAGATGCAAGTATGGGGCCGCGCAACCGTGATGAAATGTCCCTCATCTGAGCTCAAAGTGAACACACTGTTGTTCAAACAAAAAAGTGCTGAAATCATGAGGATGATTATATATAATGAAATGGCATGCAAGCAGAAAAAAGTTTTTCATTCCATCACAAATCTGGTGCGGTGAAATATATGCATCACATTTATATATGTTCTTAAAGCAGATTCATTTTCTTCTGATTTTCCACTGAAAAATTGTGAGCATTAAGTTTTAAGACCAAAACAAATTTACTTGATGCTTTTTGTAAAATATCGGCATTAATCAGGTCAAAACATTTAAATAACTGAAGTCAAAAGGCAGCTGAAAAATTATGTTAAAAAAAAAAATCAGATCTTTTGGCCAAGAGTGAAGGGCTCTGGTTATGCTGTGCAGGGTATTTTGCTGGCATTGTTTGGGCTCATGTCCTCTTTGCAGGGAGGTCAGTCAAAATCAATACAAAGGAACTCTAATTGGTCACCTCTAACCTATTATGAAAGGTTTTATCCTGAGGGGAGTGTTTTCTTCCAAAGTGACAATACCCCAATCCACAGGGCATGGAAGGTCACCAGATGACTTGATGAATATGTCAGTGTTGTAAATCATATGATTTGGCCTTCGCGGTCACGGCCGGCTCTTATCCTTGTTGAACCCCTCTGAACAAAATGCTTTCCAGCATCATTAAAACACAAATGAGGAAATATCTTTTTGTTTCACCGCTAAAACAGAGATTCAGAGACTTCTAGAAATCACACTGGAGCTGTTCTGCCAGCCCAGCAACTTAATAAGACACAGTCCACTGCTGTGAAAAAATATTTTTTGCTCAGACTTTACAATTCACAGAATACTTTCTAAAAAATCTCAAGGATCATCAAATGCGAGACAAGATTGCTCCTTTTTGGTCAGCTGTGGTTTTCTCGGAATTCTCCCATGGATGCCATTTTTGCTCAGTTTCTATCTTATTGCTGAATTACAAACTTTGACCTTAACTGACCTAAAGTGAGGCCTGCAGTTCTTTAGATCTTATTCTGGGTTTTTTTTGTGACCACCTTTGTTGATGTCCCCTCGAAGTAATTTTGACAGGCTGGCCTTTCGAGTTCTTTCTCTATTCCTGGATAATTTTCACACAGTGCCAGGTAGGTTTGAATGTTATTTTTTTCCCTTAATAAATGAAAAAATAAATGGAATCATAGTTTAAAAAACTGCCTTCTGCATTCATACTCAGAGGAGCTTTTCTTAAAATCAAGGTTTGTTTAAAGAAACATTAAAGTGTTACAAATATACAAAAACGAAGAAATCAGGAAGTGAAAAATGTCTTATGAACACATGGGCGCATATTTCGACCAATCTGAGAACTAAACATTAGGTTGTGTGTTGCTGCAAAAGTTTTAGGTCATTTCAGTGGTCAAATCAATCTGTGGGCTACATCTGACAATCATTGTTAAATTTCATTTGCTACGATTTCATTGTACCTGAAGGAAAATTCACTGATTAAAGTTTAAACTGTGGCTTCAGCAGTTTTGTGGTGCAGTTTGCTTTTTGTTTTTTTTAAATTTTTTTTACCCTAGATTGGCTGGAAAATTCAGTGGAAAAAAAAAGGGAACTTGCATTGGGTTTTTTTAGGATCCAGTAATGAAATTTTCACTTTGAGCCAGGTTTGATGTCTTCTAAGCTTGGTTTCTTTTTGTTGAAGGAAAGTGTTTTCTGTGTGAGCAGCAGAGAGGCTTTCATCTGTTTTTCACTTACGACCAGGAAAAAATAGATTAGGTAAGTTACAAGGAGACAGCGACTTCTTTATTGACATTACGTTAATGATTGGAAGCATTTTGTTCTCCAGGTGACAAATGGAAGAAATTTGTTCTAAAGCTATTCACAAAGCTAATAATCTCAGATATCCCGAGAATCAAACAATGAAAGATGTTTTCTTTTCTTCAACCTAAAGTGCTTTTTTGCCTTCCCATACCTGGAAGCAGTATAACACAGAGTGGATGCTGTGGGAGAATTAATTAACTTTTTGGTGCACTATTTATAGCTGGGTAATTACAACAGTGTTCATCACATGGCCAGGTCAACCCAACAATCCGATCTATGACTGCATGACTGGAGCGTAAAGTGACATGGAGTTCTGCATGTGGAAGCTAAGAGGGAGCTTAGACAGAAAGCCTCTCGCTGGTGAAAAGGTCACGTCTCACATTTAACAGTAAACAGCCAAGATATTAAACTCTGTTATGAGTCACATTTGCAGTCTAGACACTTTTCATTAATCTGAATCAAAGTTTGAGACAAAACATTAGAATTTTTCGTCGTGTTATATTTGCAGCTCCAGAATTTATGAGAAACTGGAAGATTTAATCAAATAATGTAAGCCTTGAGATTTTATTATTGATACAGTTTATTTTGTTTTGTTTTGCCCCATAGTTAGCAGAAATTATTGGGAATAGAGCTGCGTGAATCTCACTTTTACGTTGCAGTAATTAAAACATCAAAATTGTCGAAAAAAATAACAATAAATAAAAAATGACTGTTTAAAGCAAAACAGACCACATCTTTAATAAGAAGCATTCAGTATTTTGAGTCACTCATTTGTGGAATGAACTGTACTTTCACTCAAAGGGTACTCAAAACTGTAAACCTGGCAGGGAGTGTTGGTCTGCATGATCAGTGCCATTGTGGTCATAATTATTTTCACCTTTTTACAGAAAAACTACTCAATGTACAAAAGTGCAAAATCGGGCTCTGTTTCATGAAAAATAAACAGTTGTGAGTGTACACACTCTGAAGGTACACAGTAGTATTTTTTATTTAGTTTGTACTTTCCTCAGTCTTCAAAGAGACTACCCTCTACTGCACCATGGCATTTGTTTAAATGCTTCCGGTTTTTGTGAATGGGAAAAATGTATCAGGTGCACATTTGGAGCTGACAAGATACGTTCACAAAAACCCTCTGCTGAGGTGGGTGGTTGGCTTCCAAGTGTCAGACTTTAATGCCAGAGATACAGCTTTTCTGCTACTAGAAGCACATTTGGTTCTTTCACAGTCCTCGGGTAACCTCGTAACGATTTACAGGAGGAGACAACCCAAATCCAGGACACCAGGGGCAAGAAAAAGTCCAAAAATCCAAAGATTAATGATCACAGCAAGGGTCAAACACAAGATAACCAGAAGAGACAAGGGGAAAGCAGAAAGGGCACGTATTCTGAAAATCTGTGGACACAACAATGAAAACAAACTTGAAGGGGTTCTGGCTGAAGCATAGGTCGGGGAGCTTGTATGTCCTTTTGCATGCAGATAAAGCCAAAAAAAAAAAAAAAAACGGAGAGAAAAGAACCAAGAAATTACTAGAAGGCTTGAGTATAAGGAGTACAAGCATCTAGTTGGAGAGTCAGGTTTAAGTATACTGCCTTATAGTGACTCCATTACATAATAGGTTAAGGATGGTGTGCAAAAGTGACAGAAAACAAATCAGTTCAACTTAATTCAGTTGAATTCAATCTTCAATTAGTTGTATTTATATAGTGCCAAATCACAACATCTCCTCAAGGTGCTTTATATTACAAGGTGAAGACAATAATGGAAAAAGTAAAGCAAAAACACATAAGAATTACAGATTTCAAAGTAAAACAGGAAATGATAACAGCAATCCAAAGCAAAAATTAAACTTGGTTATGTCCAAACATTCCAGATTAAGCTCTGCATCATCTTAAAGAGTACCGACAGAGTTGTGTCCTTAAAGTGCTATTCAGAAACAAAAGCCAAAGGAGCCGACGTCATCACCGAGTCTAATTATTGTACGACATACAATCAGCTTTTCAGCTTCCTGCCCTGAAAACGTCCGTTTTCTATTTGCATACAGAAAAAAGGGCTCTATGATACAAATATAAAACCAATAACTGAACCCAGTATTCTTCTTGCTGCTTTCTGTTCTGTTCTGTTTCTTTCCCTTCCATTCAAGTTTCACTCGCAACAACAGGTAACCTGGCTGTACATTTCATTCTAAATCTCTCCCACACACGCTACTTTGCATTTCAAACGCAGCGACTTTTCCCTCATAAATAAACATGACAGGTGGGTAGCAGGTGTGAAATGTCAGAGTAACAAGGCTCATGATCCGGTCAGTGCGGTGTGACGGCTGTCTTTCACGTGGAGGGATGAGCGGATCCGCGGCTCTGATTGGCCAGGCGCGCGCTCTCCAGAAGGCGCGCCGGGCTCTCTACTTGTCATTACGGTTGCACCGATTCACATGCCCACGAACACGGCTGGGCACGGCAGTGTGCCTATCTCCTCTCGGACTTGCACATTATTCAGACCAAAAGTGGCGGCTCGCACTATGGATGCTACTGTTTATGAGATCATATTTGGAGAGCTCGGGGACCTAAATTGTAGTTTAATAGAGGCTTTCCAGGACACTTTTTTGGCAAATGCTTCATTGTCATTGCTGAGCACTGATGGTAAGGCGGAATTGCTTCATTCTCCTTCCTCAGTATTGAGATGTTTTGCTGTTACATCTTAAAAATAGAAAGCTAAGCGTCGACCTTTATCTTTTATTTTATTTTATTTTATTATGTTTCCCCCCTAAAAGGTTTATATTGCAATGCCACAACCGATGAGATTGGAACCTGCTGGCCACGGAGCAGCACTGGCAGGATTGTAGAAAGACCTTGCCCTGAGTACATTAATGGGGTGAAGTACAACACAACGAGTAAGTCTTTCCATCGTGGAAAAAAGTTCCTTAACGTGTGGGAAACTGTGGAGCATTTTGTGGAAAATTATTTAGACAGTTGTGGAAAAAGAAATAGCGCAAAGCAAAAGAGCGCAACATTAGCAAGTGCGTTAATTACAGCAAGACTTCATGAAAAAAAATGATTTGTGCTGCAAACAACCGCCCGTTAATATAAGCCATAACAAACAAATCCAGCAGCTTAATGATCTCTCATTTAGCCCACCGTCTTATGAATTTTCATTTCTACCCTAATTAGATAATTTTTCCACAGGCTTATTATTAGTACCCCCCCTGTGTTCACAAGTAAAGCGGCATAGACAGCGAATCAGTGATCATTATTAAACCTCCTGTTACAGGAACAGCTGCTTAAGAATGTGCGTGTGTGCTTTTCACTTAAAGGGCAAATACACCTAAGATGGCTCAAATCTCTGCTTCTGTAAGCTACTTACATGTATGTGAGGGCATCTCTTGGTTTGATTTTACTGGAGGGGGAATTTTGTTTGTTCCAATAGACAGCTGGACAATTTGGCATTGCACTGGTGTTCCAGTATCAGCAGAGAGAGAGAGTGTGTGTGCGAGAGAGCGAGCAAGGTGATCTGCTGTAAAATTGAGACTGACTGCCCATTAGAACTATTGTATAACTGTTATCATAGCAGCACCGTCTAGTGTCCAAAATAAGAGAGGATATGAAACAATGAAAGCCTCCATTGGGAGGAGGTTGCGGTGGATGGATGGGTCTACTAAACATTGGACCTTAATACTAGCCTGCTTTCTTTAAAAATCTCCTTATCTTAAACAGGTGTTCAGTATTCACATGCTCGACTTCTAACAGTTAGACTGGGGTTTGAGATTTGTCTGGTGTGACCAAACAATGGACTCTATGGACGCCTTCCACTTGGGCTGTATCATACAATATAAAACAGCATAATATACAAAACTTTTATGTGTAAAAAGTGTCATATTGTGATATCACTGCTATAGCAATGGTTATTGTGCAAATTCCTTATTGCGCAAAACAACAAGACACACCCAGACATTTAGTAAAAAGGGAGATATTTGAACATCTTCCATCAAAGCACAATACTTAGCAAAGTATTTTTCATCACTTGATGTGAAAACACACCATGAAATGCAAGGAGGCCCAAAAATGGTATAACTGAGCATCATTGTAGCACTCGCGAGCCTCACTCCCTATGACAGGAAGCACAAATGGTAGAAATCACCAGTGCTGCTTCATATTTTTTGGGCAAGTATATGTAATAATATGATGTCAATTGAAATGGTGGAAAAACAGGACATTAAGCAAATTGTTTGACCTAAGTAACAACATCCCAGGTAGAAAATGTTTTCAGCTTCAGTTTTATTGTGCTGGTTGCTGATTAGTTACAAGTTACTTTAATAATTGCTTAAAAGTATCAAATAACTGTGTGTCCCCACAATCCAAATGCAAACCACCAAAATTTCCACTGAAACCACTAACCAGGCTCCTTTTACACTTACATTTGTCTTATGCTGCATCACTGAATATAATGCTGTGCCACTACTATTGCACTGTGATATTTCTGCTGCTGGGGGCACCTTGTTTCAGTAGAAGCACACTTTGAATGAGATCGTCTGTCATCGATGACAGCAGCTCATTGGAAATGAAGGACAGAAAATGTCCATTATTTTGTTTGCACAAATAAACAGTGCTGCAGGCAAGCTGCAATCTCAGATAAAACATTGTTGAGGATTATTTCTCTACATCATCAGAAATATAATTCTTGCAGATGTCTTTGAAATATCATGATACAATTTTTAGGTGCCCACCCCGTCCCTACCTGCGTGTCACCCTGGATCACTCAGATATTAACACAGCTCCTGTAGGCTACTTATCTCCAAAATGCAACTCTAGTTCATAAGAGCTTGCGGAAATGACTTATCTGGTCAATTTCTTTGGGGGGAGGGTGGGTGTGGGATTTCAGAATAATACTTTTCATTTTGCTTCTGATTTCAACAATACGCTAAGAGGATGGTTTTAATCTGCTGGCTTGACAGGCTGAGCAGTTTCCAAACTAATCTGTGTCAGCCAACAGTTTAGCTAAGAGCTGAGAACAGCATATCACAACTCCGCCACCCAGCACTGTCACCTTATGTAACTCCTGCATTAGTCATAAGGCTGATGAACTTGTTGCCAAGAAAACAGCACCATTCATTTCACAAAATAACCGACCTGCACCAAGTGTGAGTGTCCAGAGTGTCCAAATCTGGACTTTTCATTTAACACTACTGTTATCTCTGTAATAGACTCAGGTGTAGTGTCATTACCCACCAAACCTCTGATACACACCCACAATCAACTGCTGTCTGATCACCTTTGATTCAACTTTGCTCTGCTGCTGCTTAGTATTAGCTGAACACGCCTGTTGGTTTGATCCACCAGTGTGAAAAGCATACCGAAAAGCATTGAGACACCTTGTCCAGTGAAGGTTTAGATAGCACCCTGGTGAGTCAATATTACATTTTTATCAGGCTCAGGTTTAGATATTGAGGCTGTAATATACTGACTGAACTGTGTGAAGAGTTTCCTGTTAGATAATAGGAGAAGTACAAAGAACTGTACAGCTGCAGTTTCCTGCATCACCCAGGAGTGAATGAATACAGCAATCAAACAGTAAATAAAATATTGTTTGAATGTTTGTCTCAAACATATGTGCAGTTCAGAAATTAGATAGAGGAGGTGACAGATTTTTCACCCTTGCGCGAAAAAGTTGATGAGTAAGTTAATTACAGGGATTGGTTCTTGTGACAGCAGAGATTACAGGTTTTATTCTTTCACTGTCACCAACATTTGTAATTACATGGATTGTTATATTTTTAACACAGATCTGACATGTGACATGTGCAGCTAATACGCTTTGAAATGCTTGGATTATCTTAGCTGTGTAAACAAATCTTTTTTTCTTCTTCCTGTCAAATCAGGAAATAGACTTTCAGTTTTTTAGGATGTCAAACATGCAACAATAAATGCATTGTTTTAAGTCAGACTATTAAAGAAGCCAAAGCAGAATATTTAATAGATTGCGGTTCGACACAGCAGGGAGGCCATTACAAAACTCTTCACAACTGATAGCTTAACTGCAGGATTCTGCGTGTTTTCACAGCAAAGTGATGTGACACCAGAGACAATGTAGGTGATTATTCTCATCCTCCTAGGTCACATTAGCAGCCCTCATTTGCATTCAGGAAAAAAAATACAAATTTTAAACCACAAAATAGGTCAGACTAAGAATAGAAGTAGGCCCTAACATCCCATGAGCAGGTGTTAATTAAAACAATGCAAAAAAAAAAAAAAAGAACTGTGAAAATGCAGCGCAGCAATTTGCAAACTGAAGCCAAACAAGATGTGTTTTAAGCCAATCACTTTGACCACATGCCTAACAGCAGCCATTTGCCCAGCATATATCCAAGAGCCAGGTATTTCATGCTTCTATACAAGCCTGCATATTAGAAATGAATGACCCAGGATATTTTAAGGAGAATCCCTTGCGGTTTGTACTCCCAGTTGTTGAACAGTACAAGATATAAATGCCACATCTTGCTTGAAACCGTGTAGGTTTTCTGTGGTGCTTTCAAATGAGCAGCTGAGCAAGTGTAAAGTAAAAATGTTGCGATTCTTTTGCAAAAATTAGAAGTTTAAGAGGCTTAGCGGGGCAGTTCAGGTAAGTAGCTATAAATTCTTTTCCATTTCATCTGGCTTGTATAAATATTAATGTCTGCGCAGAGTGACTTAAGAGCATTTATGCATTTTTAAACTTTCCTCTGTTCATGTTTTTTTTCTTGCAGCGCATTTATTCGTTCCTCTGGTTTACATGAAATGAAAATCGCCACCATTCGGCCACAGTTGTTAGATACGGTGTGCTTTCTAACGACTATATGATGTGCTCTCTATCAAGCCTCAGGCAAAACAAGCAGTCCAAAGCAGTACTGAAGAGTGGCACTAGTGCTGAAGTATTAGTTTTGGAAGATAAATAAAAAATGTGTGACCTGTATGCTTTCTCTGTTCACCCAGAGCACAACTTTAATTATTCAGTGAATCGCTCATATTGTTCTTGTAAATTCACCTCCTCCCAGTGAGTGTGTGTTCATTCTCACATAGGCGACATCCTGTTAGCACATAATGTACCATCCTAGTCAACACAAATCAAAATCAGGGCAGCTGTTTCTACAATAGAGCTCTATTGATTCTCTTATCAGGATTAATAAAGTCTGAGACATATCAGTGCTGCTCTGTGTATCTGGTTCAGGCTGACAGTGGAGAGAGTGAAGCTGATGTAGTGTTGCATGTTGGGGGATACAGCTTGTCTCTTTATTTTAAATCACAGCTAATTCTGTACCTCGCCTTCTGGAGGCAAACATGACACTAATATAAGGTGGTGGATAAATATAGACAGGCATTGTTAGTAATTGTGAAACTGGTATTTGCACAGTTTTTTTTGTAGATGTTCCCTATTAAAAATTGTTTAAGAGCCTATGGTGGCAGACGGACCCATGAGCACAAGTCTTAAAATGTAGAGCAGATTCTCAGGAGGACTGGTTGTGTGACTAGGAATGTGTAAAAGAAATCCTGCCTTATTTGTCAAAAGCTTACTCACTGCACAGCATGACCAAATGACTCGCTGAAGTTTAATGACAGTTTAAATGGCTATAGTGGCTGTTTTGCATCTTCTTGTCTGTGAGCTGTCATGTCCCCACTCAGAGGAGAATTAATATGAAACTCATTTTCCTTCCTCCTAAATCTCTGAGAAGAAATTGGAGAAAATTACATGTAGACAGTCAACGCTCATTGTTGCATTCACTTGTTTAGGTGTTCCCAAATCACAAAATGTCTTATTGTGACACTTATCTTACTGATGCAATCTACCTCACGTGCATTTTCTTATGCCGAGAAACATGCACATGCGTCTGCCACAACTTGTGCTATTTTTTCTTTGCTCAATCTGATGACGGCACCACAGGTCTCTGCAAAATACCTCTCCTACTGCGAATTCTAGCCCTTTGAAACCTTTGATCCCCTTCTCCACGGTGAGACTGAGTAAGAGGTTCAATCAGCAAATTCAGGACAGTATGTGTTGCAAACATTTCACTAGCCATTGCACACCAAGACCCAGAGGGGGTCCAATCAGCACCAGCCTTCGCTGGCTGCACTCACCACAGATGACACACTAAAGTACCGGAGACATTTTGAAGCTACCAAATAACACAAATATCTGCAAAGCATGTCATGATTATTTATTATGGTTTATTTTCTTTTCATTCCTACTTCTGTGTTCACTCATAAATCCAAGTCCTCCTTCCAAACATTTTCATTTTATCATTTCAGACCAAATGACACATTTACATCCATATGTCCTGAAAACTGCATTCGTTTTAGTGTTGCACTTGTGTCTCGATAGATGCCTCAAATTAATTTTCCACCCTCATCCTCCCCACTCTATCTCAAAGTGGCGTTTTCACACATCCAAACTCAGACCATGGACCGCCTTTCTTGTTAAAAAAGTCTTAAAATCTCAGTACCTGTTAACAGAGGTAACAGTTTTCTCAGTTGTATACCACTGAGACTCCTGCAGTGCAGCTGCCACCCATGAAGAATTGTCAGTTAACCTTGCATCCTTCTTACTGTCTCCTCCTGGAGATGCATCTCCCTGTTGTTCATAACTGTCATCACACTCTGAATTGCGAGCCAGCTTTTGTTCGTTACTTACTATTTTGAGCCGTGCATGCGTACGTGCAAGAATAACTAGCTACTGGGGTATCAGGGATGTTCATTTTTGGATTCTTATTTTACCGTTGCTGTCCAAAGTGAGAAAATGACCATATGTCTGAAATCAAAGAGAAGAGTGCAGCACTGCTGAATACATCAAAGGAAAATCGGTCACATATCTCATATCTGGGGTTGTATTTTACAAATTTCCTCGATGTTAAATCCCCCTGGACTGAGGCGGGGATAACACATATGTGCTTAATACCATATGTTTACACCTTTGATTCATATAGGACTAAGGTTCATAAATACCTTTATCTTTTTTTTTTTAAATTTAGCTAAAGCTTCATATTGAAGTGTGAAAATCTTATGGGTTGACAGAATATTTTTTTTCTCCCCACAAATCAAAACATGTGGTTAACTTTTTTTTTTTTTTTTACAAGAAAACAAAAAACATAATAAAAATATTGAAACAGTAAAAAAGACATTATTCATGTGACATCATAGATTTTTTTCTATATTGACACCAATATATATAATCTTAATCTAAGCTTAATATTTCAAAATTGTAAACACTGTATTGTGGGACCAAGAGCAACAGTGTTTCCTCCAAAACATATTGGATTTTATACTAAATCAGCCTCAACATTAAAGCAAATACACCCACACGTGGTTGAAACAGCTGTTACCTGTCAGCGCTGCATGCTGGCAGCAGATCCTTCTGGTCCTATTTACGGCTGTGCAATTAATCAAATTTTTATTTGAATTACAATTTTACCTTCCACTGATTATTAATGTGAGGTAGCCTGTGTGTAATGATGTTGAATACCTCTGATTTCAGTATTGAACAAAGCAACTGTCGTGGTTTTTGCCATAACAGTCGTATAGTTTGCAGGCTTCATCATAACGGAAATTTCTGAGTAAATGCCTTGAGCTCTTTTGTTTTGTTTCTTGAGGCAGTCCTAATTAGTTTTTGCAAATTGTGGTGTGCAGTGGGAAAGCACCTTCTGTCACGCAGCGGTGTTGCAGCGTTTGGTGCGGGTGCTTGGTCTGCATCAGTGTTTCGCTTGCTGATGAATGTCAACAACCAGAACATTGCACTGTTACAAGATTATAAATGGGATTTAATTCAGCTGTCAGTGATTTTAATGTTGTGACTGTTCTGTGCACAGTTTTGCGTGTGGAAAACAGAGACTGAAGAGTTAAAACTCAAAGACTACAGGACCAAGACTCGATTGTGGCAACGGTCAGACTGAAAAGCCATTTTTGTTATTTCACTGAGCAGCTATAAACAAGTCTTTGGTAAGGTTGTTATAAAATGTGGCCATCCTTGCATACTTTTCATTTTTGTACTGTGGGGTAATGTTCTTACTATCCTCCTCATGCCGTCTCTGTTTCCCGGAGGGACATAGTCTTAGTACGTGGGTTTTTGCTAATTTTCTCTCACCAGCTGGCTTCAGTGCAGCTGCTGAGGGTTGAAAGTTTGACAGCAAACAGGCACAAAAATTTTGCATTTGCAGTTACAGCTAATATGTCAAGAGGGCATGGAGAGAAGAAGGAAAGCTTAAGAGCCACAGCTGTAAGTAAAAGATTACCCGGTATCTCTTCCTCGGGCTCTGCTGACTTGTCTGCTTCAGTGGTCATTACTCAAGGCTTTTTAAGCTATTCAGTCGTCCTTGCTAAACAAGAGGAGACACCCTGACAACCCTACCCAATCTCTCTTTCATAGCAAATGTTCATTGTGTGGTACTTATAAGGCATGCCCAGTGAAGCTACTACTCGTGATTTTATGAAAGCTGAAAGTTGATTGTGTTTACTTAACTACTTACTTATCGTCAAATTCTAGCACTCTAGCAAAACCTCTCTGGTCTCCACTTCTCAGATGTGAGTATTTGCTGGTTTCCTCAGTCTTCTGATGTTGAACTGATTAGTCCTGCCTTTTTCCCAGCAATAAACAGCCACAAATAATAACGCTCACCAGCCTTTGACATGTTCTCAAACAGAAGTGGTCAGATGCTTCCTTTATTTTTCTCTTCCCATAACCTTCCAAATCTGTATATTCAGTTATGAAGCTAAAAAAACAAACAAACGGAAATCTTCACTTGAAGGAATGGTAATGGTTGTAGGCGCTCTGTCTCCCTCCTGGTGCGTGTGTGAAAATTAAACAAAATCTGTCCTCTTCTCTCATGTTGAACTGAGAAAAGTCGGTTCTTTAAACTTTAAAGTCGGACTGAAAAAATGATCCAAGCACTGAGCACATTTGAAAAGAACATATGGTACGGGGAATAAACAAGTTAGACTTAATACTCACCACATTCAGTATGCACCGATGTGATCATTCTCATTAGCTCGTTTCTGAAATTCATTGAAGCGTCTAAAGTGAAGTAGAGTGGCAGTCATAGATTCTCTCTTCCTCCCTTCATAAGGGATTCATTCTTCAGCTTGTCAGTACTGTGTACAATCTACTTGTTCGACATGATAAACCTTACAGAAGTGCTCAGTAACCTTCAGCTGCCTGCTATTACCTACTCCGAGGTCTTTGTTTTGCTTCGCCTTAAAACTAAATGAGCTGTTCGTCATGCAGAAACTTTATAAGCTTGCTCAGCTACTGTTTCCCTCTTAGAAACCGTGTTATCTGACCAGGTCGCCAAGCCAGTGAAGCAGCTGATTTGTTACAGACAGATAATAAATAGAAAGTATTAACCTCTGATGATGATGGGTGACACTGCAATAAAACAAGCACCAAAATAAGCACTACTTTTTCTCTCATTTGTCATACATGTCAGCGGCTCCAAGCAATCTGAACTCGGGGACAATTGAAATTATTGACAAGAACTAAAGATGCCAATAATGCCTTGACAGAACAATGCAGATTTTGATTAATAAAAGAAAACAGACCATTTCTTTCACTAGCAGGACTGAGTGTTCATAGGCTGCGTACGCCTGTTATTAGGCACAATAGGGCTTAATGGTAAAAGCTAATATTAACCTGCAAATGTTCATAAATGTAAACTCAGATAACTGTATCACCAGCATCATTATTCATGATGCTGATGCAGCCCCTGGGTGGGGCTGAAAAAACAGAGCAAATACATGAAATATATTTTAAAGTTCTGTCTGGACTAAAGTAGGAGACTGAGCAACCTTTCCATACAAAACTTAACAAATGTTAGTTTTCTGTTTGCATATTTCTGTTTCTTCACGATGAAATATACAGTAAAGTGCAAAAGTCTTGAGCCCGCAGTACAGAAATGATGGCAAACACACTGCCAGTGCAGTAAAAGTATACCTGGATACAAAAACACAGACACACACAATGGAAATACTGTTACTCGTGGATTAGCCTACCGAGAGCCCAGATCTTAACATTGCTGAAACAGTGTGGGATCATCGTGACAGAGAACAGAACAAAAGGCAGCCAAGATCCAAAGAAGAGCTTTGAAGGAATAGTTTCTCCGGGTTTCTAAAGGACATTCAGACTACTTAAAGAAATTACAAGAAATCTGCCTAAGAGAGTTCAGGCTGTGCTGAAGAATACTTGAAAGTAATATTTTTTGGTATGTCCACCTGTTCATACCAAAATATTCCCTTTTGAGCCTTATACACTCTATTTCCATGACCACACACACGTTTCAATAAATCATTTCACCTCAATTCCTGCTTTTTCTGACAGAATATGAAGACATAAGTACTGTACATGCATATAGTTTTTGATTCTATTATAGGTAATGTACTAATGGAGTGAGTAATTATATATTAAAGTAATTATATACTTATTAGAACATTGAAAAAGTCATGATATACTGGATTGAGCATGTTTGAGACCAAGAGTTTCCTTTAAATTCCTTTAAATATCCTTTGAATTCATATAATTTCTGGATTGAAATGAGGCCATTTGTTATAAACATGTTCTGTACAGATTGTTAGCATTTAGTGATTATTTCGTGATGTATCCAACCCACTTCTATCTAAGACGCAAAGCAAATCTGCCTTTTTTGTTTTAATACAATGAGCAGTGAAGGGTTTTATAGACTGATTTCAGTGTTTCCCCCCCCCCAAATAATTCTATAAACTGTATAAATTGTAAATGAGACTTTATGGCCTATATAGAATAATCAGATAACGTTGTTAGATTTTTATGACAAATCATTGCCCAAACGTTGGCTTTTTACTAAATGAAGTCGAACTTTAAGAAACTCAAATTTGATTTTTGCAAGTGAACTTTTAAAGAAAGACGTTCCTGCTCTGTGTATTCATCATGGATGTAGAGTAAAGACATCAAAGCCAAAGCTTTTAGAGTAGCCCCATATGTCTTTTGTTGATTAGCTCAGTGGGGCTTGTGTGGTTAGGTGGCCCATGAGGCTGCTCCACGTCCCGGTCTTTCTGAGAGTTTTCTCTCTGTAAACCTAGTGAAGCATTTCTGCAGCCACATCTCCAGCTGTTGTCAGCTGTAGGAGGAAGAGCATGACACTAAGGCTTAAAGTCACTCTGAGAAAACACCAAGGCTACAGTGGGATTTTCGACTCAGACAGATTCCCTGCGCTAAATTTAAACATCCATGTGTTAATGGCTTTAGTACATATTTACACAAGTTGTTTTTCTTATCCATGGTGGCTGTGTTCTCAAGATCTATGTTGCATTTAAGCTATAAGATCTGTTGTACAGTAGAAATGGATGACTAAATTTGTCAGCAGAAATATGTCAGGAACACTTCTGCACAAGCCTGTGTGCAGCACAACTGTGCATGAGCTACTGCTTCCCTTCGGCTGTTCCCTTTATAGAAGTCATGAGTGTGCGTAGATTTCACACGAGTCTGATTATAAAACAGAGATATTCACCGCAGTCTGCTAAATGGGTGTTTGATTTATAAACTTTAAAAGTTTGCATTTATTTTTCATTTTAACAGTGGCAACATCTAATGTTTTTGTTCGGTAAAAGAAGGATCTTATGATATAATACTTGAACTCAAACACTGTTTTTTTATCAAGCTGGTGACAGGCCTTGCACTAAGGTGTTGATTACTGGTAGACATAAATGCATGTGAAAACAACAAAAAAGCTCAGTGCTTAATGACACCAAAAGGGCCTTGTCTGCGAAATGAGTTTAAATACTCTGTGATGTATGCTTGACTTTGATCTAACAAAGTCTGGGCTTTTAGTAATGTCGTAGAATGAATCACCCAGAGATTTATTTCAGGTAATCCAGCCTCAGAGTGTGCTGATAATGCCAGAGAGCCAGAGACTGTTTTGATTTGAAAAGGATCAGCACCTCTGACAAAATGTATAACAGAGTTAATGTGACAAGGACGAGACAGTAGGTTTTTGGAAAGTTGTTTAGCTGCCACGTTGTCTTTGATCAAACTGAGGTCAACGAAGGGCTTCGGAACAGCTGCATTTTAATGCTGACATGTCAGTGTTGACGGGTTGGGCTCACTGGAGACATTTTATGATCTGAACCACCGGTGATCTGGGTCAAATATAATATTTTGGAAGCTGGAGGCAGTAAAATATTTTTTAAAATAAAAATAAGAACTTTTTTTTAAGGCAGAGAATGCTTGCTTCCTGCTTTCATCAGCACAAGTCAATCACAAGTGTATTCTCTGTGTGTTTTGGGCTGACATACCATTTAGGCCAACTCCTTGTGGCAGACATGTGATCAAAAGGAAAAAAAATACCCTTTGAAAAGGACTCATTTGCAAGAGAAAAAGGGCTAGGTCAGTCGCTGACACATAAAAAAAGCACATGTGATGCTATCCCAAAAAAAGGAAACCGTCCTGACAATGTTAAACAAGCAACCTAAAAACTCACATTATAAAACAGCTCCAGACAAATAGTGTGAATACATATAAAAATAATACTATGAAGCCATTTTCGCAGTTATATAGCATCTGTTTAAAACCATGTCCTTGTAAAAGCTTACAATATTAGAGAAAGAACCCCACAGATCCAGCGATAACCTGTGTCCAAGCATTAAGATGATAAGAATTTCTGGAACCAAAAGGCAGGACGAACATACTCAGGTTGGCAGTGACTCAAAACAAGCTTTTAGTGCGAATGCTCAAGTAGCTGTATGTGGATGCGATGGCTCTTTGGAGAAAGAGCGTGCAGGCTCAGAGAGCAGAGAGGCAGACAGAGGATTGATGGCAGCGGCAGATAGTGTGTGGTGTGGCAGCCTGAGTGAGAGTGGGCAGGTGACTCTCCCGTCACTCCTCCGTTGCTGTAGATAAACTGACGAGCGGAAGCTTGGGTGGGCAGGCAGGGAATGCGTTTGTAAGTCTAACCATCACAGAGTTCAATTGGTTCCAACCAAAAGACATACTCAGAGTACAAGGCCTTAGCATAACTACCACAGCAGCAGTCAGAAAGCTGAAACGAGCAATGACTGCAGACAAGGGCATACTGCACAAAATTGAGCGCTTGAACCACAGGTGTGCACACTGATTGGAGTGGATCCAGGAGAGTGGGAGATGGAGGGCGCCGCATAAACCCTTACAAACACAGATGCAACACAGCAGAGATGGAAAATAAAACACGAGTCAAAAAGAAGAGGGGAGAAAAAAAAGGACACATGGGGGGAAAGCAATGGCTACAAAGACAGCATGACAAATTAAGATACTGCAATATATGACTTTCAGTAAGCAAGAGCAGTAGTTGTGTTAGATAGTAAGAGCTCACACATGCTGGAGGATTAACTGTTACAGAGACATAAAATAATGATTTTTGTAATTATCAGTGCTGTTAATTGAGGTCAGCTGCGGCATAAACCGAACAAGGGTGGTGGTCTAATAAAATTGTTAAGCTCTGCGTGAATTTAACAAAAACCTCAACTAACTGAATGAAATCAGTCATGTGGTTCAGAAAGTAAGTTTCCCAATGCAACTCTAGTAAGAGTGAATGAGTGAAACATAACTTTAACTAAGAGAACAACACATTTTAGAGTAAAATGTGTTTATTTTACTGTAGTTTTACTGTGGCATCGTATCGCTGCTGAACCACAAAGCGTAGATGCAAAGAAGCCGTTTATTCAGCAGGATTTTGAAAATCCAAAGCAACAGAATGAGCGATGTCACCCTTTTGTTCCAGTCAGAGTTTCTTTTTCAAAACGACGAGACTTACAGTACTTAATGAATTTATTAGGCCACCTGTCATAAAAATAAGGAAGCACAAATATTTTAGAAATCTCTCAAATTATTTATCAGGCAATTAACAAACTGAATTAATGTCTTTCTACCCAAACTTGAGCCGGCACACTGAATTCATCCGAGAAGTCAGAAATTAATTAATGATAATAGTGGAACACTAAGACCATTTTTTCCGGTTAAAAAACCAAACAAAAGAACGGAAATTGGCAACCTAAACAAAAAAAAAAAAAAAGGTTTAACAATTTCCCCCCCCTATAAAAAAAAAAGGAATTTGAAAAATCATTGATAATAGCAATGATAATAATTTAGCAATAAAAACATAATTTTGATTAAAGAGCTTGCACATACTGCTGGATTAACTGTTACATTGATAAATACCAATACAGTTCATGTAGGAATTAATTTATGGAATTTTCCCACCTAGTAATTCTAGTAAGAGTGAGTCACCACCAAGACCAGCCCGATTTTAAAAGATAAATGCAACAGAATGAGCCTTTTTATCTCACCCGAGTTCTTCTTTTTCAAAACTAAGTAAGACGTATATACACATATATGTCTTGCAGAGGCCCATAGTGGCCACAGTTTAGTATAAACATTAAACTGGGACCACCGTTTACTTAGAATCATTTATTGGACTAACTGGCTGGTAAATAATTCATTCATTTTCTTTAATTCTCTTGAGTTTATGCCCTTGCCTGTTCTCGGACGTAGATGTCTGTAATATGGCAGCTTTGCTCTAGTTCCTGCTGCTTGAATAAAATATCAAAGTGCAATGAGCTATGAGATTCCCATGTTATTGTATGGCCTAGTTTATTCCATCTACCCAGCTCATGAAATCAAATTTCATATGGCTCGAAGTAAAAGCTGCTGTAACTGGCTCAGGTGCATGGCTTTAATGTGATGCGTTCACTCAGTTTTTAGATATCGTAGCCTTTCAATTTCACTATATTTTGAAACCTATCCACATAAAAAACCTCAGATTTAGTGACTATTTCTCAAAACGGCAGAAAAAAGTGGGTAATTTTTGATAACCTATAAAGAGCGGCTTGGTCTTTTGAGGAGGCGTAAAAGTCGTATCAAGTTTTTCTTTTCTTTTTTAACCCAACCACCTGGGATAAGTGGAGGTCAGAGCAATCAAACACCACAAAAAGAAAGACAGCCTTGTGCAAACACTAAGTGAAATATTCCTGTTTATTGTCGCTTCACAGTTGGTATAGCACAGCTGACAGCACAACCCACAGATAAAAGAAACAGGTCAAGTTTAGCTGAAGTGAAAAGGCACTGATTTGTTCTTTGGATTAGGTGTTTTTTTTGCCAGATTTATCTTACAATTTCAATCAAGATCAAGCAATATTTAGTCTTTTTAATCATCTATCTGAACATTTATGCAGGAATGACCAATCCAGACTAAATTTAAACGCTCTTTTCCTCATTTAGAGCTTCCAATTTTTCTAATCTTTGAACAGCCGTACAGTGTTTGTTTGCATGCCTCCAAGAAAGAGGACTGGCAGAGTGGCTAGCTGAAGAGGTGGGCATTGTTGGCAAAGACTATATCAGTTGGAAGTTGCACGTTTCTTCCATGTTCTTGTGCGTCTTTACCCCAGTGGAGCATGGTCAGTGTTAAGTCGCTTACAGCATTGTTAGCACCTCACATGGAAGCTTTTAATCCTCCTCCCAAACTCACAGAATGAGTCATTTAGAGATTTTTTTTAACTGCGTGAATGTAATACCCTGTAAGGATAATGCGAAGAAAAAAGCCTCATCATGCCCACTGCACAGATGGTTTGTCAGAAATGTGCTCTCCCTGCACCAGTGCTTTGAATTAGTCCTGCCTCAGTGGTGTAGCTCACAGGGAGAAATCCACAACCTGCTCCCCTTCCTCTGTTTCTTCACCTTCGCTGATTGATTCGCAAACACAGTAGGATACTTGGAAAGTAACTGGAAAGTACTTTGTGCTGCAGTTATAATAATAGCTTAGCTTACTTGAAGGCGTCACGTCCTATTAAAATGGATATTAAGTTAATGAGATTTTAAAATATGTGTTTTTTTTCACACAGATTAAAAATAATGAATCAAAAGTGCCTTGAGGAATTTTGTCTGTTAATACCTTTAAGTAATACAGTCATCCTGTTAATGTCATCATACTGACTTTTAGCTTTATTCGCCTAAACTGAGACACCTGTGATTACTCTTCTTTTGTAATAAATGTGAAAAAATGTTTTTAATACCTTATTTATTTGCTGCTCAGTAGCAGCCACAGATTGAAATAAAAATAATTTGCTGTTCTAGTTTTGTTAATTCAACAAGCTTAAATTTACTTCCCTGAGAACCATTGCAGTAGCTCAGTAAGACAATTTGCAAACTGCAAGTAATGAGTGAAGTGGTTATGGTGACACTACACTACACATCAAAGTCTCGGCATGTTTTTAAAATATCTTGGCGTTGTGGTGATGCAGTATTTAATCAGTATTTAATTCAAAACAGTGTCTTTTCTACTCTGAGCACTACAAGCCACATTCACATTGCACTCTTTTCTATGCCTTTAAAGTGGCTTTCACACCCACAGCTGGATGCCGAGGTGGAAAACTGAACCACTGACCTTATGATTGCTAGATGGACCCGAGTGCAAGACGAGCACGACCACACCTGACATTTCTAATTCTGCAGTTCAGTTTAAACTGCTATAATCTTCCTTTTCTCTCTACTATTATAAAAAATACAATTCACTTGTATTTTTATTTTTATTCCTATTTATTCTATTTATCCCCTTCGTATATTTTATTTAATTTATATATGTCTCTGTATTTATATATATGTGTGCGTGTGTATATAATATTCTGTAACTCTGTAACTTCTGTCGGTGCTGTGCTTTTGGAAACCGAATTTCCCAGAGGAACCCACCCGAGGGATTAATAAAGTTTTATCTTATCTTATCTTATCTTATCTTACTAAAATGATCCTTTTCAGCTATTTTATGCATGTTGCCTCCAAATGAATGCAATGTGTTGAAGTAATGCTCCTGTTGGAGATCCTTGCCGTCTTCACTGCTTGTAAAAACAACAAATTTAAAAAGAAATCCAGGTTCTCTCATTTGTTTGAATCAAACTTTAAACCCTGCAGACATGGAACCTTAAATGCACCGGGACTTTGCTGAATGCCACATGGCACTTGATCAATAAACACACTGAGGCAGTTTCACATGATGAATATGGTTTTAGAATACATAAAAAAAACTAACTAATTCACGGTGTCGTATACCACAGAGTCAGTTGTTTTATTGGTTTCACTGAATTGCCACTATGCCTGCACAAGTCGATCCCTCTCACATGGCTGAGAACTAGGATTTTCCCTCATGAAGAGCACAAAACATTCTGCAGTCACGACGTGTCGCCATCAGTCAAGTGAAGAGCTTAAACCAAGCTCATTTTAAATCTTATTTCTCCTTGTCTTGTGTAGCTGCCACAAGCAGTTTTGTGGTCTCTGCTGTCAAAACTGTCACATTATATAACATTAAATTGAATGCAAAGGATATTACTCTGTTCCTGCCACTGCTTCAAAAATTGAGGTGGACGTTGTCCTCGCTTTTTATTTTGTTGTTGACAAGAATGTTTGAATTAAGATGGGTTAATGTGAATGTTGCAGTTTACAGTTGGGTATGATATCAGTTTTCTAAACGTTCAGAGGAATGCATTTATTCATTCAACAATGCTTATTTTCAGGACAATATCAAAACCTTGCAGGATAATAAGTTACATTAATGATTGCATGGATTTGGAAAACTGCACAAATTAGTTAAATAAAGGAATAAAATTGATTAAATGAATACTTTAATTGGCCATCATAATAATACAAAGGCAGAAACATGCTGCTGTGTTCCCCCCTGCCCTCTATACATTTCCTAGTGTTAAAGAGATAACAAGAACCCACTGAATGCACAAGGAAGAACTTCAAAATGGAAAATGCAGTTCAAAGTTGATTATGGGGAGCGGGTTTTAAGAGATATGCAAATAAACTGACAGAGTAAGAGGCTTTGCATTTCCCCCCATGAATAAAAATTTGTATTGCTAAATTGGTATTCTGGGTGAGAGTCAGACGGATAGTAGTGCTCAACTTTGAACTGAGCTCTGAAGAAATTACAAGGATGGTTTAGCTTACCTACTTGGAAAACACTTTACTGTAACAGCAAATCACTGGTTTATGCCTGCTCTTGACTTAGCTGATTGCAGTGCTTTGGAATAATGAATATGCAAGATCTGTATTTATCTTTATAGCTCAACGTGCATTTTAAAACAATATGTTTGCGAGAATGCCAAAGCTTTACCGTTTTCTCTTTTCTTGCAGGGAGCGCTTACAGGGAATGTATGGATAACGGAACATGGGCGCTGAAGAGTAATTACTCCAACTGTGAACCCATTTTGGAGGAGAAGGTAGGTGACTGCAGGCGGGAGTAAATCCTGCAGTTCTTCAGAAAAACACTCATCATCGTCAGAAAAATTGCAATCGGATGCAACAATGAGAAAGAACCAAACAGAACCGTATGTCCCTTTATGATGCGGTGCGGTTAAACCCCCCCCCACTTTAAAACATGTTCTTTTTGAGCAGTATTGTCTGTGTCTTTGTAAACAAAGCCGGAGGACAAACTGCAGGAGTGATGCATTGTATGTAGCAAGTTTTGGCCTGATTACCTCGTACTGTGGCTCCGATTCTGTGTCTTGCTCTATATTCTTAGATAATTTTAAGCCAAGACTGAAGTATGTCAATGACATTTGCTTTTTATAATCATAGTTAAATCTCAGTACAATGAAGCCTGGATAGAGAAGCAGCTGAAACGATGTAGAGACAGCCCTGTCATACGAATTATGTTCTTGTTATCATTCAAATTCAAAAATCTCGGACTAAAATTACTTAACTGCAGCCTAAGGGAAACGTATTTGCTCCACCAATGTTGGGATCATTAGGTCTCTCAATAATGTTTGCAAATGGAACAGTTTAAAAGACAAAAAAACCTACTTTCATTCAAGCATAGAATACTTTACTAACTGCTTCATTAAAGATGAATGATTATTTGCATCAGTAATGTAAAAGCTTGGCTTTGAATGCACTCTGCATGCCACTGCCTCTTGGTTCCTCTACTACTCCTCTACTTGTCACGACCTAAGCATGTAATTACTTGTGACGACCCATTAGTGCACTGAACATGTATTAACATCTAAAATTTGCAGGGAAAAGGCACTCTTGTTGTTAAACTGCATGTACTAGATAGGTTCTTCCACTGTGTTTATACATTGCTTTGTCTTTGTTTCTATTATGCAGCTGTAACAATAAAGAAGTAATTCATGGGCTGTCTTTTCAGAGAAAATATCCGATGCATTATAAAATAGCGCTGATCATCAACTACTTAGGCCATTGCATCTCTGTGGGAGCTCTTGTCGTGGCCTTCATTCTCTTCTTGTGCTTAAGGCAAGTACAAAAATAGTGCATATTTCAAACGTGTCCTGTATGCACCTCATGGAAGACAATCAGTGAAATCCACATCATACTCACACTGCTTATCATTAACTTGCTTATGTCAGATGAATAGAACTCTGCAGCTCAGCCGCGATGGAGCACTCAGGCACGGAAGGGCCTAATGTGCGTTTCCCAACACTTGTGTTTGAAGTTGTATCTCTTTTCATATCCTGGCTTCAAAACACACACACACACACACACACTCCCACTCGATATATCAGTTATGACAAAAGAGGGCAAACACCAGCATCCTGAGATACTTGGTGTACTGAGGTTAGATCAATATGGGCTTCTGAAAGCAAATACCGATTATTTCATGGAGACTAAAATAGTTATTGTCTTCTGAGGTTAAATCTCCCTAGACTTCACAGAAAAATCAGCAACTACTTCTCCACATATATATTTATTCTTGGCCATTTCGGGAAATGCATTTGAAGAATCACCTGCAACTATAAGTCAGTGCTAAATCTTGTACAAAGATTAACTTTCAGCAGTGTTTTAAAGCTGAAGATGTCTACATTTTTAAAAAAAGTAAAACCCTAATTTGCATGAAAGTGCCTGTTTCCTGAGTCATAACTGTGTCAAATCTGAGCACACAAACATTATACATGCATTTTTAGAGTTAGCACACTTTTAGTTTATCATGAAGTTTTATGTAGTTCGAAACTAATCTCGTAATAATTGCCTGCAAACAGGAACTGGCAACTGGAAAAAATTGATTGGCCTAAAAAAGGCTCAGTTTTCACACACTGACTGCAATTACAGAACTGCCAGAAAATTGATCAAAGGTGTAAAAGCCAATAACCGGGCAAACCATTGCAGCGGCTTCATCCCAAGTATAAACTTATTCTGTCAATATTCCAGCCTATAATGTCATCTCACTGTGAATAAACTGTCCTTTACTTTTAAACTTTTGACACTTAGACAATGATGCAGGAGAGCACAAAAGAAGCAGAAAAAAAGTGCCTTGTGAAATTTTAAGACATTCTCTAAACACATATCAGGAGGCTGTCAAGGCCTTGAGAAACAAATGCTTTATTTATTTTTCCTTACTCCAGCAGATGAAGGATCCTGTTCAGCACTATCAGTTTTGTCCTTAACCACACTGCCTCTATCTTTCCAAGTCGTTCTCCTGCATTGTGCGACAGCTTTCTAAATTTTTTCTTCATACGATCTCACTTCTTAGAAATAATGCTGCATTGTACAACTGGTTCAAAATGCTGACTTCTGACAGGTACACAGAAGCACAGTCGTATTTAGCCCTGTCTTAAATCGCAACACTGGCTTCCTGAGACATACAGGTTGAATTTCAAAATATTGTGGCTCACATATAAGAGGTTGAATGGGCTCGCTCCAGGTTATCTATCAGACATTTTACAGTCCTACATCCCATGCCACTCACTAATAGGGCATGGGATGTAACGATATACATCAGATGATGATATAAAAACGTCTATCGTTTTATTTGACGCTATCGTTTGTTTCGTGGTGTCGCAAAATAAACTGTTTAAGGCAATATTTTTTCATTATTTTGATGGTCACTGTAGTGGCTATGTTAATTTCTTAAAGTTCTCTCTTTCTCTTATATTTAATATAACCACACTGTGGACGGACAAGCGCCTGTTTTTATGCGTTGTTGTTAGCAACAATGACGGTAACACCATCGCGTGTCCGCTTGTTTATGTTCCACATAAACCTTTCACAATAAAGCTCAAGATCCTGTTGAGACTTTTCAAAATAAGCTGAATCACGTGAAAGAGCAGATTATTTAGAGAAGTAAAAAAGATCCACCAGGTGCTAAAAAATAAACCTTAGACTCAAACGTTAGAGCAGGCGTTTCCCCGCAGCACGCCGTGTAATAAATACTCACAAAGAAAACAGGGGCTGTTACAACTTATGCCTAAAAATGTATCGTTTCATGCATCGGTTAAAACACTCGACTCCAGGTACGCAACGCGCAGCTTGAAACACTTCAGGCAAGATGAGCTGCCCGAGATTCACAGAATTTACAGAAAATGTTACATTTGTGTGATTTATATCGTTATCGGACGATAGAATTCTTATATTGGGATATGAGATTTTGGTCATATCGCACAGCCCTACTCACTTATGTCCGCTGATTAACGTCTTACAGTAATTGGCTTGTGCAGATCACCCTGCAGTCTTAGTCGCAGCCTTGGAATTGTCTCTGTTTCTGGATTAGATCATTTTCCTCAGTAACCCAATCCAACTGAAAACATACATCTTCTCATTAGCTTTTCTTTTCAGCTCAAATTACTGTAGTTTTAATTTATTGTGCCATTTTCATTCATTAATTTCATTAATTTTCATTAATTTAGTAGCTTAAATAATTATATTTTATTTCTTGTTCTTAAATCATTTTGTATTGTTTCTGTGATAGCACGTTGGTTCATGTGTCGTGTGCTTAAACGGTCTAGATGCAGTAATTAAACTGACCTGACTTGAGTTTGTTTTTCAAAACATCTTAATCAGCCATCTGTGTTTGGCTTATTGTTTTAGGAGCATACGATGTCTTCGAAACATCATCCACTGGAACTTAATCACCACCTTTATACTGAGGAATGTTATGTGGTTTTTGCTTCAGCTGATTGACCACAATATCCATGAGAGCAATGAGGTAACAGTAGTGATGTGTTATGGGGTTTGAAAGTATCACTGAGGTGTTAATTTACCAATACAAAGTCTTTAAAATCTTTTCTGAATTCTTTTTTTTTTCAGCCTTGGTGTCGCTTAATAACGACAATATACAACTACTTTGTGGTGACAAACTTTTTCTGGATGTTTGTTGAAGGATGCTACCTTCACACAGCCATTGTAATGACATATTCAACTGATAAGCTGAGAAAGTGGGTCTTCCTGTTTATCGGCTGGTGTAAGTATGATTGTTATCAATGCATTTGTCATGCTATATTCAGCTCAAGGCATTTTTTTATGAAACACATTTCATACTCTATGGAAAAACCATAGTGCTTTATAAACTCTATTCAAAGCATAAAAAGGCTGAATATACAGACTTTAGTTTAATAAAATGGTAAAATGAAACAAAATAAGACAAAGTATTATTAGGTGACATTACCTTTACCTTAAGCCAAGCTATCATCTGTTTGGACACAATGAACATAAGCTTTCCTTTGACGAACCAATACTTTTAAATGAGTGGATTGTGTAAAATGCACCATTTCAAAGGCCTTGAATAAATCTAAAAACAGGGCACAGCAATGATATTTTTATCCATTGTGTTATTAAAATCTGTCACTGTATTTATAGAAGTTTTTTTTTTCCATTTTACTATACTCTGATCTCTCTAAAAACTAGCTGATAAGGTTAAAAGAGATTTCTTTAGAAGATTAAAGTACAGCAGAAAAAAAATTGGAAAGCGGCTCGTACAAATGTCAAATATTTATTTATTTGTGTTATTGATTCTTGAAGGACATACATAATCAGGTAATCATTAAATCAGCAAACAGGGCACACATGCATTTAAACATGTAGACATGATCAAGACGGCCTGCTGAAGTTCAAACCAAGCATCAGAATGGGAAAGAAAGGTGATTTAAGTGACTTTGAACATAGCTGGGATTTTTTAATAAATCCTCTTGAGAATTTACAGAGAACGATTAAAAAAACAAAACAAAAAACAGTTCCCTGGGTGAAAATACCTCTTTGATATCAGAGGTCAGAGGAGAATGGAAAGACTGCTGCAAGCTAGTGGAAAGGCAGCAGTAACCACTCATTACAACCAAGAAGAGCATCTCTGAATGCACAGCTCTTCAGACCTTGCAGCCACGTCAGAAGATCAGACTCGGCGCCACTCCTGCCAGCTAAGAACAGGAAAGTGAGGCTCCAATTCACACAGGCTCACCGAAATTGTACAACAGAAGATTGGAAAAATGTTGTCTGGCCTAATGACTCTCAATATGTTCTGCAGCAATGTCAGAATGGTGGAAACAGCATGAACAGAGGTGGCAATGTGATAATAAAAAAATACTAGTATATAAGTATAAAATTTTTATGTAAATTGAAATAATCCTTAAATGTACTCAGTTAAAGAGAACATGAGCAGAAAAAGAGAAGGAAAATGAAAAATAGCTCTGTTTTTTGTTGCCTACATTGTAGAGGGTAACTTTGCCTCTAACGAGGAACATGAGTAGCGAAGAGGTTAAAGTGGGATTCAGCAAGTGAGGGAAAAAATAAAAAAATGGTAAATGGCCTGTATTTATATAGCGCTTTTACTAGTCCCTAAGGACCCCAAAGCGCTTTACATATCCAGTCATCCACACACTGGTGATGGCAAGCTACATTGTAGCCACAGCCACCCTGGGGCACACTGACAGAGGCGAGGCTGCCGGACACTGGCGCCACCGGGGCCTCTGACCACCACCAGTAGGCAACAGGTGCAGTGTCTTGCCCAAGGACACAACGACCGAGACTGTCCAAGCCGGGACTCGAACCGGCAACCTTCCGATTACAAGGCGAACTCCCAACTCTTGAGCCACGATCGCCCACGAACCCTATCAGTTGTGGTTCAGCGTGGGGAAAAAGAATCGCAGCTCACAATAATTTCTATTGAGAGCTCCAGTAGGTTTTCTTAATGTAGCGGCTGTGATCAGCTGATCTAAATCCACCACGGTGCAGCAAGTTAACCAGTTTATCCTGCACTAACCTGCAGAATATTTTCATGCAACCTTTAACCTCCTAAGACCTAAACTCTTCCACGGCATGCATTTTTTTTTTACATTGTTTTTCTTTTTATGAAAAATGAGAGCCGCATATGAGGATATTCGTTTAAAATTTTGATAGAACAGTAGCAGTATAATGTCCTCGTAAAAGGATATCAGGCCCTTGTAGAGCAAAACTGAGTATTTTGGTCTAAATAACCCAAAATGTGATGTCCACATATGTGGATGCCAGGTCCTACACTCAGAAAAATAAAGGTGCCATAGAAGAACCTTTTTTGGTGCCTTTTTGGAGGTTGTATAGCACAGTTAGTCTAGCTCAGTTTGTTTTGCAGCATATTTCACAATATGAAAAAACAAAACAAAAACATGTCGCATTTACAGACCTGTACATACCTGATTAAAAAATTTGAAAACTTGCATATCCAATTTATCAAACACTACTGAGCAGTCCTTACCTTTAAATCTAACCTCTGTTCTTCATCTCCTGTCCCGCCTTTCTTATCTTTCTCTGAGTGACGTTAGCGCTCTTTCTTTTCTCTCCCTGTGAAATACAGCAGCTGGACCTTCAGCTAGAAAAAAAACTGCGAAATAAACTGAACACAGACAGTTTGTTTGTTAAGCTGATAGGAACACTGCATTTGAAATTACCTGCCACAGTGACAAAACGTCACTCCTTTAATACTCGCTTGTCTTCTGTAGACCTGACTATGGCACACGTTTGGTTTTGATGTGTGTGTGATGCTGTTATGTCAGTATGGACCAAAGGCTTTGAGGAATTCAACCTTGTTCGATCTATGCCATGAAATATTAAGGCAGTTTTAAAGGCAAAATTGGATCCAACATGGCGCTAGCAAGCTGTAACTAACAGAGTGACTGGTGAATGTGCTCAAAATTAGAAAAAGAACAGTTTGTCAAACAATACATATACTCAAAAGGAGAATTTCACTTTTCTTGCATTAATTGAAAACCAGGTTGTGACAAAACACTGTTATCAGGCGTTATTGTTTGAACTGAACATGTGCCCGAGAGTACAATCACTTCTCCAGTGAAGAGGAGGGAAACTCTTTAGTGGTTCATATCCGAGATAAGACTTTAATTTAATGAAAGAACCGGCATGCAGCGTGCTTGACTTTGAGTCCTGAATATACAGCAGATATCCCATCATGACCCTATAAATGATCTCACCTTGACTGATAAATCAAGCATATTATATGCTGTACAGAGCCAACATCATCAGGGACAGAAATACACAAAGTATTCTGCTCGCATGCTTCCCGGAAACACTGAGATTTTCTCCTTCTGTTTATGTAATGGACATAGTGTGCTCAGCAGAAAGAAAAAACCCCTCGTACTTTACTTCAAACTAGGTCATGAGAAAATGAGTTAATGGAGCTTTGTGAGCACAAGATTAAAATATGAAGTCTTATCAGCAGATGTAAAGAGTAGATGACGGTGAATGACAGATGGATGATATTATTGGGAAGCTAATGTTAGCTTTGAAATAGAAATAAAAAAAAAGATCTCACACATATTCATCAGATTTTTAATTCTCTAATATGATTTTAATAAGAATATAATAGTAAGTACTGGCAGCTTGTCTCAAAAAGATTAGATTAGCAGAGTAGTTCCTATTTGCAGGTCCACTCATCCACTCCACCTCCATATATAAAGTATTATCCATTTAAGTCGTTAATTTCATATTAACAATCATAGAGTATGTACAATATAATATATGCTTTATTTTAAATGGGGTTATTGCAGGTGCTTTCTCATTGGGTTTCATTTGGAGAGGCTTCTAATTAATTTCATTAGGAGGTGATAGAAGTGGGACGCATGAAATCTGTCCGCTACCACAGGTCTGATGAGCTGGGATCAAAACTGCTTTTGATGTGTGTTTTATTTAAAGTGATTTTACTGATACTTTTTCAGATTTATGAACATTTCATCCGATTTGTGGACATTTTCCTCCTGCAAAGCTGTTATATGTTACATGTAACGAAAAATTTGATGAAAAACAGTCTGAAGACAGCTAATAAAATTAGTATGCTCTGAACGGTGATTGCATTCGCGTTTGATTGATACGGTCAGTGCAGTTGCTCTTTTCTGGAGAGGTCAATGCTTTTTATAAGAAATCTCAGCCTATTCAAGCACACTTGGTCTTACTTTGTCAGGCCTGGCACCTAACACGCTGATTTGACACGTTAACGCATGGCCTTTATTCAGCAGTGACTGATTTTAGAGGTATGGTGAACTGGTCCTTTTTTGTTTTATTAAAGCAGTTAAAAAAGATTGTTTTGATTTGAACGTGCATGTTGTTTGTTTTATATGTGAAAAACCTTCTATTTACTTTGTCAAAGCATCAACATCAAAACTTTTTCCACATATACATTACATGCTGGACTAGGGGAAGCAGTTGTGATTCATGAGTTATATGGTATGACTCTGAAGCCCCTTTTGACAGAGATTATGCTACTGTTGCCGTTACTCTATAACCCTTGAGGGCAGTAAAAATTGGAGCATGTTCTGTTTTAACTTGATTCTTTGTAGTTGAAGCGTGTTAGTTTGTTATCCCCTCCCCCTCCCCATGGCTGTGCATGTAACAAAACAAAAACCGAAAAGCAAAGAAAAAAAAAAACAATCTTTGATTTTTGTCTTTATTATTCTGACCTTCTTTCTTCAATGCCATGAAAAAAAAAATCTGTTTACCAAATACGTTTTATTTTATTTCCACTTACACGACTCTTCCTTGTTACTCCAGGTATTCCGTGTCCTATAATTGTGGCTTGGGCCATAGGAAAGCTGTATTATGAAAATGAACAGTAAGAAATCCCCTAATAATTTGTGGCCACATAATTAGAATGTTTTCTGGATAATTTCTTTAATTAACGGTACGTTTCTTCTTCTTTTCCTGTCAACAGATGCTGGTTTGGTAAAGAACCTGGAAAATACATGGACTACATTTACCAGGGACCTGTTATTCTTGTGCTTTTGGTGAGCTACAACAAAGAAAACGGACTGTAAATTTATTGCCATCAATTTGACATTATTTGCTAATTAACATAGAAAATCTGCCCTATAATGATTTTTTTTTTTTGCATTTCTGTGCAGTGACTAGATTAGAAAGTCACAAAAGCAGTACAGTGCAAAAGTACTGAGCCCCTCACTTTTGAATATTTTGTGCAGCCATTTATTGAAATGTGCAAACATGGAACATTTTTGGTGTGACCACCTTTATTCTTCAACGCAGCCTGAGCTCTCTTCGGCAAGCTTTCCAGCAATTCCTTTAAGCAGCCTTCAGGCTCGAAAAAGAACTTTTACAATACCAGCAAGCTTCAAAGGCAGCACGACCAGCTGGTCATACCAACATATTGACTTTCAAGTATTCTTCAGGACAGTCTGGACTCTTTTAGACAAGCTTTTTTTGTAATTTCTTTAAGTAGTCTTCAGAATTAGGCTTCTTTGAAGGACATGAAAAGCTTTTCTTTGGATGTTGTGTTTTGTTCTGTTCTCCATGAAGATGATCCTACACTTTTTCAACAATGTTGTGGTCTCAGCTCTGTGGAGGCCAATCCATGACTAATAGTATTCCACTGTGTTTTTCTATCCAGGTAAGACTTTAGTATATAGATTGTTTGAAATACAAAAAAAAAAACCCAAGCTGTTGCCAATCAGATGCTTTAGATATGATATTACATAGTTAATCAATATCAATTAATTTCACTTTTCTGCATTTTTGATTCCATATGAAAAATACAGCCCCAAAGCAGGACACAGCTTCATGTTTTTACATATGGCCAGTGGTCAGCATTAAGTGAACTGACAAACAAAAAGCATCCCACTGAAAATGGTCAGGTACAAGGACTGGACTGAAAATGAATTAAAAAGGACTCAATGTCCAAAGAAAAACTTCTGTCTGACTCCTTTGAAGCTAAATATAAAGAAATGAGGGATGACTCATGACTTTTGCACAGAACTGTAGTCTTAAGGGTTTCCAAACAAAAGACTTCTGAAAATAAGAAATTGATTTCACATAAATGTTTGTGCTTATGTAAGTCCTTAGCAACATGTAATATGATTAATCACTGTCTTGTTAAGGAAGATTATATGCTGTGACGAGTGTTACTTCTTCTCTCCCAGCTCAACACTGACTGAGCTGTCTGATATTTTCCCCCTCTGTATAATATAAGTCATTAGCACAGCATTTTAAAGTAATAATTTCCTTATGTCTTCTTCTTCTAGATAAACTTTGTTTTCCTCTTCAATATAGTTCGAATTCTTATGACCAAACTAAGAGCTTCAACCACATCAGAAACAATACAGTACAGGTGAGTTGATTCTGTTGGTAACTGCAAATAAATTTAGGAGCAGTACACTTTGTCTTCCTTCTTTCAAGGACATTAAGGAGTGTTTCAGAAGAAGCACATTTTTAGAGTGATTAGACTCATTTAAACCTTTATCATCAGCATCAGACCTCATTTCATGCAAATCTAAGAGCGTTAATATCCTATCAGTGAACAGATGTTTGGTGATCAAAGGGTCCGGTGTTAATGATAATTAAATCAAACTGCTATTAAGGAAGAAATCTGTTATTGTGGTTGTGACTTTTGCCTTATGACTTTAAGGCTAAATATTGGAAATTTTGTGGGAAAAGAAACTAACTTCACTAAAAAACCGTGCTGTGATTTGGTGTCTTGTGAAATTTGGATGGTAGAGTCATAGACCACATGAAAGCATCCATCCAACCTTGTATGAATGGTTCAGGCTTTTGGTGGTGCTGTGATGGTGTAGGGGGGATATTTTCTTGACATACACTGGGCCCTGTTGTACTACATGATCAGCATTTAAACACTGACCACCTCCATCCCTTCATGACTACAGTGTACCCATCATCTGACGGCACAAAGCTCAAATCATCTCCAAGTGGTTTCTTCGACATGACAATAAATTCACTTCGCAAATGCCAAATGTCACCACATGTCAATTCAACAGTGCACCTTTCGGATCTGGTGAATGGGAGGTTCACATCATGAATGTGCAGCTGACAAATCTACAGCAACTGCGAGATGCCGTCATGTTAAAACGGATCAAAGTCTCTGAGGAAAGTTTGAGGAACCTTATTCAAACTATGCCACAAAGGATTAATGCAGTTCTAAAGGCAAACAGGGGTTCAACACAGGTCCAACCTGGTAACCAGTGTGCTTAATAAAGTATATAATAATAATAATAATATAAGCCTGAAACAAAATAAGTATATTGTCTTGTCTTGTAACTTATTACAGGACACTGCAAAAGTACTAGAAATGTGCTTCTTACCCATAAAATAAAGATTCAAGACAAACGCCTCAACCTTAGTGAACTCAGTTGCAATACTTCATGCAAGAAGTTCTTTCATTTACACGCACTAGTAACAGTTAAAGGGGAAAAACCTTGAGTTTGTCTGATTCTGTGTGCCTGAGAAGAGAGCAGAGATTTAGCGTGCGCTTGAGAGGCACGAGCTGAGTGCATACCTGAATTATGCTGTTAGGTTGTGTATCTGGAATGGCTGAAATTGCTAAAATAGTGAGCTTGTTTTCCTACCTGCTGTTACTGTGTCAAGTGTGTTTTTCTCCAGTGGGGATTATTTCAAGCGCACAGAGTGTTTTCAGTGTCACGGCTCAGACAATCTGAGTGTAGTCTTTTCAGGCTGGGGCTGGATTGCTGGTGGTCGTTGTGAGCCATACAAATTTAAGCAAATGAAGCACAAGGGTTTCAAGCTGAACTTCTTGACCTTAAAAAAAACGATTGTTTTAAAATGAAAATTATAATCAGTAAGGGCAAAGAAAGGTTTGTGGTCATCCCTAAATTATGGGACTGTCATAGCTCATATTAAAAGTCCCCACCATGGTCTTTTCTGTTATTCCTT
This sequence comes from Haplochromis burtoni, assembly GCF_018398535.1. Classification (NCBI taxonomy): domain Eukaryota; kingdom Metazoa; phylum Chordata; class Actinopteri; order Cichliformes; family Cichlidae; genus Haplochromis; species Haplochromis burtoni. Next base: position 4,825,729 of record NW_024582364.1, on the reverse strand, counting down.
GAATTAGGTTTGGCTGTTGCCCTTATGATCTTGAATCTTTTTCTCACGTGAGTGCTTTCAGAGTTTTCCCTGTCTGAGCCTGTGTGTATTTTGTTCTGCAAGTATTGTTTTTTTGTCCTTCTTTCTTTTACTTGCCCTTTTGTTTTCCTCATGTGGCTTTATGTGTTTTCACTTTCTTTTTCCACCCTGATTTGATTGATTTCTCCTGTGTCTTATTATCCCTCTCCCTAGTCCGTATAGGCGTTGTTACATCTCTCGCCTGTTCTCGAGACTCCCTTGTTTTCTGCTGCCTCCCTGTGTTTTGGATTGCTCCTGTTGGGTTTTGGATTCCATGGATTTGGATTCATTTGAGTTTTTCCATCACACTTCACACTGCTTTTGGTTGTCTATGAGTTCTAGATTAAGGTTTCTAGTTTATCCATCCACTTGCCAGTGCCTGCTGTGTCTGCTTATTGGATCCTCTTGTGAACATTTCAAAGTATGGGACAGTTTGAGCTTTATTTTGAAAAACAAATTCAGAGAGCCGAAGCAAAATTGGCTTGGACGTGCTCAGAGGAGGCGTAGTGGACATGTTGGACATGTGACAGGACCACAGAGGAGGTTTATGGATGCAGTGGAGGAGGACATAAATCATCCACATTTTCATCTATAGATGTGATGGCTTATTGTTGCATTGCAAAACCAAGAAAGCTAAACTTTGCTCTTATTCACACTGTCAAAATTATTACAGAAGAGCTAGAATTATATGTGACATACATATTTTTGCTACCCCTGAAAAGGGGCCCATCTTCCAATCTGAAACATCCATGTGGTGGAGGGTGACATTTTTATTTTTATCCCTGTCTGCCGCTGACACAGAGTCATGCATTTTCTAGAATCCACTGGGCTGACATTCAAGGCTCAATTTTTGCAATTCTATAAATGAGACTCCAACTCTGTCTTCACAGAAAAGCCGTGAAAGCAACACTAGTCTTGCTACCTCTGCTCGGCATCACCTACATGCTCTTCTTTGTGAATCCGGGGGAGGATGACATCTCGCAAATTGTGTTCATCTATTTCAACTCCTTTCTACAGTCTTTTCAGGTGAGATTATGATTAATAATACAGTGTGACAGTGGCCAGAGTTTGAAAGCTCACACTCACTGCCCACAAAGCTAAAAATATGAATCATTCTGATGTCTTAATGTGTTTTTATCTCAGAGTTGTATCGCTACTTTAAAGAGCGACTTTTCAGGTTCTAAGGCTTCTTGTGGGAAGATGATTTGAAGTAGCATCCTGGCTGCGCTTACACACAACATGGCCCTCCTACCTCATGTTCAGTGCTCTCAGCTGTCAGGAATAACAGAGCCATGTGGGCATGATTTCTGCTCTGTGGCTATTATTTATTTATTTATTTATCTCCTGTGCTTAAATGTAGGGCTGAGTAGGGGGAGGGGGGGTTCGAGTAGAGCTTTAAAAATTCTATATTTTGCTTTGGAAATTTGTTTTGCCTTTTCTTTATAATGATTGCGTCTAATTACAGTGCCATTACATAATACAGGCACATTTTCTGCTTCTAATTCTAATGTGTCTTATTTTGCAGGGGTTCTTTGTGTCAGTGTTTTACTGCTTTCTAAACGGAGAGGTGAGTCACTGGAGTTTAGCAAAACACCCGTTATTTATGATGTTAATTTTACTGTCAATGTCTTTGGGTTTTTTTCTTTGATACACAAGCTTAATAAAACCATAAATTGATAGCCTTAATTCGTTTTAATATTGTTTTTCTAACTTGCCTCCAAGTTAATATTTTTATGTTCAACCAGGGGGAGGATCAAGTAGCTGTAATAGAAAAGAAAATGCCAAAGAGTTTCCGTGCAGTCAGTGAAATAACAGCATAGAAAACTTTTATGAGGCTGTCTCATTTTTGCCTGATTGAAATAAAAGCAAATTACCAAAACTCCAGCTGGTTGAAAGTCATTAACGCCATTATGATTACACATAAATTGTGATAAATTGTGATTGAAAAAAAATGAAGGACTCTCTTGCTGCGCGCTCTCATCCCTAAAATTATTGAAACTCGGGGGTAAAGAGTTTGTTAATTTAATGACGTGATGTGAAGAAATTGAGTCATCCTATTTGAACAGATATTAATTGCAATTTAAGACTCTGAGTGGCAAACAACAAAACGAAAAAAGCAATTGTGTGACTTTAGGCCACATTACAAACGACTGCTGTAAAGCGGTCCTTATTTAAAAAATGAAAAATTAAGAGGCTTGACTTAACTATTGCTATTTATTATATGATTTTGCTAGTATAGTGCATAAAAACCACCCAGCTCTGTCACAGCTTGTTGTTTTCCGATTTTGGTTTTTGTCCATATGGACATTCTGGCTTCCTGTCTTTGTCTGGCTTTAGTATCATTTTTAGAAAAAGAAATAGTGCATAAATATGTAGAACACTTTTCAAACCACAGCTACAAAATGCTCCACTAATATAAAACAAAATACAAAATGACAAATACCACAAATATAGAAATGTCATCAAAACTTACGCTCCCTTTTTATGTGAGCTGTCAGGGTGGGTGTGACACTTTAATATAACCCCTGATTTGGCTTCATTAGTTGGAAGGAAATTTGGAGCTATTCAGCTTTTTATTGCCGAAAGACGGACAGGGATCTGAGAATGGTCAGTATAGTTTATATATCATCTGACATAAATAGAGCTTAACACAAGTAGAATCAAGACTAATGAGAGACTAATAGATCTATTTCCAGGACTCAAACTGAAATTGATTCAATTGGCTACTGACGTGGTTCATAAGACAAAAATATCCAGTACCAGGGGATCCAATTATTAATTTCTTCTGCAGTGGTCAAAGTCAAACCATGTTATGTTTACTACTGTCAGTTATCTAGACACAGAACAAGTGTTAATTGAAAGAATTTGTGTCAAAACATCCTTTTTCTGTCATAACGCTGTGTGAGGCAGGCAGGAATAGGACCCAAAAACGCAGAACACACATGCAGGGCTGAACTCACTTTACTGCTGGATTCAGAAACTAAGCTAACTGAAAAACTAAACAAAACTAAACTGGAATGACACTAAGAAACTAAACAGCCAGAATACACAGCCGGAGGAATGAGGGAGATCAAGAAGAAGCCGGAGGAGACACAGGCATATACACACCAGGATTAAGGGCAGAGAGGAAACACCTGGGAAACACGGCTGGACATAATCTAACTGACGAGACAAGGGAACCAAAACTGAACAAGATGCACACAGGACAAGAGACTGTCAGAATAAAACAAGAAACATGCACTGAGCCGCAGACTGACTGAATACAGGGAACAGAGGGAGGAGAAAGAGACGAGTAGGTAGACACAGACAGGGGGCAAGACAGCGAGAGCAACCAGACAGACACACAGAGACATGACTGGGAAACAGGCGAATAAACAGGGAGACAAGAGAGACTTCACAGGGAGGCACAAATAACTAACACAGGAGATTCTGGGGAGGATGCACACAGACCGAGACAAACGGGACACGAAAGGGAACAAAACTTCATGTACGAAGAAATAACCCCAGGGCTCTCAAACTGAACATAATAATCACAAATACTCCATGAAGAAAGAACAAGAGCAAACAATGCAAAACAAAAGGCCTCATGAAGCCAAACAAACTCAAAACACTAGGTCAACAACCCAGGTCCATGACAGTTTCAGATACTGGGTCAATTATAGACCGGCGAGCCATTGAAATCAAATGAAACATTACGTCCTTCAAGTCTAAAGGATGCATTTATTTATATAGTGAGGCATAGTGTTAGCATGTTTAGTAGGAAATTTGAAGCGTTGACTTAAGTCAGTGGTGTCCAACTCCAGGCCTGAAGGGACGGTGTCCTGCAGGTTTTAGATGTGTCCTTCATCCAACACAGCAGATTTAAATGGCTAAATGACCTCCTCAACATGTCTTGAAGTTCTCCAGAGGCCTGGTAATGAACTAATCATTTGATTCAGGTGTTTTGACCCAGAGTGAGATCTAAAACCTGCAGGACACCGGCCCTTCAGGCCTGGAGTTGGACACCTCTGACTTAAAGGTATACTGATTGAGTTGATTATCTTGAGTTGAGGTAACGTGGTTGTAATTTTGTAGCAAGGATTTTGCTTTTTGAGACTTTTGAATTAATATTGATGTTATCTGGAATTGTTGAGGCTCTTTAGTCAAAGATCTTGAATTGATCAAAGCAAACAGAAACACTGAGGCATATGCATCATTGTGATGGAAAGAAAGATTCCTGAATAAAACTCTGTTGGAGGATTTCATAATGAGAGGGACCGCATTTTCCGCTCTTAACCCAAATGAATCAATCAGATGCTTTCTGGCAGCCAAACCATGAAACACTTGAGGGAAGATGAACAACTTTAATAATTGACTGACACTTTTCGGCTTGTGGCCTTCATCAGGGCCTTCATCAGGCCACATCTTCCCTCAAGTGTTGCTGGAGTTCCTGCATTGTGAATTCTTTCATCCTCTCCATGCACCTTGGAAGTAGGTGAAGTTGTGCCAGACATTTTTGCAGCCAAACCATGAAACAAATTAATAAGTCATGTTGTTACAAGTGCACAGTCAAGTTTCAACATTTTGGGGATAGACATAAATATGCGTAGTGTTGTTTTTCTTAGTTTACTGTACCCATATTAATTAAACTGGCTTTTCTTCAGTGGTCTGGTGGAATGAGTCAGGAGGATTGTGTCGGGACTCTTGATTGAGCCGATAGTGAAGCCAAAATGCTGTGTAACTCTTCACAAGTGAAGTAGACGTATAACTTCTGAGAAAGAAACCTTTTTTTTCCAGGGCAAAGTTGCCAGGCCTTTTAAGCAGTTTCACTCAATGATTTGATGCATGCAATTTTTATGTTCTGGGGGACCATTGAAATTCCCATTCTTTTAAATGGGGTCTTTAAAATAAGTGCCCAAATAACTGCCTAAAAGTGTTAAGAAGATGTCAAGTCCTAGCAAGTGGCAGGACCTGCATCAAAGAACATTGACTGCAGTCATTAAAATTAATGTGAGTGTGGAAAACTTTGTACCTGACTTGGATTCAAAGGACTGAGTACGGACACGGGGAGGTGGATGAGCAGCAGAGACAGAAATTAGGTTTTGTGGCCAAATATGCTGAAATCACCGTTTATTTGATTTTAAAATATAACGCCAGATCATGGTGGAAGGTTGTGAAGGTGACTTTTATTAAGAATCACATTCAGAAAATTTTAATAAAAGAAAAACCTATAAATCGAGACAAAAGGACAACAGACGGGGAGTATAACGATTATGTCACGTTTGATCGTAATCGAGAGGAAACAGAAATTAAATCAGTATAATAATGGGGTTTAATTTATACATAAAGACACACATTGTGGGAACAGAGCCCTTTAAATTATTGGCAAAAAAGTTATATTTTTTAATATAACATTTTTACCTGAATATTATTTTTCATTAGTTAGTTAATTAGTTAATGTGTTTACGGTCTCATAGTCTACCGTTAAAGTCATACATTTACAGTCATGAGAAAATCAGAGTTTTAACAGGACTCATTGTAATCTTGTTAAAAAAGGTGCTGCTAATCAAATGCACTCGATCAGCTGCTCATCAACAAGTGTGACAACCTCTTTGGTGACAGAAACAGCAAAAAATCCAAGAACCACATCGCAGACTCTACAGGATTTAGTTAGCATGTTAAGTGTTAAAGTTCATGAAAGTATAATCAGAAGAAAAACGAGCAAGCACGGTTTGTTTAAAAGGGTTGTCAGCAGAGGCGGAGCCAGACATTTGAAACACCCGGGGCTTAGCCCTAAAGGGTAGTATGCATGTGGTATTTTTTTTTTTTTGGGGGGGGGAGGTAGAAATGACTGAAAGATTAATAGGCTCTGTTTTGAGTTTTGTTCAAAAAAGAATGACTTCATATAGGGAAAAATATATATCACACATGCAGGACACCTTAAACTAGTTTTTTAATTAAGCAGCAAGGCAGAACAAAGTCGGGGCTGTATCAAGACACAGG
>NW_024582364.1:4787215-4818084 GCF_018398535.1 Haplochromis burtoni | reverse complement strand
ACCCCGGGCTTCTGACAAAACAACCCGGGCTTAAGCCCAGTAAGCCACCCCCACGCTCCGCCCCTGGTTGTCAGGAGAAAGCATCTCCAAAATCACATGGCAGGAACGCTTAGGTTTGCAAAGTTGCAACTGAACAAACCACAAAACGTCTGGAACAATGTCCTTTGGACATGTGAGGCCAAAGTAGGGATGTTTCGCCATAAAGCATAGTACCATGTGTGGAGGAACCCAAACACAGCAAATCAGCACAAACACCTGAGACCAACTGTCAGCACCGTGTTGGAGGGCTGATGATTTCGGCTGTTTTTTGCTGTTACTGGACCTGGGTACCTTGCAGTCACTGAGTCGACCACAAACTCCTCTGTATACCAAAGTACTCTTTCAAATGTGAAGCCATTTGTCCAATAGCTAAATCAGCAGCAAATCTATAACAGAATCTGAAAAAGAAAAGAGTCAAAGTGTTATAATGCCAAAGTCAAGACCTAAACGTGACTGAAATGATGGAGCAGGACCTTAAGAGAGCTGTGCATAAACAAATGCCTACAAACCTCAATGAACTGAAGTGTTGTAAAGAAGTGTGGGTTCTTCCAGAGACTGGAAGTCAGACAGAAAACAATACTTCAAGTTAAGGAGCGCTAAAGGTGCTTTCTACAAGCTGAACTGAATAATGGAGTTTCACAGGGCTGCACAGAATCTTCTAAAACAATTATTTATTCACATGGCTCTATCTTTACATTAAACAATTAAAATGACTTCCCAAAATGTTGTATAATATCTTAAAAAATAATTTGAAGTTTATTGTAATATTCTTTTATTCTCTATATATCTTGTTATCATTGTAGGTTCGCTCAGCAGTAAGAAAACGGTGGCACCGCTGGCAGGACAACCACGCTCTTCGAGTTCGAGTGGCACGAGCCATGTCTATCCCGACCTCTCCGACCAGGATCAGCTTCCACAGCATCAAACAGACCACAGCCGTGTGACCACAGAAACACGCAATCTCCATACTGATTCCTCCAGCAAGGTCGCTGTTTGTCCGGTATGACTAAGGAGTCATGCGATTTATTTTGCCTGGTGACAAAAGTTCATTTTAACTGCACAAAAATGACATGAAGTTCTCGTTATAAGGTACCGTTCGGGACGTAGACGGGCTGGGTTTTTCGAACCAACGAAATGGTTCAATGGTCACATTACAGCAGGTTTGACTCTATAATTTTAGTGTTGTTACTGGTTATGAGTACTTGAAATTTGACTGACCATGACGCATTCATATGTTGCCAAAACTGCCATTTGTATCTATTATGATAAAAATGCTAAACTGCTCTTTGAATGACCTGCTCTTTATCAGCAGCTTAATTTGACAGAAAGAAGCTTTTTGGTAAGGAAGAAAACAGAAAACAGCACAGAGTAAAAACAAAATAATAAAAAATGAGTCATAACACTCTGAAGTGAAAACAATTTAACGTACAGTCATCAACTGCTTTTTTTTTTTTTAACTAAAACACAATCTCAACACATGATGTTTTGGTTAATGTGAGATGTGGCTATTTTATACAAACAAGCCATTGTTAAGAAGCTTTTATAATGTGTCTTTTTTTAAAATCATTTTTCTTCTTTCTTTTTTACATCTTTCTTACTGTTGTAAACATTGGTAAATACTTTTCCCCCCCTCTTTGTTCTGAGGATTTGATTTTACAACTATTTTTATTTCCTTTTGTTAGACTTGGTCTTATTTTTTTGTTGCTTTTTTTTTTACTGTGCAAGGAAGGTGTTGACATAAAGAGCAATTTAACGTGTTATGTGTTTGAACTCCCCGAGAGCGATAAATGAGCGTCCCCAACTTAGAGTTCTCTTGCAGACGAGGAAAGGTATGATTATATATACATTATTTTATGGAGCCAAGTGATTCTCATTTATGTAATCTGTTAAGTGCTGTGCATGGATTTATCATGCAGGCACAGTGGAAGCAGATTAAATTCTTTTGGCTTTACGAAATCCTTGTGGCTTCCTTATAATCAGTGTCACATAAGAAGCTTCTGGGTCAAAGGAAGAGGAGCTTGACAATATGAGGACCGATCCTTTTCCTAAACCCTTGCTCTGGTGAGATCAAACTTCTGCTTGCCTGTAACCCCGGCTCTTACACCTCCTAAGGCTGCTCACCCAATAGTAATTTAAACAGCCATGTATGGACAGATAATAATAAGGGAGGAAATGTTTGTTATGAAAAGGTTTATCGATCAATTACAGCAAGCTTACATTTTGATGCACATATTCCCTTCTGTGTTGATAGATTAGCTACACATCTGTTAAATAAAAACTGTCTGACATTTGATGGGTGGCAAAATCAGCACCCCTCATTTCTGTTTGATGTGTGTTTTGTGTGGATTTAACAATAACGCTTAATACTGTGATTGAGCTCTAGAGGGGTCATTAAGAAGATTTTGCAAGCTTCGGACAGAAAGTGGATGACCTTCCAATGTTTTATTTATTTATTACTTTTATGTATTTATTTCAGATGATATTTGCATTGATATCGGGGTTTGTATTTAAAAGTGTCACATAAAACATCCAGAATTTATTTCAAAAACTGAACCCATGTGAAGATGGTGTACATAACACAAAATATTTAATCACATCTTGATGTAAAAAAAAAAGTATTTTGTAAACTTTTGCTACATTACAACATCTGTTTCTGTTGATCTTAGTTCATTTTTGCTGTTGCTGCTTGATGACGCTTGATGTTAGCTGGTAAATACTGATCACCTCTCATTATTTACCCATTAATATATAACTCTGATCAAGGGCGTCATAAGTTAGCCATGACATTGCGCACCCTCCCAAGACTTCAATATGTTACATACATACAAAGTGTACCACATTACATTACAACTGTGACGTATTTTCATAAAGAAACTTTTTTTAAACAAATGTGAATAAAATACAAATAAAACTATATTTTATTTGAACTCACCAAAGAGAGAAACCATGTTTACTGACATACTGACTTTTTAACTGCCTATGTATTTCTATTATTTCCACTGGACTTTGTCGACCAAATCTTGTTTATTTTGTACATCGTTTGTTGTACATGATGTGTATTCAGTGCTGTTTGATGTCAGACATAATTTTATAAAAACTCTTTGTTGAACAACCCAGGTTGCCTTATAAACAAAAGAAAAAAAAGTTTTGTGAAAATGAAGCCGTTGTCTCTGTAAATCATGTATCTTTGTGTTACTTGTATAGACTTGGACTGTATGTGTGAAAAAATGATTTTGATTAAAATTGTACTTTAAATTATATAACACACTATATATTTTGGAGGGGGGCATTTCAGTGCATTGGGTCCATACAGTTTGAAAATCTTACAAAAGTCACAGATTGCACTAATAGAATCTGTTCAGCTGATTCATTTGCTGTGTATCTCCCTCACCTCCAGGCACTTTATAAAATAAATACAGCAGTTTTATAATGATCCAATCTCATACTTATTCTTCTGATAGACTGAACGACTGCTGCTTCACTGGCATTTCCTGATCTGAAATTGTAGTTTTTACTCACAGAATGGAAGACACACTCAGAGAGCACTTGCTAGACACTGTTTCATACACTTCAGGCTTGACTGGAGTGAAATGGAGCAGAAACTACAGCCTATCCCCAGAACCCTCAGGATTTGAGTTATACATCCCCAAACAATCGGCCGGGACTCTGATGTAGCCCAATCAAGCCTTATTGTGACAATTAACGTTTCTAATGGTTTCCAGCATTGCAAAAGATAGACAATGCTATCAGATTCTTCAGTATCATGCCAGACGTGTGCAGCACATCTGCACAGCATCATGGATTATTTGCCCTGAACTCCCATGTGTCTGCATTAAACTGCATTCCACATTGCATCAACCAAAAATAAATAACCAGCATGACAACAAAAGGCTGCCACTAAGCCTCGAATTTCAAAATAAACCCATCTGTAATGTAATATTTATATCTTAAGCTCAGATAAACTAATAAATGACCTCGCTTAATGAAGTATCTCCCATCACTTAAGCCAAAACTCCTGCAAAGGTCACCCTGCTGATTTTATACATAAAGGTAAGTTAATAGCAATTCCCACAGGCAGCATCCTTCAGCCTGGCTGTAAAGGAACTTTATTAAGTTTGCGTTTTCAACTTCAGACTTCAAGACTACAAATTTCTAAAAGATGGTGTGCATCACATGTGCACATAGAGGGTGGAGTAAACCTTAAAAACACATTTACCAGCCTGGTGGGGCTAAGAAAACAATGTTTTTGGTGGTATTTGCCTTCAAGGTTTTCTGGCAGAGAAATTCTCGACATTGTAGTGAGAGGATATATTTTAATCCAATCCCTAATATTATTCTAAGCCTTACCAAGTAGTTTTGTTGCTTAAAAATAACCAACAGCACCTGGAAACTGAAAACATTACAAAAGAAATTAAAGCTCTCTGTCAATAAGCCGTAAAGGGAAGCTACTCCCACTGGCAGTTGCTCACATCTTCACCACTGGCAAAACAGTTCTTACTGGTTGACTTGAAATGAGTCAGAACCACTGTGCCAGCACATTAATGTCTTCAGCCACACCGGATTTATAGCTCTGCTTTAATGTTACCTCGTGATGATGGGCCTAATCAGCATTGAGTCAACTCAGTTAGCAAGGAGTTTAATGTAAATTATGCTCTCTGGCTTTAAAACTCTTGATCTTAAAAACGAATTTGACGCAACAGAATAAGCGTCTCTTTCTTTTTTTCTTCTCTGGAGAAGCACCATGCTTACAATTACACAGGTAAGAGGCGATTCAAAGTAAACCAGGACTTTTTAAACATGAATACTTGATTTTTCCTTAAGGGTAAGCCTTAAGGGTGAATGGCATTAAAATATATAAACTGTTTTCTTCCAGGAGTTTTGTTATTAAACGGAATTAATGTGGAAATTATTCCAATATGATGCTGCCAGTTTACTGCATTACTTAAACCATACAGTCAATATGTCCCAGCAACTATAAACTGGTGCCAGTCTAGCCGTCTGGTGGAAAATTGGCTGTGAACACATAATAGGTAAATATACTATATAGCCTGAAGCGGCTGGATGAGGAAAGCAGACTGAAAAAGATTATGATGAAGGTCAGCAGAGCAGTGAAAAAGAAGTGCTTGAAAAGCTATTTAAGGTGAAGGATAATGCCACGGTGAACTTGTTTCGAAATGAGTTAATCCCAAAATGGGATAGTCTTTACTGTAATGTCAAGATACAAGCGAAAAATCAAAGAAATTTCTATTTTATATTCAGATTTCAGACTTATGTTGAAATATGTTGTTTGTTTTTCAGCAATATCAGGAGAATAATGTAGGCGTAGCATGTTTGTATTTGTAGCCTCAGGCCTCAGGTAACAAACGAATGTAGTAAGTGGGTCCTTTTCAACTCATTCACAACTAGCGAAACCCCACAAGTATAAATAATGTCTTGTGATTCATTTAATTGAATAGTGCAGGCATAAAGCAACGGCGCTGAATATTTTACTTATTATTGCATAGGTCCATAGAGCACCTGTTCAACCTAATCTACAACATGACAATGACGATATTGTTCAGAAATCTGAGCGCTTTTGTTCCTCTTGGGGAAATAAAAGGAAGATCCTTGTACAGGGTTGATGTCGTTAAGCTTGTATGAACTTTACCACCAAAATAGTATTTAAGCAGTACTACATAACAATGCTCACAAACAGCGAACATTTTATCAGTTATGGTAAATTGGCTCATTATGGGTCTTACTAGAGGCGTGGGTTTACACGCTGATTAACGAGCATTATGAAACTAACCCTGCCATTGGATAAAATGCCAACCAGAATTTAAATGACTTTCCGTAATGTGGGACTAGCAGGATGGATAGGCTGTGGCACCTTAATGTCCCTCATTTGTATATTTGTAGCAGGGCTGGAGGTGAAGAATGGCATGTTGTTTTTCATTCGTCAGTGTTTAGAGAATCCCCACATTTACCGCAAGTGAGACATTTTTTGAGCAAGAGCTCCCTCTGTTGGCTGATTAGGGAAAGTACTATTTTTTCAAAATTTCCTGTGATTGACACTGTAGTAAGTGCTGCTGCCCTATATTAGGTTTAATACAGACTTTAAATGTCAGTATTTATTTTTTTACTCTAAAGATGCTTTTCTCTTGGGGACTTTGACAAAATAAAATACATTTTGAGAAACGAAATTTAGGTATAACATTTTTAGAAGAAGCAATTGAATCAAATATATGCTCATTTACAGCAAACTACAGAGATTTTATATAGTTTCCTATTTTAATTGTTGTCCTGTTGCTATCTTAAGAATAACAAACAGGACACTCTATTGATTTGTCTGTTAGTATAGCTTCTTTTATTCATGAGGGGTCACCACAGTGGATGGTTCCACATTTTTTAATCAGCATTTTTTTTTCCTCAAACCAGTGAGCTTTTAGATTTGGCTAATGTGCTAACTACTAAACCATGGAGTCTCTGATTTGCTTCTTAATGCACTATATTATATATTATGACTCAATCTGAAGCAAAATGAACTTCCTTATGACTTAGGCGCAGACAATAACACACATTTCTGCGTTCGTTTTTGAAAAATCGAGTACAGCCACAATGAGTGTTTTTATTTACCATGCTCTACAAAATAAACAGGGGCAATGTGCAGTGTGCGCACAGCATTAACATCAGGGACCTTAGAAAAAAAAATCAAACATTGAAATATTGATGAGTTATGCTGTAGATCAATCCAAGATGCATGGAAATGAAAAATATACAAGATGAGATGTACAGAAATCTTTTGCGGTCAAGAATTCACAATGAAGGAGAGACAAACTCATTACTCACTCATATTGATTTCATTATGTACTGCGATGTAGCACCAGAATGACAATGAGGCTGAAAGAAACATCGGCCCCTCTTAAGATGCCATAATGTACTTAACAAAAGCTTCATAATTTATGCACCCATTAGCATCCTCTTGGTTTTGCATTAGCTGCTCCACCTCGTCCTCCCTCATCTTCTCACCTATGATCCCCAAGGAAGAACACAGGAAAGCAGTCAGTTCAGTACATTTCCTTATGATGACAGATTCATGAATTAAAGTTGTTAATTAACTCACCCAGTGTTGCCAAAACGTGTCTGAGTTCTGCACCCATGACCGTGCCGTTCCCCTCCTTGTCAAACACCCGGAGGCCCTCTACAAAGTCCTCAAATGTTCCACGGTCCTTGGCTTTGCAGATGTGTTGGTGGATGGGTAGAAACTGGTCAAAGTCCAGCATCTTGGTATTCATATCTGCAGAAAATAATGAAAGTGTAACAAATAAAGCACAAAAAAAAAGAAGAAAGAAAGACGGAATTCCTTTGTAGTGGTGAACTTTATTTAGTCCGATATTGTACAGATTCTTGAACTACATCCAGCTCCAACGCTTAACAACAGCAATGACTCAGTTTGCACACTTGTCTCATTACTAACCTTCAGCTTTGGGCTTTCCAAGCACGTACATTATCTCTGTATTTGTGGGGTTCTGGCCCAAAGCTCTTATTAGGTCACCACACTGGGCATAAGTGATTTTCATCTCACTGGTTGGGGTCCTGTCAAACAGCTGGAAAGCATCTTTGAAGTCTGTGAATGAAAAGAAAGCGCATTATTCCTTTTGATTTCTCATCTTGTTATTGTAATCTAAGAGAACATGCAAAGTCTTTGAGAAAAGGCATCACATGCTCTCTGTTTGTGTAACGATCAACAGCATAATTGCACGCCTCACATAAAAAGAGCCCACCGCTAATGAAGGAGTCAAACCCTCAGATGTTCCTCTCTACCTAGACTGACATGCATCTTAAAGCCTTTTCAAAGCGACTGACACAGATGGATGTTTATTTTAATATAATAGCATATGCTGGCTCTAGTGTATCACCAGCTGCTGCTGAACATTTCTCACACACTTATGGGTGGCATGATCACACAAACAATTTATTCACTCTATAAATAACTCACAAACCATGCAGCCCAGAAGACAACTGTAACAGCCGCCTGAGCCTTACCCTCAAGTTGTTCAGGAGTAAATTCCAGCTGCAAAAAGACATAGAAAACAAAGCGACTGAGGGATGCTGATCATTTGGGTCATAGTACCGCAAACACAGTGAATTCATTTAAGACGGTGAACTTGATGACCCTCCTACAGCAAGCCATTTTAGCAGGTCGAGTTACAGCCATCATCTGTTCTGATCAAAGTGCATTGTTTACTTGTGACCTTGAGGCTAAAACCCCCTTCTTACTAGATGTATACTGTCTACCAGTGTCGGCGTCATTTGAGTTTATTTTTAGATGTAACGTGGAATCTTTGGTGCTGTCAGCTCCACGGGGAAGTAACAAGGCCATAATGTCATGTGCACATGCACACGAGCAGCATTATTAGATATAAAGAGTGTAAAGTACATAAAATCTGTTAAACACCATTTAGAGTTAGAAAACCTGAGATCCAGCGATTTATATATGCTTCTAATTATTCTTCCATTTGTTCAGCAGAACAAGCAGAACAAAACCTTGAAGGGGAACCCATCTGTTTCACCTCGTTTTTTAATTTTTTAATTTTTGTGTTTGTGTGAGAGAGAGAGGGCAGGGCGGTCTTTATCCTTCAAGCTCGGGTCCTCTACCAGAGACCTGGGTGCTTGAGGGTCCTGCACAGTATCTTTGCTTTTCCTGGGAAACTGCACATGTTTGACACTCAGGTGGTAGAATATATAGTAGAAAGAGAACTGAATGTTAAACCAGCTGTACAGCTCGTTTCTACAATCAGCTTTGTGCTCCATTAAAATCTGTTATTTTAAATCTAAAAATAGCTTTGGCCTCAGTAACCACAACAACTTTTGAAGTTTTGCACTTCAAGCATATTTTGAACTGTCAGGGCACGCCCCTGTTTCTGTCTCATGTCAGGCTACATCTACAGACCCCTAGACCCTTTGTGAGGTTTTGTAAAAATATTATCCAAAAACGTATCTAAGCATGTTTAAAGATGGATGAAGATGGCTATAATTATCTGTATTTTTCTTCCTCCCAGTTTTTCCACCCCTTTTTCCCCACAGAGGAATGGTGAGGGTGGTCTGCTATTTGCAGACATAATGAAGATCATATTTTGTGGATTTAACCACGGTCCATTGTAACATGGCAGCTCGCTCAACCAAGAAAACATTTATCCATTGAGAAAGGGCCAAGTCAGCAGAAGACAATGTTTCCATGATGTCTGACGTATCAAGTAGTTTGCTTCTGAACCTCGCCCTGACAGTGAGTTACAGGCTTTTTCCCTCATAACTGTCAAAGATGCGCGCAGTTTATGAAAAATTCTGTAAAGCTATGAAGGTTAGAAAAAATATTACAAGAATCACCATAATGCCTTGAAAAATCTTTACCCTCCTGTTTGTCTTGCACTGCCAAGTAAATGTCACATGGGGTCTCTGATGCACTTTAAACACAGGCATAGGTAACAGCATTGGACTCTTGAAATGAAGTCTCCTTATCTGTCTAATATGATTGAATAAAAAAAGGGGTTAAATTCACCAACAACCTCTATCTGAAGCCGATCCACAATCTGTGTGTACAATAATAATATCTGTTGATGTTTTACCGTCACTGTCGTTGGGTCAAACTCCGGGGTCTTGGGGCGCTCAGGCTCTGGGGGTTTGGGGGCAGCTGGTGCGGCAGGTTTTGGCTCTTCTTTCTTCTTAGGGGCCATTGGAAGACACAAAGGGGAGGACTGACACACAGCAGAGTGATCCTGGACACTGCGGCCAGAGATGGGTGATTAGAGGCCCTTTATCCACTGTCCACAGGTGTCACCTCCACCCCCATGCCATACCACAGTGCCAACAATAGGGGAGGACTATAAAAGGATATGCCTTTGTGCTTCTATTTAAGACAAAGGTTGTTGTGTGTATAACATCATCAAGACAGGAGTGATGGAAAACTACATTAGCTGAGATCCCCGGGCCTGGTTCCTTCTGTTAATGAAATATGAGCGTAGATCAGACTTATTTGCACAATCTTCTATAGATGCAGAGAAAAATGCTTTAGTGACAGAATGATGTCGTACAAAAATACTCAAAAAGAAGAAAGTGTTAACAAAGATCTACAAACTTTTAAAATGTCAAATCCACAATGCATCCATGAACATGCTCTTTATGAGCATGAATAATTAAGTCTCCGCTGGATCTGTGAATGGACGGCTTGCTTTTTACAATATTTTTATACGCTCACTGGTCTCTTTGTTAGCTACATCAGTTCAATTAATCAGTCAGTCATATTGCTGGGACTCAGTACTTTTAAGCATGCAGACATAATCAGGATGACCTGCTGAAGTTCAAACTGAGCAGAATGAGGAAGGTCGTTGACTTCAGTAATTTTGAATATAACATGACTTCTGTTGCCTGACGAAGTGGTCTCAGTATTTCAGAAACTGTTGATCTACCATCTCTGGAGTTTACAGAGAGTGGTTTAAAAAAGAGAAAATAAGCAGTAACTCAAATAAGTACTCATTGCAACCAACCCTTCTGCTACAGAAGCAGAAGACCACACTGGGTGCCACTCCTGTCAGCTAAGAACAGGAATTTTAGCCTAAAGTTACACAAGTTTTAGTAAAAAAATAAATAAATTGAACAATAGAAGATTGTTGCCTGGTCTGATGAGTTTAGTTTCTGCTTTAACATTCACACGGCAGGGTCAGAATTTGGCACAAACAACATGAACACATGGATCCATCCTGTCTTGTATTAACAGTTCAGGCTGTTGGTGCTGGTGTAATGGCCCACTTTGGACCTCTTAGTTCCAGCTGAACATTGTGTAATATTATGATGGAACAATTCAATTCAGTTTTATTTATACAGCTCCAAACCACAAGAGTCACCTGAATGCGCTTTATATTATAAGGCAGACCCTACAATAATACACAGAGAAAAAGTAAACAACCCTATGAGCAAGCACTTTGGCAACCGTGGTAAGGAAAAACTTCCTTTTAACAGGAAGAAATTTCCAGAACAACCAAGCTCAGCGAGGGCGGCCATCTGCCGTAACCAGCTGGGGTGAGAGAAGGAAGACAGGAAAAAAGACTTTTAGGATCAGGAAATTTTCATCATGAATGTGCAGCTGAGTAATGCTACAATATCTCAAATCCCTGAGAAATGTTTCCAGACCCTTTATGAATCTATCCCATGAAGAAAAGGGGAAAAGGTAGTCCAACCTGATGATGAACCAAAGTGCGTTACAGTGGGTTTATTTCTGTAGCTGGATAAACAAGTCACGTGTGGATACATCCACACATCTTAATCAAGATTTGTAAAGTCAGAAAATCACAGGAACTGTGATGCTAATATGAATGTCAAGCATGACCTTTCATTTCCAAGAAATTTCACTCTGCGTTAATTAGCAAATTAATTGCATGTTTGTGTGAGTTATTCTTGCACACATGATTCTGAGTTCATAACCATGTGAATAAAACCGAAAACATCAGACAGCTACCACTCTGTGTCTGCATTCAAGTGTGAATGGCAGCTACACAAAGCAGCACCCAGTGTTATCACAGATTACTTTATTCACTTCTCTGTTTGTTGTATTCAACTTTGCGAGTGGTTTGTACACATATAATCACCCTCGCAAGACTAAGATCACACAGACACAACACTCAGTGAATCCTATTTTAATGGCCTGAAAATCCCTCTGATCGCACTAGATAAACGGTCATCATAAAGGCTTGTCCTGGCACACAGTGTGCACAGCGGATGATGCCGTCTCATTGGTTGTAATTTTGAATAATAATCAAGGATAATTGCTGTTCATCACAGAGCATTGTGGCACTGGAATTTAAGCAACTTCCCCTCTTGTTCAGATATCATCATTTTCGTCTTCCTCTCCTCACTAATAAATGCTACACTTCACCGAACAAGGTCAATAGTCAAAGATTGGTTAGGTAACATGAGGTCTCGCGTAGCTTGATTAAGGACATTTGTCCATATAGTTAAAAACTTTAACAGTGCGTAAAAACCACAAAATCCAAAGGCTGATATCCTATGAACATCTCATTTCTTTGGTTCACATGACAGCAGGTAAAAATGAAGTCAAAAATCATTTTTATTATCGTAATTATAAAGACAGCAATCTTCAATTGATTGTCTACACTCCTCCAAGACTAAAAAGGGCTTCTCTCTCTCTCTCTTTTTTAACGCTGTGATTAAACAGTCGCAGTTTTCTGAATTTTCAGAACTCATTTTTCTTTCGAGGGGCTAAAGGTAAGTGGTGAGCAAGGCAGTGGAGTATTTTGATTTTTTGTTCTGGTGCTGCGATCTGTGGAGGATGAAATTTGAACTGTGCCTAAATACACAAGAATGAAAGCAGTGTGAAAAATAGCAGCTACAGATTCTACAGCAGGGAAAATGTATAAATGTGGCCTGTTTTTAGAAATATATGCTCGATGTGCTCCATGTCTTCACTCTACAGACTGATCATGATTACATCTCCATGTCTTTTCAAGGAAAGATGCTTGTCAGCAGCTGCTCTTGGCTTGCCTTTAAAGCCTTTAAAGAGCTCCCATCAAGCTCATGTGATAAAAATGTCAACTAATGAAGTCAACATTGCCTGATGGTAAGTTTGGTAAATCCTCTGTTAGGAAGTGCAAATACTGAATAATGTGAAACAAATCCTTTAATCATCAGTTTTGTAGGAGCCTGAATCATGTAATTTCATGACAGTGACATATTCAAGCGCTTGATTTAAATCTTGATCTAACTATAATTTCCTTTATTAGGAATGATGTCACAAAAAATATGACTGGCCTGTCAGCACCAGCTTGTAGAAATGCTAGAAAAGGAGAGATGGAACTAAATCATAATGATCAAGGGGATATTGTCTTTAAAATGCAATGAAACACAAGAGAAACACACAGGAAAATAATTTGGCACGCTCTTCTTCTGTTGCTCTGTTTGACTGTGGCTTCGTGGAGGAGATGGTGCATAAAATTGTAAAAAGAACAAAAAAAAACAAAACAATCTGATGAGTGAATGCTTGAGAAATTATTAGTCATGGCTGCAGTTTGTTCCTCATTATCTTCGAATGGGAGATGACTTAAATTGTCAGTGTCTGGTTTGAGCGAACCTACACAGAGACAGATGGAAACAGTGTATGTTAGCCCAAGTATAAATGGATCCAGCCATACATAGCTCACTGCCACCTCCCCCCTCAGATACTGTCAGGTGATCCCATCAACAGGCTGCAGCAACAACTCCCGACATGACCAACCACATACACTCAAGCTCTCAAACCATCTAAGACCTGTGCAGTTTGCTATTTTGGAGTGAGTCTGTTGTCTGGCTGGCATGCACCTTGGAAAAACTCCAGTAAGCGCACAATGCCAATTGTTACTCTGACCTATCACACGACCTTCAGTGCAGCTGTAGCTTTTAGTGTATGATGTTTTAGCAGCCAGGATAAAGCAATGCTATTACACTGCCATTCCAAAAAGTGGCAGTCCAGTTCTGATGACTCACTGAAAAAGTACAGTTTTTATCAGTCAGACATCAGAAAGACACAAAAGCCACAACAGAAAAATCACGATGTGTCAGTGACATGTGTTTTTTTTCTGAGGCAATTAATAGTATATGATTCTGCTATACTGTAGATGTGACTCTAGTCTTCTGAGGATGTACTTAGCAATCTATGGGACTGTTATTTGTTACCACTGAAGGCAAAGTCCTGAAAAGGCTGCAAAATGACCCCCCAAAAAAACCTTCAACAGGGGTCGTCATAAGTCCCCAGAAGCCCTGGGCCCATTCAGCACTGTCAAACAATCAGAACATGTTAGCGACAGGCTGGGCGAAGACCTGCCAGATCTGTTCTGCAAACTATATCGATGCTTGGATAACATAACATGTATCACATCCGGGTTAAGATTTTGTTTTTCTCCAGCGGGCATCCATTATTGAAGATTTTCTCATGTGCAGTAATGAACAAACAAAACATTCAGTTTGTCACCTCTGTAGTCCAGAACATTTCACACTGAGCACTATATTTAGATGCAGGTTAAGACCCACTCTCGGGATGTGTAGTCCCCTCCAAAAACATATTTTTTTTTGTAATTTGTTTTCCCCTGTAGGTGCAGGGTAGCACAGCTGCACATGCCAAAGCATTGTGTTGCTTTCAGAATTTGTTGTGCATTGTGTTGACGTCACTGATGTGGAAGCAGCCTGAGCTACGGCCGATCTTCAGTGGGGAAAAGAAATAGCTAACCCTCTTAACCAAACATGTAAAAGAGGCTGAAAGCAAAACTGCACAATGTAGATGAAGGCTTGAAACCTCTGTCATGTTTCATGGCTGACAAAAGCAGCCTATTCCCCATGAGCGCATCTGCTCATGCTGAGGTGCTACATTATCACTGATAATCAAAGAAATAATAAAAAAAAATGCCTGACTTTAATGCAGAAAATATCTTTGGTCATTTCACGTTCTATGCTGTACAGGCTGTGGATTCACTTCTGATCCGCAGCAGAGAACCTGCAACCTTCCTCAGAGGAATGACTCACTGCTGCACTGAGCAGTAAGATCAGGAGCACACAGCGCTTGACCACACAATCTGCTCTGCTAACATGATCACAGTGATGGCATAGAGATGTAAAGCTCCTAATGCACCCGAAAGCCTCTGTTATGGCCTGCGCTAACATAATCGCTGTGTGAAGTAGCTGAAGAGAAATGGGCTCAGGGCAACGCTCCTTTACAAGCTGCCTCACTTATGTCAGCATAGGTGCCACATGGTGCAGGTCAAGAGGTAAAGAGGTAAACACCACCATCAGGCTGTTCCTTATTTAACTATCAGCTTTCATCTGAGCCTATTGGTGTGATCGTGCAAGCAGTGTCAATAAAACACACTGACAGCCTGCATATTAATGCTTCTGTCAAACCTGGTGTTCCCTTATTCTGAGTTAGCTGGGGGCTTCTATTCACTTGCCAAGCTAACGACTGAGCTCACCTGTGATTGTGAAAGTAGGAATAAAGCCCATAGCTACCATCCCCCTTTATTTATGCCACCTATAAGCTAAAAAATCAACATATTTTTGTGCAAGACAGAAGCTTGGAAGCTTGGAAAGCCCCCACCTCAAGTAGGAGGTGAGGGCATTAGCAGGTCATATCTCCGCTGTGG
Source organism: Haplochromis burtoni (assembly GCF_018398535.1). Taxonomy (NCBI): domain Eukaryota; kingdom Metazoa; phylum Chordata; class Actinopteri; order Cichliformes; family Cichlidae; genus Haplochromis; species Haplochromis burtoni. Next base: position 4,802,887 of record NW_024582364.1, on the reverse strand, counting down.
TCAAATCTGTGATCTGGCAGTTTTTATTGTGGGAAGCCTGCCATGCAGGAATGCTAAACTGCTTGCCAGGGCTATTGCATACGCATAGGAAGCAAGAATACAATAGAAAGATAGCTTATGAGCAAGGAAGACTGAAAGTGTGCAGGCTGGGACTGTAGAACAAAAGACAGAAAGCTTCTCTGTGTCAGAACTCGGTGCAAACCTTTCCATTGCTGGCATGGAGGGTTCAGACAGATTCCACGAGCTGCTGTGGGCTCGGGGTTAGCCTTGGCCTGGTGAGTTTGACTGAGGGAAAAACAGGCCTCGAGGTGAGTGTGAAGTCTAAAGCTGAAGAGACATAGAAGCTACTTAATTTTCTTTTTTCTTAAATTGCTTGTAGACTTATTTAGGTCCTGCATCAGTGTAGCAGAAAGATAAAGGAAAATAAGCAGCTTAGGTGGGCAACAGAGCTTTTGTGAAAAGAAAGAAATATTCTCGGGATTCGTTTCTGTCATTGAAATTGAACATAAATCATCAGAGATGAATCATTATGAGGTTGATACATAATTTTACAAAGCAGGTGATCTGCAGTAGATGAGCAATATTTTATAAATTGAATTAATTATTTGTAGCCCATATAGAATACTGCACATTCACTCAGAGATTTAAACACAGCATTAATGTGATTATCAGTTTTAACACTAAACAGATCTGTTCTATACAATTGAAAAAATTAAATCTGAAGCTGGGGAGATTTAGTCTTTTCCCTGTTGTAGCAGGTGCGGTGTTGGGGAAACCTTTTTTATTTGCTTTCATAATTCTTTACAGGGCAACATTAAGTGCGTCCAGTGCTCTGTAACTGCATTAACAGACAAACTACCCTTTGGCTCTGTGACAGGGCTCTGTGGAGCGGGGGCGACACTGCTCCACTGTGATCATTTACGAGCACTCAGGATACAGCGTGTCCTCGCCAACGTTAATACTAATAAGGTGGTTAATATACCAGCTCAATTCCTGGTAGGTTTTGACGTGTTCATTATCAGGTCCACAAGGCAGTCAGTGAAGTGAAGGAGCGTGTAATTAAACTGTCCCCTGTCCAACTAGGATCCGATGTGGTATCCAGTTTAGTGTGCTGAAGTGGTAATGGTGCCAGTCTGCACAGGCATCACTCCAACATAGACTCCATAGCTGCCATGTTGTTTGGCAGAAATTCTTATTTAGTAAAGAAAATATAAACACAGGTTTTTTGGGGGCTCTCAGTAGGATTTCCGCTAAAATATATTTTATGCGAAACATTTAATCTACGTGTGTTTATGAAAGTGTGCGTCGCCAGACAGCAACATTCGTCTTACAAACTCCTAGTCTTACCTATTCTGTCACAAACATTTACACGTGTAATAGATATATAAAAAAGCACCCTTAATGTTCACAAGCTAAAACTTCATGCATCAGAGGCTTCACGTTAAAATGTAATGAGAGAGAGGTATTATTATTCAGGCGCAAGATGTCAGTCCCTAATTATAACTTGTCAACATCTGTGCTGTCAAACATGGAGAGCCCAGCCAGCATCTGAACTACACTGCCCTCCTGTGGTCACAGGGTAATTAGCTGGGTGTCGATACTGCCACTTAATTTAGTCTTCTCAGTTGCACAATACTCAAAAAATACAGAGAGGGATGACATCTAACAATCCAGTAACATCTTATTACTGGTGGACATTTGAAAGAACATTTCTCGTTATTTGACCACAATTTATTGATCAGTTAGTCTTAAGAATATGCTAGCGTCATTTAATTGAATATGTCATCATCTTCAGAAAATGGAGTGGTTAACTGTCACAATCTGCCAAACCCACAGGTGTAAATTATGAATAGAAATAATGTTTTTGTGCATATATATGTATAGAATATGAAAGAGTCTGCTCAGACAAACATTTATTAGCTGGTGAAAAAGAAAGAGGAGCAAAGATATGGCAGTGTAACAACGGGAAGTCAGCAGAATACAGAGGGATGCAGAAGAAGTGCAGAGGTTGGATGCAACAAATCCCCTGTTACCTTGTAAGGGAGAGCATTAGGTGTGAGGTTTAATAGAGCCTGCGGGCAAAAGGATCCAGTGATTTCACAGCACAGCTTTGTTATTGTAGCATTCTATTGCACGTAGCAGACTCGTGTTTTGTTTCCACAGTATGTGTTTTTTGGCACTGATAGCTGATGTGTTTTGTCTCTGTTTTTTCAGTTTTCCTGTAACTATAACTGTAATGTGCAGCCATTTAGAGGAAAAATGACTCCCTCATAAAACATGCAAATCACAGAAAACATTTTGTTTGCATGTCGAATGTAAAACCATAAACGTGCACACTCTCATATACAGTTGTGGAGTCAGAGGTTTACATACACTAATCATGGTCATGAATGTCATGGTAGTTTTGTACTTTTAATGGTTTTGTTGAGCTTTTTGTTTTACAGGGTGGAACGATTATACAGCATGCATCTTTAATCACTTAAAAAAAAGAAAAAAGAATTGGATCCACAGGTTTGAATTTATTTTGGATTTTCTGTCAAGACAATAATAACACACATCAAAACTGATTTTGAAATGGATAAAGCAGGCTAACATTAAGCTTCTGAAAAGCCCTGACCTCAACCTTATTAAAAATTCTTTAAAAGCTGGATCTGCACTAGGAAAACAACCAATTTAAATGACCTATGTCAATTCTGCCAAGAACAGTGGTCAAATATCCAGCCAGAATTATGCCAGAAGCTTGTTGATGTCTACCAAAAGCATCTGATTGGGGTGCAACTTTCTAAGGCACATTTAACCAAATTTTAGTTGGGCTCTTTGGGTATATTTGAGCACAAAGAACAGCTCAAAGAAATCATCAAAAACCCCAAATTACTGTGACATTTATGTCCATGATGAGTCTACATTTAAACTTCAGACCACAAATGTAGCAGGTATTCTCAGGAAGGAATAACAGTTTTATTCAAAATGCATTTGTTGTTACTGAAAACACGAAGGACAAGACTGTAAGGAAACATGAAGAGAACAAACAAACTAAACGTCTATGCATTTTTCTGCCTGGCTTTAAACACCTATTCATTTGCACAGAAAAACTTGAATTTGCCTGCATGTATGAGCAGTTTTGGGAAATGCAGAGAAGAGAACTGAGAAAATAAACTTCAAAAATCTTTTGAAAAATGTGCCAAAGCAATTGAATAAAAAAAAAAAAACAACCTGTAAAAGCAAATCTTTGAATCCGCAAATGATTCATCATCATGTGTTTCCCTCATATCACCTTTTTTCCCATTAGAATACAAAATGTTTTACCTCAGTTAATATGAACTAACATAGAGAAAATAATGGGTCAATCTGGAAGTTTGGACACTTAATCGTGCAGAGCAGCAGTGCTGAATTATTCCGACTTTTCGAAGACAGCCTTGTTTAAAATTATCCTCACATTAGTTTGATGTCACATCTAATTTATTTGATTAAGGCCCCATTCTTTCTGCTCTCTGTGTAATTATCTGCTTGTACCTTGTCCCCACTATAGACCTCCTATATTTCTGTGAGTCGGTGGGAATGAAGAAAGATTTATCGAGGTGCTTCACATGTATTGATCCTCCCGAGGACATTCATTCTCTGAGTTTGACCGAGCTCAGCAGCCAAGTGGTCACAGTGACCACTAGAGTGCCCTTGCTGAGAGGCAAAAGTGTCACACCAAGTAACTCTGACAAGCATTGTTTATTTAAAATTGCATTTTCAGCTCTGCAACGTGCAAACAGTTCTCTTATTAAAGACAGTTTTCGCTTAACTTTAAACCCCATGTTGCTCTTGACCAGTTAAGTGTTTACTCTGCTCTGCTCATATGATTCCTGTTTACCACAACCATATCTACTCACAGCAGTGGAGGCCATAGTTTCCACTGTAAATATGTTTTCCCTTTTCCCCTCATGTTATTATTTATGGCACCGAGCTGTCAAAATTTAATTCTGCTGATCTTATATTTTTTGTAAATAATTAAAGTTTTCCTGTTCCTTAAAGTTTGAGGCCAAGCGTGATCATGTTAGGACTCTGCAGGTGTGGCCTGGTATAACAAAAAATCATATATGATTTACTTTTGAACTTTTTTAACCTATTTTTTAAAGAAGTTGTTTAAACGATAATGATGGAAATGATGACCAAGTAGCATGCCACAACAGGACCAAGTCTAAGAGTATTATTATCACTTTGTTGTTTAGAGCGACCCACTTTAGCAGAACCAACAGTGTCTATACAGAAATATAGAAGATGGGTGACGTGTGTGTGTAAACCAAAAATGAGGAAATACACAATTATTCCTTCACTTTAACAAGGGGAAAGTTACATACTTGATGGCGCTCACCCTCCTGTGTCTCTGATTCACTTCTCATGCCTAAAACAACCAATTATCATTCCTCATGACTCATGCTTTAACCTAACCCTGTAAACCCAACCCAATCAGAGGGACAAAGCTTCGTAGAACTCTCTCACAAAGTTTTCAAAGTAAACGCCATCTAAAGCATCGCACGCTGGTTCGAGCCAGTTTCTGCTGTTCTCTTTTGGGAAAGAAATGGTGACCTCATTGCTGATTACATTCAGTTTATCCAGATAGTATGTCTGTAACAACAGATTAATTTGCTGAGAAAAATACATCGAGCTATCACATATCCTAAGCAGCTACTGCGCTGGCTCCTCTGACATTAACTGTTAGATTTATGTGCCAACTGTTTTTCTTTTCTCGTACTTTAACAATTACACAACCCTACTTTTGTTTTTGAGTCCCTTTTTGGTTTTGTCTTATTGCTCAACACTTTGGTTATCTTGGAATTTGTTGACACTGGTGGACAATCTCGACTCTGAAATTATAGCGCATTTTGTACTGAATTGCTTGTTGTGTTTTGAAATGTTATTCTCAATTTGATATATGGTCATATATATATATATATATATATATATATATATGTGGGTCAGTAAAGGTCATTGGTTAGTAGCTCATGCCGCCTTATCTTCACGGACCATGGGTTTCATCAAAGTAGTTTCAATATGATAGACAGGAAAGTGGAAGATTGATGTTCGTAATCATCAACTCCTCCACTTCCACAGTGTGTACGTGTGTCCTATGTTCACAGTGTCAGGTATGAAGTTTCTTTGACCAGATTTGTTCCTTTATTCTATTTCTGGATTATACCTCTGGGAGACCTGAGTGTGTGAGCTGTCAAGACAGCAGGAGGAAAGATGAGCTGACCCTAATCCAACTTGAAAAAACTTTGTCTGGCCCTGGGGGGCTTCACCAATTGTTTTGTGACAAAAACTGGGTATTGACTATATTGTATATGACATTTGCTGCCTTGGAATCATGATTAAAGTAAATAGAAATGATTAAAAAGGAAGCCAAGATTTTATTCCAATTACAATCCCTGGTGATTTCTGAGGAGCACTTGGTAATTGTGTCAGAATTTTCCAAAATGTTTCTAAACATGGGGAATAAATTATATGTGTACATTTAAAGCTTTCTTTTGCAATTTCCTTTGTTAGGGTCACGCGTGTACGTGAAAGTCAGGGCAAAGCAAAACAAAACAAAACGATGTTTATATGGAAAAGATATAACTGGATGTATAAAAAGAAGTCCAGCACACTATATGAAACCATACAAGAATGAGGAGTATCGTGTGTCCAGACATACATGTGCTTTGAATTTTTGGCTTTTTTCATGGCTTTTGACATGCGTCACACAGATATACAATTTCAGTGTCCCCATTCCTGGATTGTTGCATAGGGTGCAGCATATAGCTTATAGTATCATTTCAGTGGTGAATACGTAATACAAAATACATGCCATATGTTACACTGGCGTGTTTTTTTTAACGTATTATTTTTTTGTAAGTAGAGTCCCCTTTGAGATTGTGTCAGGAAGGGCATCTCGGGTAAATCTGTGCCAAATCAAACATGCAGTGGTACCTGCTGTGGCGACCCCTTGTGACAAGTGGAGAAGCCAAAACTATCTTTATTTTTTTTTCTAAGTAGAGAAAGTTAACATGAGTGGATGATAATGAGAGCTGATAAGGGGAACAGCTAATTTCCTCCAAGTGTAACAGATAATAGATTTCTTAATAGCTTTTTTCACTTTCATCTACTTTGATATCTGATTCCTTTTGTAAATGTGAGAGAACAAGAATATACAAGTTGGTCTCCTACAGAGTTGGACTCCAACCATGATGGAAGCTTGCTGCGCTCATAGATAGATAGATAGATAGATAGATAGATAGATAGATAGATAGATAGATAGATAGATAGATAGATAGATAGATAGATAGATAGATAGATAGATAGAGATGTGCTGTCACAGCAGAGCACTGAACCTAACAGACAATTACTGGACATGGATATTAATCATTCCAGATGGATGGACAGAATGTTTCTGTGATAAATTTGATGGCAAAAGATGCAGGACAGGGTGAAAAATCAAGAATAAGTACCATGGATAAGACCATAACCAGCAGAACTGGCACAGAGATACAGTAATTGGCTTGAAGGCAAGGTTAACCTTTCCCAGAGACTGTTTCAAAAGAAAAGCTCTGTTTTAGAAAGACAAACCCTGACAGATGAATTGAAAACTGAGTGGAGATTATGCATATGTCTTAAACACAGTCTCGTCGGTTAATCTTCTGCAGCCTACTGTATCTTGAGTTTTCCATAGAGGCACAGTGGGGTGCAATCTTCTGCAAGGCAGATGAGCAAATATATTGATACATCTTATTGCTTGTTTATGACCGCTTTTATATTGTGTATTATCTTGCACCGCAGGAATTAACCTATATTTATGATGGAAAAGAAGGCTCTGCTGGTTAATACTGAGGACATTGTTATAGTAAGTACCATGACCTCTAAGAAATAAATACACAGAGCAAAAAGAAAATAAGGAAGTTAAAAAAAGGAAGTGGAAAATGGGAAAGATATTTATATATCTTTATTTTTCAATGCTGTGCAAAGACACACAGTTTCATAACCTATAGTGCATTGCTGCTTAGTTAAGGGGTTATAAAAATGGTACTGGATCTTTTTTGATTTCTTCATGCAAAAACAACTTCTCGTTATGTTGCGGCTTTTTGCTTTTATCTTTGACTGACTGAGCAAAGTGACACAGCAACAACCTGACATCAAGTCCTTATAAAAAATAAGAGACTAAATCGCTATATGTTGTTGTTTTTTTCGTGACGAGGCAGAAAGAATATATAGCAAAGCTTGGTCTTCTTATCAGCTTTAAACAAAGACATCAACTGCACCTCACTGAATCTGTCGGCAAATAAAGAGCTTGAATTATAGGTCCTATCATATCCTATATTTTAATTGCAAGTGAACAATATATAAATACCATCTTTGACTGACTTTTTCAAAAACGTATCACTGAGCAGCAACAACAACACTTTCTTAGCAGGTATGATACACATGAAAATCGAATGTAAGAACCGTATTGTGTGTATCCTCTAGGGACAACTGTAAAAGGCTTGAGAGCTCCACAAATGTAGTGAACCTTGAGTTAAGGCGAGCTTTTATGCTCAAATTACTAAATACCCATTATCCATCCTAGTACACAGAGAACTGGGGCTATGAATTTGTCCACTGAGTCATTATTCTATCTTAGTTTCACACTGTTAACAAAACGTACAGTTAATCAGCTGGTTAAAAGACATGAGCAAAAACGCCAAACTACAAAGATTTGGAGCATTTTAAACCCCACAATAAACACCTACATTCAAGTATAACTGCACACGTGATGAGTGCTGCTGCGACTTAAACTTTGATTTGATGCATGAAAACAATGTCAGCATGAGATGCCAGCCTGTGCCCTGTGTGGCGGAAGCATATGGCAGTTAATGACTTTAAAGCTGATTGCTGAAACATTATTCTCTCTGATGGATAATACGCACGATGTTCATCCACAACAGCAGCCAATCACGGTTGTCTATCAGCATTGATGGCTTTTATAGTGAGTCACTGCTTGATGCTTGATATATTGTATCAATACAATAGAATTTTATTTATATGTGTCAGAATAACAGTTGTATCAAAGTGCTTACTATATTCTCAGAAAAGAAATTGCCTTAATGGGTGCAGTAGCATGTAGCTGGGGCAGTACCATCTAAAGTGCTGTTGTTGTACCCTTGATACCCTTGATATTTGTACTTGCTAGCATACTTGTGGTTTGTACAATGTGGAAACCAGTCTTGAACCTCTGGTGTCTATATCTTAATGCCCTGTCAGAGCACAAAACAAATTGGAGAACAAATGCCTCAGAAAAGTTTAAAGCTAGAACCTTCGACAGAGCTAGCCTCAGCATCTCACCTCCTCTGTTTTACTTGGATCTGACTTCTTCTCTTTGACTGTACCTAAGAACCTCCAAGCTTGTAGCTTAATGCCTTTAAATGTTGCATTAAAAGCTATTTTTCTTAACTGGACAAACAAAACAAAATGATCAATAATTCACTGGCTCAACTTGCTAACAGATCATGAAAATTTAGATAAATTGACTTCAACTTTATAGAAAAACTTGACCCAGTTAAAACAAAAACACTGCCTCCATGCTCATTCCCTTTATAATACTCGGCATGTACTTCAAACACAAACAAGATAATATAAATCACATGCTAAGGCTGGCCACCATGATCGGTACATACAACCTTATCCCCGTCACCCCAACCTCCCTGTACTGTTTCTGTGTGCTCCTGTGTTTAATGCGAAATTATCTTGAAAATTTATATTTCACCTAAGACCTTGCATATCCCTGAACACACACACACACACACACACACACGCACGCACGCACGCACTCTTTCACGCACGAATCCTGTTTTAAAATCTAGATGAAATGGTGCCAGCGTGTACCTTTTTACTCCCTGGGCCCAAATATGTACCCTTTTTGTCCTTTGAAAAGGTGTAGCTGGGTATTCCTAGGTGGTGCACTGTAGGTTACACCCAGCAGGACTGAAATTGCCTTTTACTATATCTCTGCTTGTGGGAGCCTGTGAGGTGGTTTTATAATCCTACAACTATTCTATGATAGCTGGGACTCTGCATGGTTTAACAGCTGGGGCATTTCAGTCATTGTGCCATTTGATCACAACTGTGACCACACTGTAAAAAACAGCACTGTACATTCAGCTGTCAGAGTACCATAGCGACTGGAATAAGCAGCTCCAATGGTGTTTGCCAGCATTTTCCCCGAAAACCATCATCATAACCTGCTGAACTGGTGGTTCTAGAATCACTTTTGAGAAAAGACACTTAAAAAAATTAAACAGCTGGAGATCTTCCCACTTGCCTTGGTCAAATGAGGACATCACAGCGGGATTGAAAGATTTCAAAATCAGAAAGTGAAAATTTTCAGTTGGATGGGGACACTTACATAATTTCATTACAGAATGAAATGTGAACAAGGAAGATAGTCAAAACATATATATGATGTTTGCATGCATTCATGCCTGGTTTGGCATGGCAGTGTCATCATCGCAATGTGGGTCTCTGTCTCCAGGTGGACAGGAACTACTTTAGTATCTATCACAGAGTCCATAAAGCGCTTGGACATTTGGGATATAAAAGTGACATTATGAAAAACAGAGAGACCAAGGCTCAAAAAACGTACAAAAAACATTTATAGTTCATATTTCAAGTTGTCTAACATTTTGTTCATGTTAAATACCAGTTTTCACTTAATTATAACCCTGAAAAAAAACAAACTGTTTCCCCCCCCTTTTAAACAATTTTAAAAGTCAGTAATATAAAACAACTGCAAAGCTGAAAGCTGGGGTTATTCTGAAAGAACGGCGGAAAAAGCGTTCACTCATGTATGATTTCGGACTTTTACACCCAAAGTTACCAAATAAGACCAGGCGGCCTGTATTATATTTGGACACTAAAGGGTTAATCGTCTCTTAACCTGATAATCAGTTATAAACAGGTATTTGATTAGGAACGACTTTGTATATATTATTATCACCATTACAATAATAGTAATAATTATGTCTGCCTGCACGATTAAAATAACAGTGTCACACAAACATATTCGCGAAAAAGCATAAAGCGGACAAACTGCTATGAGACTGTCCACAAATCCTCTATTATTTCATTTCCAAACAAAAATCTTGATTCGTTAAAAGAAAATTGTGCACGCTCTCCTGCATTATGTCTCAGTAATCCAATCCTACTAGTAGTTGCAACTTTTGAGAGAGTGCAGGGGGAAAAAAGCGGTTTGGCAAAGGCCCTGCGATCTGTTGAATGTGGAGTTTGTTTGAGGGGTGAGAAAATATGTCATTTCGGAGCCGTGGTTTATTCCAACGTAAGAGAGCGCACCAATGAAAAGCTCTTCTCCTCCCCCCTCCTTTTCCATCCACATACTCACTACTGAGCACGACCTGCCTCCTGCCACATCTGGAGACGCTTTCTCAACACGAGGAACTTCAAGTTTTGCGCTTACTCTGCGAACAAACACGCGTTTGCGAATTATCTGTCCGTCAGGGTGAATTTGGGTTTCTCTTGATAGTAAGTAGCCTAAATTATTCAGACCAAGTTGGCGTTTTTCCTCCTTTCGGAAGCTTTTCACATCACCATCGGTAGCTTAAACAGATCCACAGAGTTCCATACATGCCGTTTCTGTCTGTCACGGTGGATAGATTTATAATTCGGCACGGTTTGTGGACATGACAACTGATACACTACCGTTTTGTGCTTTTATTAATTTATAAGAAAAAAAGAAGAAGAAAGAAAAAGACCGGTAACCAGGGGTAGCGAACACGCGTACAGTGATTGAGTTGAAACACGCAAATCAGACACTTCTATTAAAAGTTTGAAATTTCACGCTCCGCTCTTTCACTTGGCTGCCATTTACTGTTAAATGCACAAAGTAGACCCTGTCTGCGATCCTTCTGCTCCACTGCCGCCCTGCACGATAGATCCGTGCGTTGTTGATGGTGACATGAGTCATAGGATTGAAGTTGTGAAATTCAGCAGCGACTGGTGATGGAATGATACGTTTCGGGCTTATTTTTGTACAACGCTGATCTAACGCTTGGAAAAGAATACTGGAATAAGCCGCAAGGCGCACAGCTCCATACTGAAGTGTTTAAGTTAGTCTGAGGGGGAAATTTAAAAGACCTAAAAATACAGCGTCGGTTTCTTCCCTACAAAAAATCATTTGAACTTCCCACCGCAGAGCTAGGGCGACATAAATAGTTCTGACATGTGGATGTAATTTCAGAAGAGGAAAAAAGACAGATGCAGAGAAATAAAGAGAGCAGACTGAGCCGGAGCATATAGTAGATTATAGGAAATTAAATCGAGGGCAGAGCGAGGCGATTACAGAGTTATGATTTCACAAGCCATCCTAAGCATCGAGAGGCCAGATGGAGTGAAAAAACACAACTCGTTCCACTTTGAAGAGAGTTAAGTAGATTAAATAATTTCATCCGAGCTCAATCAGCATCTGTCTGAGCCCTGCAAGGACTCTTGGAGGTAGAGTTGCCTCAGGTCAGGGATGGGATCCTCTCTGCTTCTCCGCAATCTGGACTTTCTACTCATCTCTCTACTCAGCGGTTTATGCCTGGTAAGTCATTTCAAAATGAAAATAAAAATGCAATAAGCACATTTACCCTGCCTGATAGACAAGATGCTGCTTTAATGTTGGTAAAGTGTGCACAGATCACTGAGAGGTTGTCAGAGAGATATCTGCATGTGCTGTGTGCCAAGTAAAACTCAAGTACCTCCTTTAGGATGATTATTTTTTGCATCCCATATTGATGAAATCTGCAAAATTCACTCTGATTTCTGCAAAATTTGTCCATTGCTTCTTTTGCAAATCATGATTGAGGAAGAATGTGTTCAGTGTTAAGGAGAGAGTGCGTCCTCCAGGAGAGACAAAGTGCCTCTGTTGTCAAAAGCTTTTTACTCGCATCTGCTCAAAACCTTTAATTGTCTCTGCGCTGGAAGTCAAACTCTTGAAATTGCTGCTTTATCGGACCACATGGCTGTTTTGCCAGATTCAGTGAAAAGAAAACAACACATTTAAGCTGAAATTTCAAGAGAGACGGTTGACTAATGACAGACATATTGTCAGTTCCCTAACAGGATTTAAGAGGTGGACATGGCAGCTAACAAAAAGCAGCTGTGATTAGTGATTACGCTCTTGTTCCATTAAGTGCTTCTTCCCACCCTAACAGTACAATTAGGGTTTGTGTAAGCACACAGTAACCTAGCTGCCCTAAAAGGCAGAGCATTGTGTTTTACTACAGCACGTTTCATGCTGTAAGCTCGGAAAAACTCTGACCCGCATAAGCTGATGCAGCTCGTGCAGTCAAAATGGGGCTAGAAATTTTCATTCACATCAGCAGCAGCAGCGGCCAAACAACTCGCCCAACACGGTGATCAAATATTGAGCTTTCAAACGTTGCCACAGTTGTATTTAGAATGTCTGCATACACAGGGACACACACACACAAACACACTGTGCAGGCAGAGCAGCACACGAAGTTGGTTCTGTGTGTTTTGGCTGAGGCTGTTGTGCATTCAACAGGCAGTTCGCCCAGGTTCTGAGGTACAGTGCATTTTCCCAGTGATGTGGTCCATCACTGTACCGCAGGACCTCTAGGCTCATTGGTTTAGATGGCAGAGGAAAACAATTATAACATAGCTGTGTATTTATAGCTGATTCAACACTGAGTCGTTCAAAGGCTCTGTCTATGAATGGTGTTTACCCGTTTTTAAGTTTGGTGTTTGCTTAGTGTTCCTCTCCACAAAAAAGTATTTATTTTTTTCCAGACTGTAACCAAACGGGATGTAGATGTTCACTGAATCTAAACTAAGAGCGGAAAAATCTGGGTCTGTGTTTGAAGAAAGAATATGAAGGAATATTTTAAAAATTGAGACATACTGTTTTCAAAATACAGCATTTTACAACTTTCCCAGAGGCTCTGCGAATCCTCGTATTAAAAATACAAATATCAAAATGTGTACTCGCTATTTTTATCTGAACGAAATTGGCTGATACGGGGACTGACAAGGAATATCTCAATTGTGTTTTACACCGTAGCAGGCAAGCTGTAGTGACAGCTGACAGACAAAGCACTGCCTCATAGAGCCTTTGTTCAGTGTGACTGCCTGCCTCACTTACTCAGTTATTACATTTATTAAGAGGCAGCACTGCTTTCAGGAAAGCTTGGTGAGCGTTTAATTTTTACCTCATGACTGTGTTTTCCCCTCTGTGATGACTTGCATGTGTTCGGATCCTAACTGGAAGAACTCAAACTGTAACTGCATCTGCATGACATTGTCAAGGTTTATGTCAGCTCTGGACAGAATCTGACTGTGACGGCTGTCATGTTTAGTATTGCACAAGGCAGTTTTGACTAGTTTCACAAGGTGTGGAAAATATCAGTTGTTGACATTTTTAGCCAAAACTTTTTTCCTTTCGTTTCTTTTTTTTCCCTATTTTTTGTGCAGAGAATCAGCAGTTTTCCTTGTGGCTAAAATTCTAGATTAAGTAGTTCAATCAATGTTGTGTTAAACTAGAGACCGCCAATTTCCCTGAGGATATTTTTCAAAGTTATACCAAACTGAACTGACTGATGCAGAACTCTTAAATTCCCCACAGATGAACGACGTCTGTGTTTTTCTCACCAGAGAACAGCTCAATTGATATTCATAGACATGGTTGATCAATTTGAAATCAAGGGATCACGGTTGTGGTCGACAGCCGAATGCATCCAAGAGGAGAGCAGAGCACACAGAAAATACATTTTCATGATAAAGTACCCCTGTGTCATCAGTTAAAAGACTTTAAAGTTACTGATCCCCCAAAAAAGCAAACAATGAATACCTGACCCCCCTTTTCCCAATAATCATTCAAAGTAGCTTTATCCATCTCTGTTGAATCATCCTCAATAGAGATTCATAACATAGATTAGAGTGGCGGATAATCTCATCCCAATCTGTCACTGGTAATTAGGGGCAGCAGATATCGCCTTACTGATTCAAATGAACTGCTGCTGCATCTGTGAAATAGGCTTTATTATTGAAATTCATTTCTGCACACCCATTTGACTGATCTCAAATATGACTTATGATAATTTTCTCCCACTTGTCTGTGTTTGCGCGAATATATGTGTGTCTGAAGATGCATGAAATGAGCCGTCCTCCTAAATTTATTCCAGAAATGTGCTTTTCACTTAGTCATTAAGAGAAAACTGCTGAAACTACAGACTGTTTGATTGCTGCTTTTAATTCTACTTCATATGCAGCTTCATGCACAGAGTTAGCCTCCAAACGTTCTCAGATAAGAGCCGATCCAGTGTGGTAATTCTATTTATTCACTATGTATTGTTAATTAATAATGAATGCTGATAAATTTATATAGAGACATTATACTATATAGAGACAATGTTTTTTGCGTGTTTTCACCAACTGTTCATAGTTTGTGTGAGTTATTTCTTCACACTCAGCTTGTCTACATCTATACACTCCCTGGCCACTTCATTAGTTACATCTTGCTTGTACTGTAACTGCCTTTTAATTTCACAGCTGCCTCAACAAGGTGCTGAAAACATTTGCTCCATATTGACATGACAGCATCACACAGGTGCTGCAGATTTGTATTTCCTCTCTGCTCTGCTGGATTGAAATCTGGTGACTGTGAAGGGCATGTGATTGCAGTGAACTCACTGTCATGTTCAAGAAACCAATTTGAGATCTGAGTGTTGTGATATGGTGCATTAGCCATCAGAGGATGGATACACTGTGGTCATAAAGGAATGGACATGTTCAGGAATGTTACTCAGGTAGGTTGTGGTGTGTAACCGATGCTTTAATGGTATTGTGTCAGGACAATATTGTCCAATATTGGAGAGGCCATGTGAACAGTAGTCACTAGTTTTCTGTTCCTAGCTGTGTGTGTGGTACCCGGTGTGGTCTTCTGCTGCTTTAGCCCAGATGCATCAAGTTTTGACATGCGCATTTAGAGATGCTCTTCTGTGAACCTTGGTTCAGCTCAGGTTTTCCTCTGGTGTCAACAAGGCATTTTTATTGGGAGCACTTGCTGGATATTTTCTCTTTCTCAGGCCGTTCTCTGTAAACTTTAGAGACGGCTGTGCAGGAAAATCCCCCTAGATCAGCAGGTTCTGAAATACTCAGAGCAGCCTGTCAGCCATCAACAACCACGTTCATAGTGACTTTCTTCCCCATTCTTTCGCTCACTTTGAATTTCAGCAGGTTACCTTGGCCATGTTTACATGTCTAAGTGCACTGAGTTGGTGCCGTGTGATTTATGAATATTTGCATTAATGGGCAATTGAACAGGTGTACCTAACAAAGAGGCCAGTGAGTGTATAAATATTTGTCTGCATGTGTGTTTCTCTGCTTATATTACCATCAGTGCACTGAGTGTGATGAAAATGCTGGCCTCACCGGCCACTATTTTATTTCATTTCCTCAGAGAGTTCAAACAGTTTGGATGCGGCTTTGATCTCGATGCCTTTTCTGTTTAGCCTCCATTAGGACAGAGAGGGACAACAAAGCCTGTCAGGGCCCATTTACACATGTCAGTGGACACCTCACTGACAACTGTCCACCGCGTGCCAGACTGAAGCCTTTTTATATGGGAAAACCACCTTCCTGTCATATATATATATATAT
>NW_024582364.1:4778057-4787195 GCF_018398535.1 Haplochromis burtoni | reverse complement strand
ATATATATATATATCTTATACTTCATATATTGAATATTTCATGATGAAAGGCTCGCTTGCTTTTTTTTCTTGATGACAAATTTTCAAAGGGCTACTTGAGGGTTAAGATTTGGATTTAGAGTTCGAGCTGGAATGCGGTGTAGATTAGAGCAAGGGGTGTGATTATATAAACACTTAGTTATTGAGGTAGCCCTGACATCTAAAGGCACTGCAGCTCAAGAAAACAAATCCAAATTGAAAAGCACAAGAACATATCATAACTAATTTGCCAACACAGAGGCAGCACTTATAAAATAAAAGGCTTCAATTACAGGAAACACAATGGAAGAGCAAAACATGTTGCAGTGATGTGATGAAAGATTGAAGATGTTGTCTTAATTTGCTTGCATGTTATCTTTTTGCTTTTTTAAAATATTTTTTTCTTTGGTTTTTGTTCAAATTGCAGTACAATGAGCTTTCAGGGCCACTGTACAGCATTCTTTTACTCTTTGGATTAGTAGCTAAGGAATACATCATGTCAATAAGTGTCCTCACAAAGATAGGCATGGAAATGTGTGTGTGTTTGATGCACGGCTGGACTTTCTGACCTTTACATTTCCCAAGATGGCGGGGAGAGAAAGTAGGAGGTGTGTCAGCAATGATTAAATAGTGAAGTGAGGTTTTAACATGAAAATTTACTTAACTTTGTTACCCAGTTTCAGTCTACATCTGAATCATGTGATACACGCTTTGTTATCTAACCTTACACACAATGAAGAAATGACTACTGCTTACAACAAAGGGGCTTCTTTAAGCAATCCATTACAGCACTACCGTTATGCTCGAGTTCATCCGTTTTCACTGGGATTTGTGATAAGTTGCTTATTAATTAACCTGCTTAGCACTCAGAAAAATAACCGTAGGAAGTCATTCAGCCTTAACACAGTTTACATCTTACTTTTTCAGTTAGTTTAAACTCAGCAGCTTATGCTTAGTGGAGGGATTTGCTAATTGCTCCTAATCATGAGTGAATCAAAAACTACTGGACAGGCTAAAGGAGGACTGCCAAGCAAGCTATGTGGATCCATTAAAATCCATTTGAGGAAAACAAACAAACAAACAAAACACTAATTAATAATCTAGCACGTGAGTTCACATGAGTTTGTGATGTGCCACCATCTACCACTCAAACACAGAATCTTTTATATTGGATCCACTTTAGCTTGTTCTCTTTATCACTAGAAGTGCAGCTTTGCAGAAAATAACTGCATTTAAAGGCGAGATAAGGAGCCATTTTAAATGGTTGTCACTGAAGTGAGCTCCTAGTGATCATTTAATGCACCTCTCTGAGTTACACCCAATTTCTAACCAGGCACTATTTGTGCTACATGAAATCTCTAAACATCAGTCACTGTGCCTTGTGTGCCCACACCTAACCGAGGTGCTGCACTGTGTGTGCTCTCAGTCTGCCTCTCTGCTTTTGCTTCACTTTCATACCTTTTACAAATTAATACTTGCTTCTGAAATTGCTACCTTTTGTCTGTGGCCACAGGGCAAAATAATATAATCTAGTTAGTGAAAAAGCCCTTAAATGTTTGTTCTAATCAGTGAGTTTAAATGCATTACTCCTCTCTTGGGCATTGGATCTTTGCTATAGAGCAACAGAGTGGGGGAAATAATGGATTTCTTGCTGTTGGAACCTGGTGTTAGTATGGAGCGAGTCACTGTGTGACCAAATAATTTTTCATACATTGATTTTGAATTTAATATGCAGTGAGGTGAGCAACAGAGAGTGAGGGAAGGATCAGAATCATCAGCCTCATGAGAGCCACAGGAGGCCAGTTTTTGGTTTCAGTTTTTGGGGCATGTATTCTTACTTTACATTCAATGTTTCACTGCTTTTTTACAGCCTTAAAATGTTTTGCGCACACTCAGCATCATGCTTCTTTGCTTCAAGATGATGAAATCACAAGAACACAGTCTTTATGGTTTTTTCCCCCCTTTTCTTTATATAATGGGCTTTATCAGCTGTGTTGTGGATCTGGTGGTCAAGCTTTTCAGCTAGTTTTGCCCTTTCTTTTTCCCTCAGTTTGTCCATGCTAGAGATGACTGTGACTCTTGAAAGGAATGCACAAATTGAGCTGTTGGACGCGATAGAGGCCGATGTGTCCATTCTCCTCCTATCGTGCTAAAGGAGACAGCATGAGAGCAGCCTGTTTGGACAAGTGTTGGTTCGCTCAGTGTATTCACATTATTGTAATGTTAAGAGGGATAAGAGAGTTATACAACTGCTTACCTGCAGACTAAAACTCAGAGCTGTATGAGGTAGTGTAATCTAATATCTGAAGGGTTTTATGATATGATAAGAAGTTGCCAGAAGGAACATTGGACATCTGAAATGGTTTCATATAAACCCAACATTTCATAGTCCTGCTTAGAATTTAACATTTAATCCAAGTCTGGATGCAAGTCCAAGTCATTGCTTTATTTCTTTATGTATTTTCGTATTAGAAAGCTCACACTTTAACTGTTTTAGCTTTACAGGGCAAAGTGCAGCAATTTCCACCGCTGACTTGATGACAGTGCAAGGCAAAAGCTTTTATACTTGTGTTGGAGGTGTAGTCATGGATGATGCTCTAACCACTGGAAGTATGAGGCTGAGTGGAGATGGCTCAGTGACACTGCACTCTGATTGAGTGGAGTCACTGAAAACACCAAAAATAACACATTTATGCCTCAAACAACAGAGAGAATCGTGTAATTGTGCATGATGGACTGAAAAATCAACAGTAGCACATGAAGCTGAAGGACTTAAGAGTGGGTATTCTAGTGCACAGAGGGTATTTATACCCACCTTGGATAGGATATAATTTCTCCATCCTAATAAGATTATGCGGATGGCAGATCTGAGACATCCTGTTTTGTAATTTGGTTTTTACAGCACGTGTTGTAGATTTAAGCAGTATGGAGGTATAACCTCAGTAAGCGCTCGTTGCTATATGCGCTTGCTGTCGTCAGTTTGCATGTTTGCCTGAACTTTCGTGGGATCAGCACAAGATTTACCTCACAGAGGAAACTTGTAGTGGGAAAAATAACCTTCACACACATACTCTCCTCACGCTGAGAGTTTTACTCTCAGTAGCTGACACCACCTCCTGAGATAACTGCAGAATAATCTAATTCTTGTAACTTTCTCTCAGGAGTGCATTCATCTGTGTGGCGTATTGACCGATGCATTGCTCGCTTTCAGAGGGCCTGTGAGTCAGACCCATAACGCATGTGTTAATACGCGAGTTTTCAGTTTCACCAGCATGGTAAGGTAACACCATGGCAGTATTTGACTCAGGAAAGGGGTTGTTTTCTTGACTTACCATGACCTCTGCTTTTTTTTTCTTAACTTTTCCACTTGAAGAATGCCAGAATATGTGTAACTCAATGCCACTTTTACACCTCAATGAAAAAAGTTACACTTCTCACTGATATTTTTCTGATGGTTCCTATGTTCTGTGGACTTTAGCACCCACAAAAATATGGTGTTGTAGTGAAAACATCGCATTTTGTTTTATTTATTATTTTTTAAACTCCAGCTTCATTTGTTTAACCATGGCAACTCGTAAAAATCTGCTTCTTTAAACTCAGTGATGCTTCTCTTGACGATTCTTCAAAAGCAACAGTAGTGAGCAGCAGTTATACAAAGATACTGACGAGAAACCAGCTGGTGATGTCAGTGATGCTTCACCCAATTGCATTTAACAATTTAGCAGAAAAACCTCTAATTATTTTTTCCTGTGGAGTTTCAGCTGACTAACAGCATCATGCACTGTGGTGATGCTTATCAAAGAGAAGCTGAATCTTTGAAGTACTCTAATTCATTGCGATAGTCTTTTCTCTCGTGTCGGTTTCTGATAAGATTAAGTCTGTGCAAAATTCAAATGCAAACAGTCTTGAGAATGACCAATATGAACATTTTTTTATTTAAGCATTGGAACTAGAAATTGTTGGACCTAAGACCAACAGTGTATTATAATCTCAACATTGCTAGAAGTCAGGGACACGCTGATTGATTGTCAGCTCTGTGACGAGTTTGAGTCCTATGCAGTCTTTTTTCATCAGTTACCCGCTGTATCAATATTGTGGTGCAGACTTCTTTGCGGGCAATATGCTTGGAATCCCAGAGCACCTCTGTTGAGTTGACATGTGAAAATTCTCAGCTATGCAGATGCCTTTGCCATTGACCGACAGTTCAGCTCAGCCCTACCCCCACTGTTAGCGAACGGATTGAATTTCAAATATACAGACTCTTCCAGTCTCATTCTGTCCTTTTAAATGCAACAACAAATTAGGTCGGTAGACAGTTCCAAGTCAATTCCTTAATTACTGTGGGCACAGAGAGTAGGATTTCACACGTGATTCAGTTGTTTGCGTAATTTGGAAGTGGTTCAAATTTTGGGTAGGAATACTCCCCTGGCACATGGCTTATGGCTAAGAGGAGGCTGGATTTCTTAAAAGGACCTTTATTAGTTTCATTGCAAAACTCAGGGGCTTATGGGTTTGTAAGTATGCAGTTCACAGCTCCAGATTTTCCAGCAATAAGTAAAAAATCCTTACACTGCAGTACAGGGGGAAATCTCAGCCAATTTAAATTCAGATAACAGTGGGTGGATGGGTTTTTCTCTGTGTTAAATTGGTGGCATTTAAAGACAAGCCCCTCTCAATGCGGTTAAAAAGTTATAGTTTGAGTCATCACAGATCTCAAGTTTGAGTGCTTCGTATAAGATACTTGTTGGTCGTGGAGAGATTTAATGAATGTTTTCAGACTGACATTTACAAAAAGTACCGTTCATTGTGTAGTGAAGGTCAGACACATGATTAATTTCAAGTTTTGTCGCAAATTATTTTGCATGAATTCTTCTTCCAGCATTATAGCTTATTGCTCATTGGTTAAGGTTCACTGTGTCTCTCTTTGCTAGACTGTGATTAATGTGGCCCTATTAATGTAACGAATAGAAATAAAATATTGCAAAAATTAATTACATTTAAAATATTTTTTTTTATATAATTTGGGTTATTTTATTGGAACAGGCAGTTTTTTTATTACAATTATTTGTTGTTTTATTTTGGTGGATTCAGTTACTATTAAATATTTAAAATTGCAAAGACACCAAAAATATTGAATTAGTGCACTGTATGAGTCCCACAGCGGATGATGGTGCATAGTTGGCACTCAGTCATTGAACTGTCTGCATCTATATGTGGACTAACTTCAATGGATGCAATATTTAAAATGTAATCCTTAAACATGTAGCATGGTGTATGATCTCCATATACACTGATTATTATTCAGAGCTTTATTGTTCCATATTCGAAGTGTATTTATACAAAATGTCCTTGTGTGATGTAGCTGTATTCATGGCTACAGAAATGCTATACTATACTTTAAACATGATGCAATGAAGATTTAAAATACATCAAAAATAAATGAAGGTAATAAATTTACCTTCTTTTCATAAAATCATTTCAATTCTATCTCATTTTAAAGAGATATGCTCTCTCGTGGGAAATTGTGTTTCTTTGTAAAAAAAACAAACAAACAAGCAGTTATTTAAGTAAGAAACATATATTTCAACCAGCCATTTTTACAACAAAGAGAAAACAAAATAAACCAACAAGTGTGGCAGTATTGTTGTTGTCGAGGGTCAGGGTTAGTCTCAGTCTTGCATTCAATCATACATACTCCCATACAAGCATTTGGAGTGATAGCTGATTGTATTGAGCTGACCTGATGGGCGAGGAAGGCTGTTTATTATAGTGAGAAATAAATGATGTAGACATTAGGGTCTACATCATTTATTTAGCGTGCTCTTACTCACTGCTTTAAGCTACATTAGCCATTACAAACACAATACACTGACTGAATAACTATCCGATTTTTGACAAGAAAGAAGCATACCTATAATGAATAAGATTTGCCCGTTGTTATTGTCTGTCTTTTAGAGGAGTTCAATAGTAAATCAGACGGGTGCTTTTTAAAGATAAAAATGTACGTTTTAAGGTTTCTGGGGGGGCAATTAAGCTTATCTGATCTGCAATGGAAAATATTGGTTTCAGTTTAGAGCATGTGACAGGACAGACGTTGTTTTGTCTGGGATGAATTTGAAAGGGATCGATATCAGCTAAAGAGAAAAACTCTGAAAACAGTATTGATATGCAAAGGATCAGCTGTCCTTTAATTCATCACTGCACTGCAACAGTAGGTGCATTTTAATTCAAAGATGTGAGCCTTTTCCCGTTGTGCAACAATTCAAACTTAGTTTAAGGTTCGAAGGTTCAGAACTGGACTGAGTGGCTGTCTCCTTAAAAATAAAGTGGTCAAAAATATATATTTCTTCATGTGCAGCACAGCTGTTGCTTTTATCTCTATTAGCTTATTTTTACTTTCTATTGCTGTTTTCTGGTGAAGTACCAATTTGATATTTAGATTGATTATTGCTCCAATCCTGACTGAAAGAACAGTTTGTCAGTGACAAAATGCTACATGGGGTTGATCTCGTCAGAGTTCAGTTTCGTGCTTACTTTGCAGCAATTAAACCAGCTTTTCTTTGTAAGCTTTTTAAAACATGTGTTCAAGTGAGTTTACACCAATGAAAACCTCGAAGAGTGTCTCTTTCTTGGCCACATGCTTTTACTTTTGTTATTGCCAATCTTCACTTGTGGCTTGTGTGTGACAGGATGACAGAAAAGTGCAGTAATGAGTCTCAGACTGGGCTGTAATGAGTCTAAGTCAAAAAGTTTGGTTAAAAATGTTAATAGATTTTCATTTTTTTTATGTATGACCCGTGGACTTTGGCTATTCTAATAGTAAGCACAAATTCAGGGAATTGATATTCTTGGATCTGTTTATTTTTCACATATTCTTTTACAAAGTCAGTAAAGTAGCGTTGAAGTCGAGCTTGGGGTCACCTTACTCATAACTGAATGATGAGTTTTGTCATTGCAATATATATAAAACACATAACAATGCAGTGAGAATAATATTACAGCAATCCCAAAAGGTTCATTCTGTTCATCTGGACGTAGCGTTTTCAGTTTCTCCCACTGAAAACGCTACGTCCAGATGAACAGAAACAACCATGCAGCAACTAAAAGGTATGTTATAGTTAGCTTTAGGAATCAAACTTAATTGTCATTACACATGTATGAACATGTACAGGATAACGAAATACAGTAGATAAAAGGGCTGCGGGTCGGACTCGAACCCGGGCCGGCTGCTCTCGGCCATGTGCCATATGGTTGGCTGCACATCCAACTAAGCTAAATCTGCACCCATGTTTGTGAGTCTGCTATGGTTCACTTTGGTCCAAGTGATGTTATCAAACAGCGAGTCCTAGGTTATGACGGGACATCCACATGCTACCAAATTTTCTGTGACCGTAACAACTCGTGTTTACATTAAAATTCAGCTATTAGATAAGTGCCATTCAGTCAGGCTTTAGTGAAGTATCACAAGACCTCCAGCTTCCCATGTTCACAACAGAGTATAATCACCACTTAAAGTAGGAACACATGCAGATGAACAGATAAGCCGACAAAGGACAGGAAGAGAGAGAAAACCTGCAGTCGCACACATACAAGCTCAAGCACAAACAGACCTAAAGTAATGCTTTCAAAAGAAAACATATAATTAGACAAATTAAAACATTACTTGACAAAAACTCAGCACCATGACAATCCTGACTTTTTTCTGTTTTGCCACCGACCTTTTATTCACAGTTTCAAGTAATGTTTAGTGAAACAGGAGTGTGGTTCGAAGGCCTCAGCACCATTGGCCTTGTAAGAAAGTGTGGACGGCTCATGCTGACAGGTCAGCTGCAGGCCTCTCAGCTGGAGTACAGCACAAACAGTGTAGCCTGTGTCTGCTTTAATTTTCCCTGCTAAATAAAGTGCATCTTATTCACGTGCATTAATGTTAGTGTTTAAAAAATACATTAAATCCTTAAATGTTTTACTAAAGAGATCCTCTGTATATGTTTATCGCCAATAAGTCCGCAATAAAATATATTTGCATTTCATTTAAAGGTTTTATAGAATCAGAAAACCCATTCAGGCATTTTCTAGTGAAGTTAAAATTGGAGAAATTAGATAAATGTTTTAATGTATTTAGAAAATTCAGGAGTATGAATTACGGCTTTATTGAAAATGCAGTTTGAATTTTATTCAGTCTTTCTTAATAGTTTGTGTTTTTGCTGTATAGGTATTTTTCCTGGAAGCCTTGTCAGTTTTTATTTCAACTCTTACAACTGTATATGCAACACAAGATTATTTTAATTATCATATTGCAGGTCATGAAAATTTACTGCTGTCAGATTTGATTATTATCATTGTATAAATGCAGAAATATGAAAAAAATGCACATTATGTAGTCTTGATCTAGAAATAATTCCACTGCATTTAGTGTGGTTACATAGGTGTTAATTACATTCTGAATACGTATTTGATATTGATTGTTATTTTATTAGCGTGGAGTATAATTCTTACACCCTGTGTGGTTCTATTCAATTTGAGAGCATGACTTTTCCTTTGCTTTTGATTTGAAATTATTGACTGCCCTGAAAAGCACTTCAATCAAGGTGACCATCTGCAAGAGGTTCACTCTAAGTGGCCCCCTTCAGCAAATCAGAAGAGTGCAATATTAACTGGCAAAGAGAGACATCTTGGGTGATTAAGCTATGCCCAATTAGTCCACAATTTTGGAGCTTTTTATTGGGAAGGCAGTTATGATGAGGGGTCTTATGCAAAAAGTGCCCTTGTCCTAGTTCTTAGCGGGCAGCGGGCCCCTTGGTGTCCCTTTGGTTAACAGTGGAAAGGGGCTGATTGAAGTGCTGTCCTCTGTATGTGTTGTCTTTTTGTATTCATCCCCTTCCTCACTAAAATTATAATAATTCATAGTTATTCAAGGTAGACTGTGAAAATTCTAGCATGTCCATGAATTACTTTTAGTCTCACCTAGACAAAGCTTTCTTGCCTCAATATATCTATCTATATATATATCTTACAGCCCTATCTATATCTATCTATCTATCTATCTATCTATCTATCTATCTATCTATCTATCTATCTATCTATCTATCTATCTATCTATCTATCTATCTATCTATCTAT